>NC_081408.1:510099077-510699077 GCF_030272615.1 Cryptomeria japonica
AGAGAGAGAGAGAAGGATAAGGAGACAGGGAGAGGAAGAGAGAGTTAGAGATAGAGAGAGAAAGGGATAGGAGGAGAGGGAGAGAGATATGGATAGGAAGAGAGAGAGATAGTAGGATAAGGAGAGGGGGATGGAGGGAGAGGGAGAGAGAGGGAGGATTGGGAAAAGGAGAGAGAGAGAGAGAGAGAGAGAGAGAGAGAGAGAGATAATAGGATACAAAGAGGGGGAGGAGAGAGATTGGGAAAAGGAGAGAGGGAGGAGAGAGAGGGAGAGGAGAGAGAGAGAGAGCAAGGGGATATGAATAGAGGGACAGAGAGAGATAGAGAGAGAATAGGATAAGACAGGGCGATAGAGATTGGGGAAAGGAGAGGGGGAGAGGGAGAGAGAGAGAGAGAGAGAGAGAGAGAGAGAGAGAGAGGATAGGGATGAAGAGAGGGAAGGAGAGGGGAGATGGGAGAGAGGAGAGGGGAGAGAGGGAGATTGGGAAAAGGAGAGGGGGAGAGGGAGAGGGAGGAGGGAGAGAGAGGGAGGTTGGGAAAAGGAGATGGGGGGGAGAGAGAGAGAGAGAGAGAAGAGAGAGAGAGAGAGAGAGAGAGAGAGAGAGAGAGAGAGAGTAGGGGGAGGGGGTAGAGAGAGGATAGGAAGAGTGGGTGGGAGAGAATAGGATAAGGAGAGGGGGAGGGAGAGAGGGGGAAAGACGAGGAGATTGGAGAGAGAGAGAGAGAGGAGAGAGAGGAGAGAGAGAGAGAGAGAGTGGAGGGAGAGGAGAGGGAGATTGGGAGAGAGAGAGAGAGAGAGAGAGAGAGAGAGAGAGAGAGAGAGAGAGAGAGAGAGAGAGAGAGAAGAATAGGATAGAGATAACAGAGGGGATGGAGAGGGGGGAAGAGAGGGAGAGGGAGAGAAGAGAGAGAGAAGGTGAGAGAGAGAGAGAGAGAGAGAGAGAGAGAGAGAGAGAGAAGTGAGAGACATGGTAGAGAGATAACGAAGAGAGGAGAGAATAGGACCTTGTGGTTTATCTATCTCCTCTCCCTCTCTCTCCTATATCTTTGTCTCGCTCTTCTCACTCCTGCCCTGCTGCACCAACTTTTCACATCCACTCCCCCGAAAGGATACATTCATGTATACAAACATATATTCATATATCTATATTAATATATGTATATATAACTATAGATATGCATATATACATACATAAACACATATTAATATATGTATGTCTGTACATATTTGTAGTAAATACTAAGTTTACAAGCATACATTATTATGTCTTCATAACCCGTACGGGTTTTGTGAAACACAAAATAATGGTTTTAGTTCTACATAACCCATAGGGTTCTGTAGAACTATGAATAGTACTTTTGGTTTTTCAAAACCCGTGCAGGCTATGAAGAACTGTGAATAGTATGTTTTGTTTTTCAAAACCCGTGCGGGTTATGAAGAACTATGAATTGTATTTTTTGTTTTTCAAAACCCGTGCGGGTTTTGGCTTGGTAAGAGGGTTGGAAAATGACCCTAAGGCTTGCAAGCCCATTTTCCCCCCTTTTTTGTTCCTTTACACATTTTTTCATCCTCCACCATGATTTCTTGACTTCATCATCATCAGGTTTACAAATGATGAAGTGGGTATCTTTAAAATTACCACCATAATCTCACACATCTTCTTAGTTTTCTGACCATATAATTTTTTTAATTTTTGGACAACACTAGCATAGTAAACTTTAATTTTCTTTATCAGTGCCTTGACAATCCTCATAGACATATGTCTACCATTTTTTTAATAAATTTTGATAAACTTGACCAAATTCAAAATAAATTATATATTATTGTTCTACACTAGATTCTATACATTTTTTTAAAAAAAATTGCATTTTATTTTAGTTTGATGCAAGTTATGCCCAACGCACGAACAGGTACCAAATTTTCAGGATGCGGTCACTTCCAAAAATCATAAAAAAATAAAATACTCAACAAAAAATTACAAAAAAATACACAACTTATAGATCTCACTCTTACCTATCATCCTACCAAAGGGTTTTTCAAAATACTAAATTTAACTATATATTTTGTGCAGCATACGAAAACAACTATGTTATATTTTTCTGAAAAAATCAGGAACAATTTTTTGTGCGTGAAAGGTTTGACCCTCTTAATCTTATCCAATTTAAAAAAAAATTAGTAGTATAGAAACTAGATTCAGAGTACTACAATTCTTATTCTTTTTTCAATTCCTAGTTTTGAGTGCATGACCTTCAAATAGCTCTTTGAAGTTCAGTTTTATCTGTTTTCAAAAAAAAAAAGAAAAAGTGGCCACTTATACCCCCCTTTTTGTTCACCATCTTGGTGCACTTACCCTTTGACCTCATATTCCTGTGGTTGTTGCATATAAATCTCTTCCTCCAAATATCCATGGAGAAAAGCTATCTTTACATCTAATTGCTAAAGATGCAAGTTTTTTGTAGCCACCAGACTTAGAATAGTTCAAGTTGAAGTCATCTTAACAACAGAAAAAAAAATATTTCATCAAAATCAATACCCTTTTTCTATGAAAAACCTTTTACCACAAGTCTGGCCTTATATCTTTTATTGCCTCCATTTTCTTCCTTTAGACTATAAACCCATTTGTTTGAAAATGCTCTTTTACCTTTAGGAAATTGAACCAAGTCCCAAGTATAGTTTTGTATCAAAGAGTCCATGTCCTCTTTCATTCCTTGCTCCCACTTCTTCCGAGTTTCAACTTGCATTACTTTTGCATAACTTTTTGGCTCACCAGAATTAGTCAATAATACATAATATAAGGAGGGAGAGTGTCATTTAGGGGGTCTACTTATCCTACTAGATCTTCTTACAAGAGTTTGAGGTACCTATCGTTGTTCTAGTTGCTCAATATTTTCTAGCACTAATGGTAGTATATTTTTTGGGATCTCATCAAGCACCATGTATTTTGTGTTTTCCTTTTCTTGTTTATTTCCCTATAACTAATCTTTATACATGGCCTTCTCATTTAATATGGCATCTCTACTAATGATTTTGTGATTTTCAAAGTCCCATAAGAAATTGTGCCTCAAGTTTTATTCTATTTTCTATGTCAATATGGACAAATTCTTCACAACCAAAAGTTTTCAAAAATGAGTAGTTTACCTTTTTACCTGTCCATGCCTCCTCTAGAATACTACTATCTAAGGATCTTGAAGGCCCTCTATTTATTAAGTAAACAAAAATATCCACATAATCTACCCAAAACTATAATGACAATCCTATATGCAATCTCATACTTCTTGCACGTTCAATGATTGTTATGTTCATCCTTTCATATACACCATTTTTTTGTAGTGTTCTTGGAATTATTTTGTGTCTATGAATCCCATCATATGAACAATAATTATCAAGCTGTTTGCTATAGTATTCACCTTCATTATCTAATATGAGACACTTCAACTTATTTCTTGTCTCGTTCTCAACCAAAGCTATCCGTTTCTTAAAAGTATCAAATACATTATATTTTTTGGGAATGAAATAAACCCAAGTTTTTCTAGTTGTGTCATCAATAAAAGTCACATAATAATAGGAGCCACCAATATATGATACCTGAGCTGGTCGCCATACATTTAAATGCACAAGATCTAACTTTTCACTCTTCTTTTCCTTCCCAACTCGGAGAAATATGACTCTCTTTTGATTTCCATAAACACAGTTTTCACATAAATCCAAATCAACTTATTTCAAACCTAGCAATAAATTTCTAGAATGGAGAATCATCATCTCGTTCTCACTCATTTGCCCAAGCCTATTGTGCCATAAAGTTGTATATGTTCCTATGAAAGCTAAGGAAATAGAATAATTAGAATTGCCAATACATAAATACAATGTATCTACCTTTTCCCCTTTTGTTATTATTAGTGAGCCTTGAGTAACCTTCCATGAATTGTTTGTAAATGTAACAATAAAATCTTCACTTCCTAGTTGTCTACTAAAATCAAATTTCTTCTCAAATCAAGAACATGTCTCACCTTGTTCATTAGCCATTGATTCCTATTTGGTAATTTTATCTATATGTATTTTCTAACAAGTTTTTATGGTTCATCATCACCCAAATAAACCTTTCCAAAATCACCTTGAACATAATCTAGAAAATATTTCTTATGGGGTGTGGCATGAAATGAAGCCCCTAAATCTAACACCCAAGAATTAGTAATATTATCTAACGAAAGAATCAAAGCATCTTGTAACGCATCATGCTACATTTGCTTCATTATTCTTTTCTTGTTGTCCATCCCCTTGTTTTCCCTTTTTAGACCAACATTTTTTCTCCAGATGTCCTTTCTTCACACAATGCTAGCACTCCAACCTTTCCCTAGATTTGGATATGTCTTTCCAAGTTTTCCCATGATTTATTGGACTCTTTCATCTCTCCCTCTGTCTTCCCCTATTCTCAATAATCAAAGAATTACCTGATGTCTCACATGTGTTTTTCCATCACATTTTCTCACTAAGGATAACACCAACAACATCATCAAACTTTAAATTGTTTGAACTAGAGATAGAATTACTTACAGTCATGACCAAGCTATTTTTCTTTGAGCCCACATCTTCGGCATTGGATCTTCTCTCTTATGGGGGGGATACATGATCTCTTCTTTTCTCTCCTATGGGGGGAAACTTGATTGTACTTTTGTGAAGCAATTTATAATTGGGGGGTCTATTTGAGGCCTTCCTTTTTTAGTAGTTCATGTTTCTTTTCATGTATTACATCTCTCACTTTTGGAGAGGGTTCTTTTGCCACATGCTTAGAGAGACTTCATTTGTTTGTACATGGGTACATAATCATGCCTTTTGTTGTTGAGACCCATTTTTGCATTCATGTATATAGATTTTTTGTACTGGCCCTAATTTTCACTTAAGGGGTGGTGTTAGAGCATGGGTAAGTGCAAGAAGTTGTGTCGACTTAATGTGGAAGTTTTGGAATTAGTTAAAAAGTGGAAATCAGGTAGAAATAATAGGAGACGAATCGGGATCTCGTTTACTCTCCGCATCCCAAGCCTAAAACCAAACGGGATCCCGTGGGCTCTGGGATCCCAAGCCTAGAACTCCAAACGGGATCCCGTGTTGAAAATGAAACAGGATCCTGTGTTGAAATGAAACGGGATCCCGTTTCGAATATATAATTATTTTTTTAAATGAAATGGGGTTCATTTTTGCCATACGGGATCCCGATTGAAGGAGTGGAGCCCTCCCAGAAATTGCCAGCAACCTACCTTCAAGTCTTCCAAGTATGCCCAACACCCATTTTTATTCAATAATTCATATTTAGATTAATTTTTTAGTTAAAAATTTAGATTTTTAGTTTAAAATTATTTTTTTTGTTAATGATTTTTAGTTTTAAATTTATTTTTTTTGTTAGAAAAAAATGATTTTTAGATTAATAATTTATTTTTTTCATTAGAAAAGTATGTTTTTAGTTTAAAAATTAGTTAAATTTAGTTTGAATTTTTTTTATGAATTGATTAGATTAGGATTTTTTTTAAACGAATAAATTTAATAAAAATGTTGAAAACCTTGAAACGAAACCAAAAAAAAATAAAAATCAAAACCAAAACATTTAATTTACAAGATAAAAACCAAAACAAAAATGAAAATGAAAACCAAAACCAAAAAAATACAACAAAAATGAAACTATTTAAAACATCTAAATTGTATACAACATACCCCCTATGACCACATAGGATCACATCACATCCAACCCCTTACGACCACATATGACCCCATAGGATCAGCCATAGTGTTGAAAGGAGTCATGTATGTGGTCCGAAGGGGTCATGCATGCACATTCTAATATACATGTGTGACCCCTTAGGACAATATGCACGATCCCGTGGGGTCATACATGTACATGGTCCTAAGGGGTTGAACGCATGTGTGATGAGCCTTTACGACCACATTGTGTTCTAAGGAGTCATATATGTGATCCTAAAGGATCACACATGTGTTGGATCACACATGTGTTAGAACACATGTGTGACCCCTTAGGACCACATATGAGCCATATTAACATCCTAACTTAGTTGGGGTATACAATTATACCCCAACTCCTAGGATGCTAATTTAGCCCGCTCATGTGTGGTCCTAATGGGTCACACATGTGTTCTAATACATGCATGCTCGATCCCTTAGGATCACATATATGATGGTCCCTTTGAACACAATGTGGTCCTAGAAAGGCCTGTCACACATGCACGCATGAACTAACTCATGCTTTCAACCCCTTCTATGACCATATATATGTGTAATATGACCTCATAGGATCACACTGTTCACCCTAAGGGGTCATATGTGGTCCTAAGGGGTCGCGCATGTACATTGTAGAACATATGCGTGTATCCCCTTAAGCCATCTCCTATTTTCAAATTCATTCCCCTTTTAAGCCACATTTGTCCTATAATTTAGTTTGAGCCATGTCTATATTATACCATGAGTTAGAATGTGTGCATGTGTGTGACGAGCCTTTACTAGGACCACATTGTGTTCTAATGGGTCATAATCTGGTCCTAAGGGGTCACACATGTGTTAGAACACATGTGTGACCCCTTAGGACCACATATGATCCCTTTTACCATCCTAGTAGTTGGGGTATATTGTATACACTAAGTATAGGATGTTAAAAGGGCTCATATGTGGTCCTAAGGGGTCACACATGTGTTAGAACACATGCATGACCCCTTACAATACAATGTGGTCCTAAAGGCCCATCACACACATGCCACCTTTTTAACATTTATGTACACAACATGTACCCCTTATGACCCAACTTGACCACATAAGATCTCATATATTGTGTACATACGTCCATCCCCTTAAGTCAAATGTCTTAAATGATTAATTAACAAATTTGTAGATGTTAAATTTAAAATTCCTATTCTAAGTACATGAAATTAAGTAATTAACTAATTACAACTATACCCCCTTAAAACATAGTATTACGATCATACCCATTTTAATGTATACTAGGACCTATTAACTATATATATTATTAAATGCCATATATTAAATAGCATAATAGGTCCTATTAACTATATACAAAATTAAGTAATTATGATCAAATTAAATAGAATTACTTGACCAAGTCTTAAGGGGATCCCATTAAGACACATGTAAAATTAGGACATGCACGTGTCTTAAGGGGATCTCAGTCGCAATTATTTATTTAAACTAATCTCGTTAAGCCACATGTGTGTCCTATATTTAAAGTAGTTCTTCTTTCCTTTACTTGCCACATACATCCTATAATCTAGGCAGATGGTATTAAGCCACATACATCCTAATTAGGCCAATCCCTTTAAGTCATATGTCTTAAATGATTAATTACAAAATTTGTAGATGCTAAATTTAAAATTCCTATTCTAAGTACATGAAATTAACTAATTACAACCATACTTGCCTCTTAAATAGCATTTAATAGGTCCTATTAACTATATATTCAATTTATTAAACTTAATTATGATCAAATTTCATTTAATTTCAACCATGTCCCCTTAAGACACATGTAATTAGGAAATGCACGTATATCCTATAATTTAGGCGTGTCCCCTTAAGCCACATACATCCTATAATTTAGGCCTGTCCCCTTAAGCCACATACATTTGTAGATGCTAAATTTGAAATTCCTATTCTAAGTACATTAAATTAACTATTTACAACCATACGGGCCTCTTAACATACTATTATGATAATTCCCATTTTAACATACTAGGACCTATTAACTATATATATTATTAAATGCCATATATTAAATAGCATTTAATAGGTCCTATTAACTATATATTCAATTTATTAAACATAAATATGATCAAATTTAA
Organism: Cryptomeria japonica; assembly: GCF_030272615.1. Lineage (NCBI taxonomy): Eukaryota > Viridiplantae > Streptophyta > Pinopsida > Cupressales > Cupressaceae > Cryptomeria > Cryptomeria japonica. The sequence goes on from NC_081408.1 coordinate 510,106,928, forward strand.
TTTAATTTCGACCATGTCCCCTTAAGACACATGTAATTAGGAAATGCATGTACATCCTATAATTTAGGCCTCTCCCCTTAAGCCACATACATCCTATAATTTAGGCTTGTCCCCTTAAGCCACATACATCCTATAATTTGTAGATGTTAAATTTGAAATTCCTATTCTAAGTACATTAAATTAACTATTTACAACCATACGCCCTCTTAACATACTATTACGACAATTCCCCTTTTAACATACTAGGACCTATTAACTATATATATTATTAAATGTCATATATTAAATAGCATTTAATAGGTCCTATTAACTATATATTCAATTTATTAAACATAATTATGATCAAATTTAATTTAATTTCGACCATGTCCCATTAAGACACATGTAATTAGGAAATGCACGTACATCCTATAATTTAGGCCTCTTCCCTTAAGCCACATACATCCTATAATTTAGGCTTGTCCCCTTAAGCCACATACATCCTATAATTTGTAGATGCTAAATTTGAAATTTCTATTCTAAGTACATTAAATTAACTATTTACAACCATGCGGGCCTCTTAACATACTATTATGACAATTCCCCTTTTAACATGCTAGGACCTATTAACTATATATATTATTAAATGCCATATATTAAATAGCATGTAATAGGTCCTATTAACTATATATTCAATTTATTAAACTTAATTATGATCAAATTTAATTTAATTTCAACCATGTCCCCTTAATATATTATTAAATGCCATATATTAAATAGCATGTAATAGGTCCTATTAACTATATATTCAATTTATTAAACTTAATTATGATCAAATTTAATTTAATTTCAACCATGTCCCCTTACTATATTATTAAATGACATATATTAAATAGCATGTAATAGGTTCTATTAACTATATATTCAATTTATTAAACATAATTATGATCAAATTTAATTTAATTTCAACCATGTCCCCTTAAGACACATGTAATTAGGAAATGCACGTACATCCTATAATTTAGGCATGTCCCCTTAAGCCACTTACATCCTATAATTTAGGCTTGTCCCCTTAAGCCACATACATCCTATAATTTGTAGATGCTAAATTTGAAATTCCTATTCTAAGTACATTAAATTAACTATTTACAACCACATGGGCCTCTTAACATACTATTACGACAATTCCCCTTTTAACATACTAGGACCTATTAACTATATATTTATTATTAAATGTCATATATTAAATAGCATGTAATAGGTCCTATTAACTATATATTCAATTTATTAAACTTGATTATGATCAAATTTAATTTAATTTCAACCATATCCCCTTAATATATTATTAAATGCCATATATTAAATAGCATGTAATAGGTCCTATTAACTATATATTCAATTTATTAAACTTAATTATGATCAAATTTAATTTAATTTCAACCATGTCCCCTTAAGACACATGTAATTAGGAAATGCACATACGTGAAATTACGAGTATGTACATGAAATTACGAGGCCATGTACACCCCTTTTAACATGTATATTATTACAACCATACCCTTTAAGCCACATGTGTCTCCTATTTAAAGTTTCTTCCCCTTAAGCCACATACATCCTAATTAGGCCTATCCCCTTAAGCCACATACATCCTAATTAGGCCTATCCCCTTAAGCGACATACATCATAATTAGGCCTACCCCCTTAAGCCACTTGTCCTTGTTAGGCCAATCCCTTTAAGTCATGTGTCTTAAATGATTAATTACAAAATTTGTAGATGCTAAATTTAATTATGACCTATTTAGGCCTATCCCCTTAAGCTAAAATTATCCTATTTCTAGTTTGATCCCCTTAAGCCACGTGTCCTAACTTTAGGCCAATCCCCCTAAGTCATGTGTGTCACTTGATGATTAATTACAAACGTTTTCATAGATGTTAAATTTTAAATTCTTATACATGATCATATTATATGTAAAAACGTTCATGTTCTTGATTTCATATGTACACATTAAATTTTTTATCATTTATCTGTTTGTAGAGCTTGTATATGTATATATGTTTACAATGTATATATATATGTAGATTGTACATGTTTTAAAATTATTTGTAATTTAAATTCATGTTTTAGTTTCAAAAGTTAGATTTTAAATTTTTATTTGATTTTTAATTAAATGTATGTGTACATGTACATATATATATGCAGAGCTCAGATTACATATACATCATCACATGGATGTGTTTGATATAGAAGATTTGCTTAATGCAACAAGGCCTCAACCCCCCCAGATGACCCTGCCCATAGTGCACCACCTCCACCCCCACCTGCACCTCTACCCCCATCTCCACCCCCACCCCCTCCTCCACCTCCACCCCCACCCGATCATCATCCTCCACCTCCTGATTCTGCTGAGGCTTGATTTCGAGCTATTATTGATGAGAATGTTCTTTTCATATAGGGAAAAGTTAATGAGATCCTTAGAGCACCACATATATCCCCACAAATGTACCGTTTTGCATCGAAGATGCAAAACGTTATTGATGTAGTTAGGTCTATAGATGCAGAGCTCGATTCACATCGAGCATGGAGAGAGGAGAGATGCCGGTTTTATTCTAATGGCCTCTCCTATAAGGATATTTTGAACCTAAGAATAGACAAATCTCACCTTGTTCCATATTTTTCAAACCCCATCACAGGTGAACCCATTCCACCAAACAAATCTCGCATATCCATTGTAAGGCCTTCCCCAAACCAAGCTTTGATTTACTTAGTTGACCCTGTTTGACCTATTAATAAATGCTTTATAATTCAAAAGAATGGACTGTGTTACGCAGATAGGTTTGTGAGAAAAATAATTGAACCAAGTTATAGAGTTATCGCACCTAGTGGTGTACTTTTGATGTGTTATGAAGTTGAAATCCTAAAAGACCCATTGATTGGATAATCTTGATTTAACGTATGTCAGCTATGTCTGGATGAAGAACTTATATGATTCTGTGATTGGGTAACATTTATGAATGTGGATGCTTCATTTATATGCTTTATAGATACAGAATTCTAGATGATCCTAGAATAGGATAAATTTGAGAGGAGGTATGTCATTATTGAAATTGCAGGACTTTACTATGAATATAGAATTATGATGTATGGTTAAGTTTATGTGAATTGGGATGAAATTGCTTATGTGAATTTGCTTGATTAAAGATGTATTTAATCTATGCAGATGAAAATTGTATGCAAGTGATGATGTGTATTGTTATTCCTTTGAATTACATTATATGTGGATATTTGAAAGTACTAATGTGTAAATTGAGATGCGCAGGAAATTTACCATGTGACCATGGAAAATTACGGAGTATCAAACCTAGACTTATGTATGTTCGTAAGCCAGGGTTTGTCTATTTGGAGAGACAACACCCCGTTTGTGTTGTATTTTATTCGTAACAGTATATGCTGCATGAGTGTTAAGTGTTATTTAAATTTATTGTGTAAAAAAAACCACAAGAGACAATTTCATGTTTTATTTTTGTAAAAGTGTTTTATTTGTGTCACTTGACACATGTGTGGATTTAAATTTAAATGTTTTATTTTGTCTCTTGGTGGGAAAGTGTTTAATTATAGTTCTTCTTAAATAAAATAATGTGTTGTCATAAATACTTTGGGAATATAATATTTGGGGTGGTCAACTTATGTTTGACCCGAAAATAAACTTCAGAGGGGTTTAAAATGGGTTAAATGAACACCTAGGGGTAGTTTAATAGGGTTTCCTAAAGCCCATAAGGTATACCTAGGGGTTAGGGGTAATTTTAGGCAAGTTTCTACTTTATAATGATCTTTTTAACGCTTTAAAAATTGGCTTTTTTGAGTTGTGCGAAAATTGAAAATTTAGAAGTTAAATCTAATTTAGATTTTTCTTTTTCGAATGGGAGTCTTTTTGCATTTTTTTGCTTTCTTTCCCTTTTGGTTTTTGGAAACTTGTGAGAACTCAGAGAATGAGCTTCTTAAGAAAGATTTTTGGGAATTGTAGGGTAATCACCCACTCTCCATTTTTGGAGACGAGAAATTTTGAAAAGAAAATAATGTTATGGAATAGAAAAATTGATTAAGGGTAGAAGGAAAAAGATTCGTGGATTGGGCAGCTCTTCATCAAATATCATAATACCTTTGGGCAGATTAAGGTTGGTTTCAGTTATTCATTAAAATGTCTTCTTCTTGCTTATGTCTGGAAGTTTGTTGGTGTAAGAAATCTGTGTTTCTTGAATGCTTTTGTTGAAAAATCTTTTGGTATTTTTGCATTATGATTTGTGTTGTGTTTTGGGAGTTTTCCTCAAGACCTCTTACTCTTGGGAGAGAAGAGGATCTTGTGGGTGGTAGCAGTGACAACCCTCGAGTGAGAGACTCTCTTTTGAGAGCGATCACAAGGGACCTTTGTGTGACCCTTGCTGCATGGCCTGTTTGTGCAATGGGGGTCATAAGGAGGGATATAAGGCTAGAATGCCTTTGGGGGGCATAAGGAATAAGGGGTTGAGATTATTGATATAATTATTATGCCATGAGGTGGCTTCTTGTTTGCAGTTCTCCTAAGGGTATTGGTCCAATACCACCCTTTGAAAAGATCATCACCAAAGTGTGGTGATGTGAAGCCAAGTTGGGAGTGTGTCTGATTATCTGTATGCATTGCCTTCTATGTGTTTGCCTGTATGTTACCCGTCTAGGAATTGGTTCTCCGAGCTCAGGGGTGGCTACCAGTTAGCCTAGGCTGGGAGGTGAGCACTCTGTGGTCATATTTGTATTTTCTATTATGCAGGAAAGTCAGGAGAAAGAGAATACGAACCATGAAAAGACACAGAAGATTATTGTTGAAGATACATAAATCCAGTTGCAGATATATGTTTAAATCTGTTATAGAAGTATGCCTCATTCATAGAAAAGAGAAGCAAGTTGTAATTCTTGAAAATAGACTTGAGTTTTATTGTTGAAGCAAAGCAAAGAAACATCCTGTAAATATGCAGAATATCTTAGAGTTGTAAAAGTTAGTTTTATTTCTACTTCTATTTGTGTTTCAGAAAAAGAAAAGCCTCTTTGAGTTGCATGTAAAAGCTTCTTTGTATTATGGAAAAATTAGTTTCAAATAAATTTTATCTATATTCTACTTGTTGAAAAGTATGAGTTATTTTGCTGAAGAATTCTAAGTATTTTAAAAAAAGAATAAGGGTGTTTTAAGTAATTGTTTTATTAGTGGAAAAATCAATGAATGTGTTTTATTCAGAATAGTATGATGTATTTTAAGAGAAAAAAAAAGGGTGTTAGAATAAAAGTTTAGCAAAAGATCTACTTCTATTTCTTTTATCAGCAATTAGAATAAATAAATAAAAGAGCCTAAGTTTTATATATATATATATATATATATATATATATATATATATATATATATATATATATATACGTTTATTTGTGCTCATGTAATTTTGGATTTAAATAATGTGTTTCCCATTGTTATGTTGTTTAAAATTTTGTATGTAAATCTTATTAAATATATATATATATATATATATATATATATATATATATATATATTTGTTTATATATTGTCACCCTTAAAACTTCTATATATATATATTTATATAAATATAAATATATATATATATATACATATATATATATATTTATATATAATATATTTATATAAATATAAATATAAATATATATATATATATACATATATATATATATATATATATATTTATATATAATATATTTTAAAAAAAAGATTAAAAAAAAAGGAGATCTGGGTTCCACGCGGGCCCCACTGTGTGTACGCACAGTGAGGGCCGCGTGGCGCCCACTGTGTGAACACATAGTGCGGGCCGCTCGGCTCCCACTGTGTGGACACACAGTGGACGGCTGCGGCCGCCACTGTGTGGCCACACAGTGGTGTGAGCCGCTAGCGGCGCCCATTGTGTGGACACACAGTGGTGCCACGACGCCCACTGTGCGCCCACACAGTGGCGCCTCGGCTCTCCCTGTCGCCTTCTTCGAACCTGCAATGAAAATGGCCGCCGCCTTGGGGTTTCGGCCCTGTAAAAAAAATACTCAGTGGTAAACAAAAAAAAAAAGGATTAAGCCCTAGCCTGGGTAGGGCTAGGGTAAATGAATTAAATTTTACATGATAGTTTAGAGTTGACAATATATTATAAAAAAAATAGAACCCTAATTAGGGTTGGGAAAATATTGTTTATTATTTTGGAAAGTTATTTTAGAAAAATTAAAATATATAAATATATGTAAATATATATATATATATATATAAATATATGTAAATATATATATATATATATATATATATATATATATATATATATATATATATATAATATTCTGGTTGTAATTTGGAGTAAGTAATTAATAGAGATTTAAATATTTAAATACCTCTGTATGATTCTAATAGGAAGTAAAAGGAAGGTGAAATATATAAATAAATAAATAAAATAAAGCTTAGCCTTTATAATGTTAAATGTATTTAATGTAATAAATACTTAAATTTGTCCTGGGTAATTTAATTAGAGTGTTTAAATTTTAAATTGGATGTTTAGACTATGTGTCTTATTGGGAATTGAATTAAATTTCCTCTCCTATTTTCTTTAACGTGATGGATTTAATAAACCTAATGACTAGGTATCTCGTAGAGATAAAATTAAACCAGATAGCTTTTCGCAAATAAAATTAAACAAAATTTCGAAGCTTGGTTCTTTTCAGAATTAGCTTGAGTATAATTATGGGAATTTTCATTAATGCTTGTCGTGTGAGCGAACTTGTTAATTAATTAGTATTTTATAAATAAAAAAATCGTTCCATTTTTGCCCTAAATTTTGGGCATGACATTTTGGTATCAGAGCCCTAGGTTCATACACTGGTGAACATGGGCTACATTCATAACTTAGTTGAAATCAAACTATGGCTTGAAGTATATCACCTAGGTGAAAACTTGTGAAATAACAAAGTGAAACATAAGTGAAAATGCTTGTGGATCGATAGATCAATATATATCAATTCAAGGGGTTCCAAGGGTCACTAAAAGCCCTGAAATTTGAACTCATTAGTCATAATAATTATGGCTTAAATAAAACCCCAAAGGCTGCGAAATATTCAACTATTTATTCATATGAAGTAATTTCGGTGTCTATTAACGAAAAACTAGACCTTATGTACCTACGAGGTTACCATTCAATTGGAACCTAAAACGCAATAACTGCCCTAATCAAATCAAGTATGAGGAGTTAATTTGTCAATAAAATACTCTTAATGATAACTAAAAGAAAGCCATCCATCGAGATATGTTCTTGACATGGCAAACCAAGCGAGATAAATTAGACCTGAGATGGAGGCACCATAAACAAGATAAATTAAAATTTTAAGTCATGTGGAAATTATGATGGTTTAAAGGATCAAGGCCGCCATAGAAGATATAAATGAAGAAGAGTTAAAAGGAGCTCTTAGCTTAGATAGAATCATTGGCCTATCCTAATGATTGGGTACCTTAAGAATGCGGACATGTTAGGTTTCTTATTAAGAACATTTGTTAGACAATGGTTGTAGTATTATAGTGAAGCTAGAGTTGGATAACCTTGGAGATAAGAACTAAACTGATGTATGACAATCCCCTTGATCAGAGAACCCTAGTAATACTATAGATGAGTTAGATAAAGAGAAAGGTGGCATGAACTTCTCGAGTAAAAACACGTAATTACAATAAACCCTAAGTTCATCGTGGATTATATGATTGGGGAAACAAGCAAGTAAAGCCTCAAATTAATTCCTTTATGGAAAGATAACCTTGACGAAAGTAAATAATGCAAGAGAGAGGAGAGTTGATTTGGGAATCGAACAAAAGATCCCCATTGAAGTGCAAGGAGTGTAAAAGTATTAGGATTTTATGATCTAGAAATGGGTAACTAGATGTCGTTCAGAAATTAAGAAGGAAAGTGCAACCCAATCATGGTTAGTCGCTAGGTACAAGACAATATGTAACACAGTTTAACTACTAGGCACAATCGAAGAAGCCTTGCAAATTTTGGCACTCAAGTGTGAAAGTATGCGAAGACATTAAGTATGGACGAAGCAGCGTGCAGATGGAAATGGCTTAGGGATCGAGAGTATAATAGTAATACAATACCAAAGCTTAAATGAGAATTAGTTGGAAGTATAAAATATTTGATGAGAACATTGATAAGGAGCCGAATTATGTGGTTAGGTAAGGATTTGGAAATTATGGGAGTCTTAAGACATTGGTAATTGTTGGACATCCTTATGTTATACCATAATAGGGTAACTGGATATTAGAATGGTAAGATGATTTGTTTAGATCAAAAAGATTGAAGGTGTGTTATGCCAGATTTGGCTAGTTAGTAAATATAAATAAGTAATATGGAAGGAGATAACTTCCCTTTTTACTAAATTTTTTTTTAATTAAAAGAATGGGTGTTGGCCACTTTTCGAGTGCACACCCCCTTGATTTCAAAGTGATTAAGTAAAGTAGAAGAGAATAAGTACACTCTTTGAGTTGTTTGAGTTATGTCGTGAAATGTGTGGGTTGAAATTGTTGTCAACCGTTTTCGATCTTACTTGACAATAATTCCACCCCAAATGGCTCTTAACCATAAGTGTTAGTAATTTTTGGCAACAAGCTCCTACCTAAGGAAGGCAAGTGAATATTGGAGGTGAAAATACAAAAGTTGGCATAAGGTGCTAAGAAAACAAATAATGTCCCTAGTAAAAAACTATAAGATTACATTATTCAAATCATAAGAGATTTCAAGTAAACAAGTGTCATTTTTGTACCAAACTATTAACTGTGCGTATAAGACATGAAAGTGCCGATGCTTTAAGCTACCACGTAACATCGAGTTAGGGCTTAGCATATTAAGATAATTAATGGAAGTCCAAGAGGAATGGGTGGAGAATAGTAGAGTTAGTGCAATCACCTGCTAGATATAATTAAGGATGTTAATAACCCTAAATAGATAGTGGATTATATCGGAAAGTGTGGCTTGAAATAGTTAGCATGTGAAGGTTAAAAAATCGAACATGATTTATAAAAAAAAAAATGAATGTGATCTCTTGCGTATAAGAATGTATTTCATAAATTGATAAAGGAGTTTAAAGAAACTAAAATCTCAAGAGTCTAATAATCACTTCCTAACACACTCAGGACGCATGATCTTGGGTGATGTGCTACGGTTACTCCCTATAGCATGGCTAGAATGGTCATCTTGTTTCAAGTTTGATCCAACATTAATTTTGATTTTCTTTGAAGAGTATCTTGTGACACTGGGGCTAGGATTTTCTTTTTGGTTTATTTTGTTTATGAAGAGAAGACCACTAAAATTTATGTTTCTTTTTATATGAACTATGGCACTTGTCGTGTTTCTAGTTTTAATATTTTTTTCAATTGCCGACATTTTTCTTCTTTTATTGGACTTGGCAGAAGTAACTTGTATTTTGATCTTGTAAAGTGTCAAGTGGTCATTTTGATGGTTGATACAACTAGCCCTAGTGATGTGATTTGTGTAAATGTCTATCATGTTCGTTGAACCATTGATAGTGTGTCAAGGGAGAATACCGCAAGGAGCGAAATTAGGCACAAGAATTAACAAATAATGAGTTTTTTTTTATCAAATTAAGATAAAGGAAGGAATATCCTCCTAAGTAAAATTAATTGCGAGTAATCGGAAAGAGAAAATTTATAACAATAGTGTGACCTAGACCTAATGAATTGTGAAAGTAATGATTTTCGACTGGTAAATTTGGCATGGGTATGGAGAGGATTGCGAGGATGGTATCTAAAATAAGTTTTAATAATTTTTATCACTCCCTTAGAATGGGGGTGTTGTGTACCTTAATGGTTGGAAAATTGTGAATGATGCTCCCTATAAAGCTTAAACCTTAGAGCCTTGAAATATAAAAAAAAAAAAAAAAACTTGTTAATCCCTAGTGGTAGAAAACTACCCTATATAAGGGCGGGATTGAAGAACCTAAATATGCTTTTGCCTTGTCACCTAAGAGATTAGGAAGAAATTATGCACCTAGGACGATTTTATGAATATTATATTAACACCCTAATGAGGTGCCTCGAATGTAGAATAAGTAGCTTCATTGTGGTTAAGTGTGATGTCGGTTTTCTTAAGTAACATGCTTGGACGTGAATATAGTAGCATAAGCATACTTTTAAACAAATCCTAAACAAGTAGAACTCCTAGAAAATTCTATATGTGAAACCTTGATTATGATTTGGAGGGTAAAATAATGTAAGTCGTTGAAAGATAGAGCTTTGCAAACACCTACCTAAGATCGAAGGGAGATGTAATAAAAATACTAAGAATTTAACCTTGTGAAGATAGTAAGTTAATTACAATAATAAGTTGATTTTGGTATTTCATCCTTCTATTAGGCAAGGTAATAGTTTGAGTAACTTATGGAAATGGAGGGAAAGGTTATGCCCCTACTTCAAAATTCTACTCATGCGACTTCCAGGAGTAAGTCGAACCCTAGGGGAGGAGGATGTAAGGCCTTCCCCAAACCAAGCTTTGATTTACTTAGTTGACCCTGTTTGACCTATTAATAAATGCTTTATAATTCAATAGAATGGACTGTGTTAGGTAGATAGGTTTGTGAGAAAAATAATTGAACCAAGTTATAGAGTTATCGCACCTAGTGGTGTACTTTTGATGTGTTATGAAGTTGAAATCCTAAAAGACCCATTGATTGGATAATCTTGATTTAACGTATGTCAGCTATGTTTGGATGAAGAAATTATATGATTCTGTGATTGGGTAACATTTATGAATGTGGATGCTTCATTTATATGCTTTATAGATATAGAATTCTAGATGATCCTAGAATAGGATAAATTTGAGAGGAGGTATGTCATTATTGAAATTGGAGGACTTTACTATGAATATAGAATTATGATGTATGGTTAAGTTTATGTGAATTTGCTTGATAAAAGATGTATTTAATTTGTGCAGATGAAAATTGTATGCAAGTGATGATGTGTATTGTTATTCCTTTGAATTACATTATATGTGGATATTTGAAAGTACTAATGTGTAAATTGAGATGCGCAGGAAATTTACCATGTGACCATGGAAAATTACGGAGAATCAAACCTAGACTTATGTATGTTCGTAAGCCAGGGTTTGTCTATTTGGAGAGACAACACCCCGTTTGTGTTGTATTTTATTCGTAACAGTATATGCTGCATGAGTGTTAAGTGTTATTTAAATTTATTGTGTAAAAAAAACCACAAGAGACAATTTCATGTTTTATTTTTGTAAAAGTGTTTTATTTGTGTCACTTGACACATGTGTGGATTTAAATTTAAATGTTTTATTTTGTCTCTTGGTGGGAAAGTATTTAATTATAGTTCTTCTTAAATAAAATAATGTGTTGTCATAAATACTTTGGGAATATAATATTTGGGGTGGTCAACTTATGTTTGACCCGAAAATAAACTTCAGAGGGGTTTAAAATGGGTTAAATGAACACCTAGGGGTAGTTTAATAGGGTTTCCTAAAGCCCATAAGGTATACCTAGGGGTTAGGGGTAATTTTAGGCAAGTTTCTACTTTATAATGATCTTTTTAACGCTTTAAAAATTGGCTTTATTGAGTTGTGCGAAAATTGAAAATTTAGAGGTTAAATCTAATTTAGATTTTTCTTTTTCGAATGGGAGTCTTTTTGCATTTTTTTGCTTTCTTTCCCTTTTGGTTTTTGGAAACTTGTGAGAACTCAAAGAATGAGCTTCTTAAGCAAGATTTTTGGGAATTGTAGGGTAATCACCCACTCTCCATTTTTGGAGACAAGAGAAATTTTGAAAAGAAAATAATGTTATGGAATAGAAAAATTGATTAAGGGTAGAAGGAAAAAGATTCGTGGATTGGGCAGCTCTTCATCAAATATCATAATACCTTTGGGCAGATTAAGGTTGGTTTCAGTTATTCATTAAAATGTCTTCTTCTTGCTTATGTCTGGAAGTTTGTTGGTGTAAGAAATCTGTCTTGAATGCTTTTGTTGAAAAATCTTTTGGTATTTTTGCATTATGATTTGTGTTGTGTTTTGGGAGTTTTCCTCAAGACCTCTTACTCTTGGGAGAGAAGAGGATCTTGTGGGTGGTAGCAGTGACAACCCTCGAGTGAGAGACTCTCTTTTGAGAGCGATCACAAGAGATCTTTGTGTGACCCTTGCTGCATGGCCTGTTTGTGCAATGGGGGTCATAAGGAGGGATATAAGGCTAGAATGCCTTTGGGGGGCATAAGGAATAAGGGGTTGAGATTCTTGATATAATTATTGTGCCATGAGGTGGCTTCTTGTTTGCAGTTCTCCTAAGGGTATTGGTCCAATACCACCCTTTGAAAAGATCATCACCAAAGTGTGGTGTTGTGAAGCCAAGTTGGGAGTGTGTCTGATTATCTGTATGCATTGCCTTCTATGTGTTTGCCTGTATGTTACCCATCTAGGAATTGGTTCTCCGAGCTCGGGGGTGGCTACCAGTTAGCCTAGGCCGGGAGGTGAGCACTCCGTGGTCATATTTGTATTTTCTATTATGCAGGAAAGTCAAGAGAAAGAGAATAGGAACCATGAAAAGACACAGAAGATTATTGTTGAAGATACTTAAATCCAGTTGCAGATATATGTTTAAATCTGTTATAGAAGTATGCCTCATTCATTGAAAAGAGAAGCAAGTTGTAATTCTTGAAAATAGACTTGAGTTTTATTGTTGAAGCAAAGCAAAGAAACATCCTGTAAATATGCAGAATATCTTAGAGTTGTAAAAGTTAGTTTTATTTCTACTTCTATTTGTGTTTCAGAAAAAGAAAAGCCTCTTTGAGTTGCATGTAAAAGCTTCTTTGTATTATGGAAAAATTAGTTTCAAATAAATTTTATCTATATTCTACTTGTTGAAAAGTATAAGTTATTTTGCTGAAGAATTCTAAGTATGTAAAAAAAAGAATAAGGGTGTTTTAAGTAATTGTTTTATTAGTGGAAAAATCAATGAATGTGTTTTATTCAGAATAGTATGATGTATTTTAAGATAAAAAAAAGGGTGTTAGAATAAAAGTTTAGCAAAAGATCTACTTCTATTTCTTTTATCAGCAATTAGAATAAATAAATAAAAGAGCCTAAGTTATATATCAATTTTGAATATATATATATATATATATATATATATATATATATATATATATATATATATATATATATATATATATATATATATATATATATATACGTTTATTTGTGCTCATGTAATTTTGGATTTACATAATGTGTTTCCCATTGTTATGTTGTTTAAAATTTTGTATGTAAATCTTATTAAAATATATATATATATATATATATATATATATATATATATATATATATATTTGTTTATATATTTTCACCCTTAAAACTTCTATATATATATTTATATAAATATAAATATATATATATATAAATATATATATATATTTATATATAATATATTTAAAAATAAATTAAATAAATAAATTTAAAAAAAAGGAGATTTGGGTTCCACGCGGGCCCCACTGTGTGTACACACAGTGAGGGCCGCGCGGCGCCCACTGTGTGAACACACAGTGCGGGCCGCTCGGCTCCCACTGTGTGGACACACAGTGCGGGCCGCTCGGCTCCCACTGTGTGGACACACAGTGCGGGCCGCTCGGCTCCCACTGTGTGGACACACAGTGGACGGCCGCGGCCGCCACTGTGTGGCCACACAGTGGTGTGAGCCGCTAGCGGCGCCCACTGTGTGGACACATAGTGGTGCCGCGACGCCCACTGTGCGCCCACACAGTGGCGCCTCGGCCCTCCCTGTCGCCTTCTTCGAACCTGCAATGAAAATGGCTATCGCTTTGGGGTTTCGGCCCTGTAAAAAAAATACTCAGTGGTAAACAAAAAAAAAAAAGATTAAGCCCTAGCCTGGGTAGGGCTAGGGTAAATGAATTAAATTTTACATGATAGTTTAGAGTTGATAATATATTATAAAAAAAATAGAACCCTAATTAGGGTTGGGAAAATATTGTTTATTATTTTGGAAAGTTATTTTAGAAGAATTAAAATATATAAATATATGTAAATATATATATATATATATATATATATATATATATATATATATATATATATATATATATATATATATATATATATATATATATATATATATATATATATATATATATATATATATATATATATATATATAATATTCTGGTTATAATTTGGAGTAAGTAATTAATAGAGATTTAAATATTTAAATACCTCCGTATGATTCTAATAGGAAGTAAAAGGAAGGTGAAATATATTAATAAAATAAATAAATAAAGCTTAGCCTTTATAATGTAATAAATACTTAAATTTGTCCCGGGTAATTTAATTAGAGTGTTTAAATTTTAAATTGGATGTTTAGAATATGTGTCTTATTGGGAATTGAATTAAATTTCCTCTCCTATTTTCTTTAACGTGATGGATTTAATAAACCTAATGACTAGGTATCTCGTAGAGATAAAATTAAACCAGATAGCTTTCCGCAAATAAAATTAAACAAAATTTCGACGCTTGGTTCTTTTCAGAATTAGCTCGAGTATAATTATGGGAATTTTCATTAACGCTTGTCGTGTGAGCGAACTTGTTAATTAATTAGTATTTTATAAAAAAAAAAATTGTTCCGTTTTTGCCCTAAATTTTGGGCATGACATCCATGGGTTGGTGTACACATCGGGGCATGGCCAATAATTTTTGGGATCGATAGTAGATGGTATTTGACACCCCACCACATGTCAACTTAGAGTGCCCTTTATACTTCTTGAGAAAATTATATGCAGAGTTTGTTTTGGGTTTAAAGCCCAATTATTTTGATATTAGAGCATTCTCGGGTGTTGGTGGTGGCATGCCATAGGATAGGTTGGGGGCACGTATTGACCCCAATAGACTTGCCCATTGCCAGGCCATTGTGGCTCCTATGCCTGTTATACCTATGATTGTTCATCAACATTTTGTTCTCTCCACATTGGACTCATTGACCACACTCACTGGTAGCCTTAGTCAGCAGACAGCTGATTTGTTGGACTGTGGCGACATTGACACTGGTGAGGATGATGTTGACATGAGTACAACCATTCCACATACATCAACACCTCATTTTTGTATGAGTTGTCATCGACTATGCTATGGGCCTTGTGATGGTCTACACCTTGCTTCGAGTTCACATCATGGTCCATCCTCTTCAGTTGCATGGGGAGCATCCATTGATCATGATATTATTGGTTAATATGTTGATTTTCTTTGTGTCGATGATCATCCCATAGATCATGATTTGCATGGTAAATAGGTATGGGGAGATCCAGTACATACATATTGTTTAAACTATATATATGTGTATTTAAATTTACATAATTTATATAGATCTCTCTATCTATATGTCTTCAATATTTACACATGTACATGTCTCCAACCCATGTTTGGGGCCACTACGACACCGAATTCCACGTCGAATTATCTACCTGCCACTGTGGTGAGTGCAACTCCTCCAACATCGGTTGTTGTGGATGAGCAGAGAGATTCAGTACGTTGACACTCTATCTTAATTTATATATCTATTTAGAGATTTAATTAATTTTGTTCATCAAACTTACATGATATTTTAAATAAATAAATAAACATCATACGGTTGATTTAATATCCAGATTTAATTAATTTTTTTGTACAGGTGGACACAACCATCAGGATGAGTTTACATTCAGATGGGCCATATGATCATCCTGATCCTCTTGTTAGTTTTTTGTAGACATCATCTTCATTTCAGGTATTTAATGCTGATTTAAATTAAAAAAATTTGATACAAGTTTCATAGTTTTTATTTAAAAATTAAATTAATTTATATATTATATTAATATATATGTACATGCGTGCATATAATTGACACGTGCAACTCTTTTTTAAATACCTTGTAGGATCTTGTTGATAGTGGATTTTTTGTTGATGTCACCCCAGATACAATGCATAAAGGAGATGATCTGAGTTAGGTACATGCGTATGAACATTAAATTATCTCTAGTTCAAAATGAACATTTTACATATAAATTTAATTTAAATTTCTATTTTAAATCATTGATCTTGTTCTATATATATATGTGTACATGTACTATATAGCATGAGATATTAGTGCCATCAACTGCCCCTATAGCACCTAGAGATGCAGAGCCCTTAGTGGAGTCTAGAGGAGACGAGCCTACTCATGTACATGTATGTGCTACTGAACTTATAATTGAAAATTTTTAATTGTTTTTAAATATATATATGAACATGAACTACGTAGAACTCTCACAAACTTGAACATTTGTCTTGCAGAGTGGATTTTCTCCTCTTCGTCTACGTGGATTGAAGAGGAATCTAGAATGATTTAGGGCTTATAGTCATCTTTATTTTAGGGGCTAGATTTGTTACATGTTTCATGAATTTTATTGGCATTTGATCATTCCATCCCATGGGACTTGTTTATTTTGCTCGTACACTTTGATTATATTTCATGTTGACCACATGTGGACTTGTTGAACATCACACATCTAGACTTGATATACATATATGCATGTGTACATGTGACACACACACACACACACACATGTGTGTGTGTGTGTGTGTGTGTTTTACGTTCGAGTGTTCACTTCTAGTACACATACATACATGTGTTTCATGGACATTATATTTATACATATATTTATTTATTTATAATCATCTGGAGCTATGTAAATTTCATTTATTTTTAATCTAAATATATATACATGTGTATGTGTATGTACATGATACTAAAAATAAATAAATACATTAAATACATTAAAATAAATAAAAACATTAAAAATACATTAAAATAAATAAATACATTAAAAATAAATGAAGCAAGTGCAATTGAACACATATACACATGAGCAATTGATATTTATAAAAATAGCACACTTGTACACATGTACATATATATACATTAAAAATAAAACACTTGCAATTTTGATATTTTTCAAAATAACATGTGTACACAAACATTGTATACATTAAAAATTCAATTCAAAGCAATTGATAATTTCTAAAATAACCATGTGCATTCACACATATATACATACTAAAAGCTTAAATATAAAAAAGTTTAATCCAGGTGCATCTCTTGAATATATAATAATTTAGCTTCATCCACATCTCAAATTTAAAAGTTTCAAGATCCACATGTCTTAAATCTATATATTAAAGTCTAACTCAATATTCTGAAATCTAAAGTATTATATAAGTTTGATCCAATCTAAGACATTAAAAGCACTTTCAAAAGCGATCTAGATAAATTAGATCTCCACAGTTTCAAAAGTGATCTGGAGATTTTAAATTAGATCTCCACAATTAAAAGTCTAGTTACAAGATGTACCTACATGCACACACAAAAAAAAATAATCAGAACTTAATTAGAAATAAATTATTAAATGCATGTATATTAACTAAGTCAAATTTAATTAAAAATAAATAAATAAATTAACTAAGTCAAATTTAACCAAAAAAATGATGCATACATACCAATTAGGACATGGCTTAAAAGGGGAAATTATTTAAGCAATTGAACTATTTATCATTGAAAAACATCAAATATAGAAATTAAAACTAAACATTTAACAAAAGACATGATGCTTACCAATTCATTGGAAATCTTGATTTAATTCTAAAGATTCATGAACTCATTTCACATGCCACCAACAACAAAAAACTACTTTAAGATAAACCTACAACAACAAAAAATAGTTAGATATATATTATATATAGGATTTAAATCTAGGGGGGTGAATTTAAGTTAAAACTACCTAGACATGTGGCTTAAGGGGAAATTAACTAATTAGGACATATGGCTTAAAAGAGGATCATTTGAACAAAATTCTAGGGCATGGCTTAAGGGGAAATTAATTGATTAGGACATGACTCGGCTTAAGGGGATGGGTGTACAATTGGGACATGTGGCTTAAGGGGATCAAACTAGAAATAGGACATGTGCCTTAAAAGAGGATCATTTGAACTAAATTATAGGACATGGCTTAAGGGGAGATTAATTGATTAGGACATGACTCAGCTTAAGGGGATGTGTGTACAATTGGGACATGTGGCTTAAGGGGATCAAACTAGAAATAGGACATGTAACTTAAAAGAGGATCATTTGAACTAAATTATAGGACATGGCTTAAGGGGAGATTAATTGATTAGGACATGACTCGGCTTAAGGGGATGGGTGTACAATTGGGACATATGGCTTAAGGGGATCAAACTAGAAATAGGACATGTGCCTTAAAAGATGATCATTTGAACTAAATTATAGGACATGGCTTAACGGGAAATTAATTGATTAGGACATGAATTGGCCTAAGGGGATGGGTGTACAATTGGGAAATATGGCTTAAGGGGATCAAACTAGAAATAAGACATGTGGCTTAAAAGAGGATCATTTGAACTAAATTATAGGACGTGGCTTAAGGGGAAATTAATTGATTAGGACATGACTCGGCTTAAAGGTATGGGATTACAATTGGGACATGTGGCTTAAGGGGATCAAACTAGAAATATGACATGTGCCTTAAAAGAGGATCATTTGAACTAAATTATAGGACATGGCTTAAGGGGAAATTAATTGATTAGGACATGACTCGGCTTAAGGGGATGGGTGTACAATTGAGACATGTGGCTTAAGGGGATCAAACTAGAAATAAGACATGTGGCTTAAAAGAGGATCATTTGAACTAAATTATAGGACATGGCTTAAGGGGAAATTAATTTATTAGGACATGACTTGACTTAAGGGCATGGGTGTACAATATGGACATGTGGCTTAAGGGGATCAAAATAATAAGGACAAAAAAAATTAGAATCTAGATGGAAGTACAAAATAGTCATGTTCACATTTTAAATGAATTATAAAAACCTATCTATATTTTAAAAGTAATTTATATCAATTTAAATCATTTCAAAAGACATGCAATTTTAAAACAAGTATACGTACCTCTATATATTAAATACTTATTCCATTACATGTAACACAATTGTGTAAGATCTCTCAATAAGGGGATGGACCTATATATATCAAACAATAATATTTAAACCATCTACATGATCAAATGGTATGTAATAAAAAGAAATTATATATTTAATATATATATATATATATATATATATATATATATATATATATATATATATATATATATAATGTATACATACCTCTTTATTTAAATACTTATTCCATTGTACCATCTGCATCCTCTCTTTTTTCCAAAGCATCTATAATTGTCTCGTGATCTTCCATAGAAATTGTCCACAACTTTTTATTACTAGGTCTACCATGATTTCTCACTAGTTGTATATATGTTGCAACAATCAAATGTGAGTAGTGTATTATCTTCTTATGTGTTTCATAATCTTGAAAAGTAGGCAAACCATTCTTCCTTGTCAAATATTTCCTTAGCCAAGTTCCAACAACTACCACTGAACCAGTCGGATAATAAAAACCATCATCATCTTCTCGAGGATTAACTAGTTTGTGTTTAGTCTCAACACATCGAGCCAACCAATATTATGTTTCCTCTTCATTTTCCTCAAGTGCAACAACGACATACACATGTCCTAGACAAACAAAAAATTAATAAATTATCAAAATTTAGAATTAAAAAAAATACCATTTTTAATTTACACTAAATATAAAAAAGTTTGAAACTAATTTTATTAAATGGCCAACAAAATAATAAAAAATGATTACCTTTTTGTACAAGGTCTGAAACACGATCATAATCATCTGATGCAAACAGTTCATCATTATCTTCAGTTGTGTTAATCTGATCTTGTGCTTGAGCAGGAGTCAATGATCTTTGACTCCAATCTTCAACCCATTCAGTATTCTCACATACATCAGAATCACCTGAAATACAAAACTGACAAAAACATGCTAGTTCCCTTATCCATATAGTCCATGTGCTTACATTTGAACTCTTAAATGAATTCCATTTTCCTAATCCGCTAATTGTCTCACAATCAAGTTTTGGCACAATGTTTTCCTCTTCAACTAACCAAAAGAATCATTGAATTGTAGAGTTCACACTTGATCCAGTAGATAAGGTTGTGTTGCACCGATCTACAATTGCATGTGCATCTTTAAATTTTACATTATCTTCAAATTTTAATTGCTCTCTAGCAAGAATTCTTTTAACACATGCACCAGCTCCATCATGTTCTCCTTTACCATGTCCAACTTCAAAAAAACTCCATATATGTTGGATATTGTATTCCTTGTGAGCCCTGCTTAACCAATAAAACATTCGAGCATTCTTGAATTGTCCAGTACAATTATCTAACCATATAAGATGTGTTGTCATATGGATTCCTCTTTCTCTTATATTTCTATAAAATATGCTAAAACAATATTGAACAAACTCTGACGAGTGCATCCTATTATCACTCACATAGAAATGATACTCCCTTAGGATTTTTCTATCATCCCTTGTGCTATCATATGTGTGTCTATAAACAATATGAACAAAAATAGCAACTTGAGTGGAATTATAATATTGAGATTGAATTTCCTCTTGTGGCTTAAGAGTATAGTTTTCTACAAAGTCCACCACTAATAGTATACTTCCAACTGGAAATATATTTCTACATGTGTAAAATTGAGAATCAAGCCATCTAGCATGTTGAGAGTGTGTCACATATTTTGGTACAATCTTACTTTTAAATTCTGATATGAATGCATGTACACTAACCTTCTCTGTGATTAAATCGACACACTTTCCTATTTTCCCATCCTTTAAGGGATACTCACCATTCTTAAATCTTCTAGCATCCACTAGTTGTTGTCCAAAATCAGTTTCACTACTCTCATGCATACATTCTACTAGTGATGAAAAATTGCCACAACTAGAACATTGTCCAGAGATACATGAATGTGAATAAAATAATTGCCCATCAGTTCTTTGACAAAATAAACTTGCTACAAATTCCTTGATTGATTCAGGTGGCATATCAATACCACATTCCTGGATAAGCATGTTACTATGAAAAACACAACGTATGTATCGAAAAATATCATAATAGTAATGAAATTGCACGTGCATTTTACAACAACAAGAGACTCTTTGCTTGTTAATTTTCACATACCAGGGCATGTATTTTTCAAATGATCTTTGAATTATAGTAATATTTCTAGGTAACAAAACTTCATCCAAAAATTTTCTATAAATTCAGTTTGAGTTGTGTCTAATAGGTGTTTTGGATGAGGGTCACAAATTTTACACCCCACTCTCAACTTTAGAACATCTCTAGCATTAGATGATACCCTTGTATTATCATGCCAAAAATTTTCAACCAAAGATTTCACTTCAATATTCAATTTCATATCTGACCTGCAAAGTTTACCACTAAAAATCCAACTTTGGTTGATTGGATCACTTTCAATACTTTCTCTTCTTTTAGCTACTCTAACCAATGTTTTAGGATGCATTTTTAAAATTTCACTAATGTTGCTTACCATCCTTTTATTCACTATGGCCGTTGTTATAGCTCATCGCGCCACATTCTTATCTTTAGATTGACTCGTTGTACCAATAGATTCAATGGCACTTGCAACAGTAGACATAGCATGCTTAACAAATTCATCTTTTTTTGATGGTTTCACATAGATGCCTATTTTTTCATCACTTTTCTCATTTTCCACATTCTCATCAATTGCATCATAAGTTGACATTGAATTGCAAGTTTTTTCCGATAAAAAAATTCTTTGTATATTCTATTGGCATATGTTCTTATTTGTCTCCAAGAATTCTTACCAGGAAGATTATCTAGAACCTTTTTTTCAATTTTTATTAAAAAGTTTCCCTGATCTTCAACAATTGGAGGATTTTCATTTTCACCATGTTCAAAAGGATTTTCACTTTCGACATTCAAAAGAATTTCATCTTTACCAACATGAAGGTTTTCATTTTCATGGACAATTCTATCAATCTCAACATTGGTATATCCAACTTCTACTAAATCATCAATATGAATATCACCTATAATCACATTATCCATGTCTTGGAGAGAAGGATTTGAAGATGTACCTGGATAATTTGAATATGTACCTGGATTTGAGGATGTTGTACTTGGAATATTCTTCATAATTGTTTCATTCACATCAACATCATCCATAATTGCATCATCTACATCTTTCTGATCCCCCAAGGCATCATCTTGAATGTTTGTCTCTTCCATTGTTGTCGATCCAGAAGCATTGGGATTATTCATTTGCCGAATCGTCATTCTTCTATCCCTTTGACGTTTGGCCTCCTTCTCTCATTCTTCTTGAATTTCCTCAATGGTCAATTTCCTCCTTTGTTTCTTCTTCTGACGTTGTTTAGACGCTATGACTAAAAACTTATGCAATAAATGCCACCTTCAAAAAATGGATCTAAAATTGCAACAAAAGAGCATCCAAAGGACAACTAAATAATAATATATCATGTAAAAACTCACACATTTGAAGACATGTTTTATTATGTTAAATGATCATTTATTTATACAATTCCAAAAAAAAAAATTTAATGAAAAAACAAAACGGGATCCCGTTTTCAACACGGGATCTCGTGTTGTTGTTTTATTTTTAAATAATTTACAATACAGAACGGGATCCCGTTTGTAATAAGTTGTTTTTGGGGCCCGCTTGTAGGTTCGTAATTAGGCTTGGAAAATGGTTCGGAATGCCGAACCTGAGGCTCGAAACTGGTTTGACCTGCAACTTCAAGCCCAAATCAAGCTTCATTCAAAAAAATGACTTCAAAAATATATCTAAACACCTAATTTTCAGAATTTTTTTAAACATCAAAAACCCATTATAGTACACACTGTCTAGATTCCAAATATATAATTTTTTAAGAGAATGGATCAATATTTTTAATTTTAAAATAATTTCTAATGAAAGAGATCCATAAACTTGAACTATTGGAGACAGAAATCGAGGGAGATCTGGCTTTCAGATGGTGATAGAAATACAAAAAAAATTCACTCTTCAACAAAAATTAAGATAAGTAGAAATAGGATATCTTGTATTGAGTGTCCAAAAGGCAGACTTTAAACAGAACAGGAAGATATTGCTTCAGAGGTAGTTAGGTTTTTTAAGTCACTATTGTCTTTGGAGCATGGAGATCTTCATAATAATATTTCTTCTATTATTCCTTCTTTGGTATCTTTGGAACATAATAAAATGTTGATGTCTCCTTTTTCTTTGGATGAAGTTAAGAATGTTGTTTTTGCAATGAACCCTGATAAGGATTCGAGACCGGATGGATTTACTCCTTTATTTTTTCAGAAATGCTGGGATTTTGTGGGGAATGATGTTTTATTGGCCCTTGAGGAAGCTAGAAGGAATAGGTCTATTTTGAAAGAGCTTAATACTACAATGATTGTAATTATTCCTAAAAAAGAGGTTACCAAGACATTTATTGATTTTCACCCTATTGCTTTATGTAATACTTTGTACAAGATTTTTACCAAGGCTATTTCTTTAAGGTTGGCTAAAATTTTGCCTAGGATCATTTCTTTAGAACAAGGTGGTTTTGTTCCAGGAAGGGAGACGACAGAGGGAGCTATAGTGGCGCATGAGGTTCTGCATTCTATTTCTACTCGGAGAATCTCGACCATGATCCTCAAATTAGATATGATGAAAGCATATGATAGAGTAGAATGGGGGGCATTGTGTGTTGTTCTACTTAAATTGGGCTTTTCCAAGGCATGGGTCAAATGGATTCATGCTTGTATTTCTTCTGCAAGGTTCTCGATTCTAATTAATGGCTCCCCTTGTGGTTTTTTCTCCTCTTCTAGGGGTTTGAGGCAGGGTGATCCCTTGTCTCCTTTCTTGTTCATTCTTCTAGCTGAAACGTTCAGTTAGGCTATTAGAGCCGCTAAGCTGGGAGGGCTTTGGAAGGGAATTGGGATTCATAATGTTCCACAAAGCATTTTGCATTGCTTGTTTGCAGATGATACCTTGTTATTTGGTCAGACCTCTTTAGGTGAGGCAAGAGTGATAAAGGGGATAATACAGAATTATGCATCTTTTTCTGGTCAGAGAGTCAATGTTGATAAGTCAAAGATTTTTTTCCTTCATGCTTCACAATTGGTTCAAGATAGATTGAAGATTTTTTGGGGATTTGCATCTGGAAATCTTCCTTGTTCTTATATTGGTATACCTTTCTTCAATAAGAAGGATAGAGTTGAGTTTTGGGATAAGATCATTTCAGTTATCTCTAGAAGGATCCTATCCTGGAATCATAGATGGTTATCTTTGGTTGGTAAGATTGTTCTTATTAAGTCTGTCCTAAATGATGTTCCTATTTATCTCATGTCTATTTTACAGTCTCCAAAAGTGGTTCTTGTTAGTTTGCAAGATACTCTTAGGTCCTTCCTTTGGAGTAATAATAAAGAACGTAAGAAGAAACTCCCTCTGGTAGCATGGGATAAAGTTTGTTTGCCTAAAAACCTTGGGGGCACAGGCATTAGGAGTCTGGAAAGTCAGAATTTAGCCTTAGGTGCTAAGTTGGTTTGGAAATTGTATGAGAGACCATTCTCCTTTTGGGCACAAATTATGTTTGCTAAATATTTAAATAATGGACCAAGAGAGTATGTTTTTCAAGTTTCTAATTTACTGTCTGGTTCAGCTATTTGGAATTTTCTATGTAAATGTAGATCAGTGATTTTGCCTCATCTCTCATGGATTGTTCATAATGGTAGAAAGGTTAGGTTTTGGGAGGAAGTTTGGAATGGACATCCCCCTTTGGTGAACTCGAGGGATTGGTCTCCTTTAATTTCCACTCTTTCTTCCCTTTGGGGTGTCTTTGTGGTTGATTATTTTGAAATTGAGTATAGTGGGAATCTTAAGGTGGCAAAATGGAAATCAATTGAGTTTTTAGATCAAAATGTGAAATTGGAATATGAAAAGATGTTGGGGGAGAGAGTAATAATTCTTTCTAATGCCGACGATGAGCTTATCTGGACAAGGAATATCTCTGGTAAGTACACAGTTAAGGATGGCTATAATTCTCTCTTGGATGCTAAAGATTTATCTACTTGGCCATACAAGCTGTTTTGGCATATGGCTTGCCTCCCAAAGGCTGGTGCTTTTGCTTGGTTAGCAGTGCAAGACAGGGTCCTTACAGGAATGAGGTTGGATAGGTTGGGTATTACTGCAGTACTTTCTTGTGTCTTTTGTAATAAAAAATTAGAATCCTCTGCACACTTGTTTATTCACTGTGATTTTGCCTATGCTTGTTGGTAGTGGTTGTTTGAAAAGCTTAATCTATCATTTGTTATTGGTAAGGATCTCCTTTCCCATTTTAGATCCTAGCCTCTCCTGTTTGCCTCATCTTTCTATGCATGTCTTTGGATTATTTCTCCATCTATTGTGATTTGGAATATTTGGTTAGAGTGTAATAACAAGATTTTTAAACAAACAAGTTCTTCCTTGGCTGAGGTTTTATTGAGGATTGAATCTTCCATCTCTGAAGTTGCTTTGTCTTTTATCTATAATAATTTGGAAACCCTTACCTCTTTTTCTCATTGGGATGGTAGGGTAACTCGAGTTTGGAGAATGTTATCAGTCTTACCTTCTCATGGATCTATTTTAAATAAGACTAATGCTATAAGTAAAAGAAATTTTGCTTGCTGGAAACCTCCTCCACAAGGGCACTTTAAATTGAATTTTGATGGTGCTTCTCATGGGAACCCTGGCCTGGCAGGGGTAGGTATGGTAATTTATGATCATAAGGTAAGATTTGTTCAAGCTCGTTGTCATGCGATTGGTTTCAAGTCTAACAATTGTGCAGAATTCTTTGCTTTGTCCTTTAGTTTGGATATGGCTATATCTTGGGGAATTAAGGACTTGATAATTGAGGGTGATTCTATGGTTATTATTCAAAGTGTCATGAAAAAGAAGTCGAATTGTTGGCAATTACAATATATACTTGATCATATTTTACAAAAATTAGATTTTTTTGATTCCTTTTTGATTTCCCACTGTTATAGGGAAGTGAATAAGATTACAAATTTCTTGGCTAACTTAGCCATTGAGAGTGAAGCTAATATGCGGGAGGTAAGTGTGGATGAGATCCCTTCCTCGGTTTTGAAATATTTGAAGTAAAGAAGGGCATAGTTGTATTCTTCATCAACCTCCTTATTTGGTGTGGCTTTTCTTTGGTGTGGGTTTTGCTATGCTTGGTCACAATGTTTATTTTGACAGGGTCTTTGATTATGGTTTCATTTCTGCTATGTGGTATCATTCTAACCAGTGGTTTGGAGAATTGTGTTTCATAGATAGGGGTGGTTCAGACTGATGTTTTTTGGAAGCAATGGATATGCATCCTTCGGTGATCATACTTTAGTCTTCCTTTCTATATGCTTTTGTTGACGACTTCCTTTATATCTAATGCGGCTTATGTAATTGGGATGGGTTTTTTGATGTACTATGCCAATGGGCATTTGGTATTGGGTAGAATAGGCTTGTGTTACTTAAGCAATACTGAAGGGTTTTCTTATTGGTTCTTTCCCTTCAGTGCTTTTTGAACCAGACACTGTAAAAAACTTTTAAAATTTAATATAGTTCAGTGGTTCTATCCACTTTTATCAAAAAAAAAAAAAAAAAACATGGTTTTTAAAAATTTTAATCACTTTTTTGTCTTCAATTTTTTTGGAAAAAAAATTATATGGCATCAAACTACAGACAAATCTATACAGTTTTTTTTTTTTAAAATTAAAAAAGGTTAAGTTTAGGTTAAATTATGCTTGTCGTACACGCGGATTTTTCAAAACAGTGATTATGCCCAATTAAAAAATAGCAAAAAAAAACATATGGAAAAAAATTACAAAAAATATCCTCATCAAAGGTGAGTGAGTTATAGATGTTTTCCCAAAAGGATAAAGAAAAATACTTTCATTTAGGTCAAATTATGCTTGTCGTACACAGGCATGGTATGGTCCTAAAAAATGACTTTTAAACTATAGGTTTTACTAATGCCTATTCAAACTTCATTTTTAAGATCTAGCTATTAAAATAAATTACATATTTGGAAATTAGACTTCGAGCACTACATTTTCTATTACTGATTTTTTTCAGGAATCATTCTTTAAGTGCCTCAAATATTTAGGTCAAACGGGACGAAATCAAAAAAAAGGGAAAAAACTTCCACTTTTTGGCCAAAAAGTGGACACAACTTCTTGCACTTACTTGCATATTTAGTAGTTAATTTCTTTTTTACAATTAGTTATGTTTTTTTTTTCATTTTTTTCTTAAGTTCACTTAGGAGTGCTTGCATCTAGTTTATCTTGTGTGTGTCTAGTTTAGCTAGAGTTGAGTTGTTTTTAGCTCCTCATGCTTGCACTTCAGTTCTACTATTTTGAGCTCATGGCATATTTGTGCTTTTTTTATAAGCACCCCATTATATAATTGTAATTAATTTTGTATTATTTTCTTTTGAGTAATATTAGCATTATTTTGTGCAACTCTCGTTTGTGGAAGGTGTTTTTGTTTGTCATTTGATCTTGTAGGTGCTTGTGTTGCAAAATTCAACACTAATGTCAACACATTAATTGGCTACAAGTATCCGTTGAGTTGCACTTTTGATGCAAACAAATTAATTTTCCCCTTCACACACATGCCTCCCTTTGACTTTGACTTTTTTTAAAAATTGACCCTCCTTTTAATAAAAAATCACACACCCCCACATGAATTTTTTTATAAATTTTAAGGAAAATTTTGAAACCAAAAACTTGTGCTTGGAAAAAAAATTGCAAACCTAGATGGAGGTAGTTGGTGCACAGGCTTGTATGACCTGTATGGATCTACAAGGTCGATATGGATTTGCATGTTGGCTAAAAAAAATCAACCAATTTGATTGACTCCAATTCTGATAATTTGATAAGTGATCTGAGGGTTCTCAGTCACTGCAAGAACGATGGTGAGTTTTGTTTCACCCCAAACTAACCATACTTTTTTCTGACCTCCATAAATTGCCTCAAAAAATGTGCCCTCAAACAATTTAACCTCAAATTTCAACTACACTAATTTTGACAAAACACCAGTCAGCCTTAGTGTTTTTTCGATGCTATAGACATGATGGTGATGCATGTTTTTCTCCAAATCTAATAAAAAAATTTCCCATGACAAGATCCAAAAAAAAGAAAATTTGTGACCTTCCAAAACTAGTGAGCAAAGAAAACCCTTAAAGCTTAAGGACCTTTCAAAATCCATGCTTTGATACCATGTTGAATTTCACAACACAAGCACCTGTAAGATCAAATGGCAAACAAGAACACCTTACACAAATGAGAGTTGCACAAAAGAATGCTATATTACTCAAAAGAAAAGAATACAAAATTAATTAAAATTATACAATGAGGTTATTATAAAGAAAACACAAAGATTCCATGAGTTTAAAATAGGAGAATTGAAGTGCAAACGTGAGGACATAAAAACAACTCGACTCTAGCTAAACTTGATGCAAGCACTACTAAGTGACCTTTTAAAAAATAAAATCAAAAAAGAATAACTAGTTGTAAAAAAACAACTAATTACTAAATATGCTCTAACATTAAATTCATTCAAATGATCAACAACAAACCCACCTTCATGCATCTTCATATTAAATAAATGTTTCATAAGAAATACCTTATTAGATGTTGAGGGTTTCTTGTACAGTATGTCTAATGTCGTAGACATTACACCCACCATTGTTGTTTTTTTTGCTATATTGAAAGCCACAATGATGTCAAGCACAACCATATTGTTTCTAGTGCCTTCCTATCAAGAAGATCCCATTGTGAATCTATTGTAGTGTTTGGCTTCTATGTTGTTCCACCCAATGGTAAATAAAGATTCTAATAAAGATAAACTTCCATAGCTAATAGTTTTGGTCGTTAAAATTATCAATCGTATGCTTGCCTTCATCGGCCATTGCTCCCACTTGAATTTGAAAAACCTTGACAAATGATTGAAAAAATATATGGCTTTGATGCTATTTGTTAGGGTTTTAAAGGCAAACTAGAGCAATAAAAAATATTATATATAATGCAAAAAATAACAAATCACAATAACATAGAGATTTAACATGGTTCCCCCAAAGTGGCTACATCCACCAAAGAAACAATCATCCACTTCTTTTCTATTATCCAACAAAGAGAATATTATAATATGATATCCAATCATAATACAATCCCCTTATAAAAAAGGGTTGCCTAGTACAGGGAAAAGAAAGCGCACATAATATCAACCGTTAGATATATGACCTAACGATAAATGATCAAGATTTACAATGATAGATTATACATAAAATTTAGCTTCAAGGGTGCTGCCCCCAAAATCCCCCATTGAGGGGGTTGTCCCCCTAGACTTGCAAGGGGGATACCCCCCTCCACAACCCTCACACTCACGTATCAAAACTAATTGATATAGGGGGAAAATGCTTGAAAAAGTTACCAAAATTTAAGCCTAGCAACATGATCAGTCACCACATACCAATATTCTTCACTCTTTCCATCCCTAGTCCAAATCCTACATTTTAGTTGTAACTATAATGAGTTCACTACTAAAAGTTCCAATAGACTATCTATAAGATCCACGTTCTTTTCCATCTCCTTGAGTTTTTCCTTGGATACTAACATAATTGTGGCTTAGGACTTGTTGATCCCCAAAAAGACTCATGCCTTTTTAAGGGCAATCCGAAAATTCCACAAGTGTGGGAACCTAGTGCGACCCATGGAATGACCTTCGAGATTTTAGAAGTTGTCTCTTCGTTCTTCAGAGAAGAGGTTTGGAAAAGGGGGAGAATGATAAATTCCAAACTGAAAGACCTCAAAGGAATGAAAATAAACCTTCAATGAATGCAAATATTTTAGAATATTTTAAATATTTTGCGGGCAACGTGTTACAAAAGCTACTTATTTTCCAGACTAGGTATAGTATGCCGAAGACTCTTCATTTGGGATGAGAACAAAACACACAAAGTGACATATACATAAGGTCTAATAATTGAATCTTAGCCCTAAGAGCATCTATAAAGGCTGAGCAAAATTAATAACTCAAATATTTTAGAGATAATCCTCTCTACATTTTTGGTGAGAATGGTATAATCTAGGACCTATCTCTATGAAATATGAAGGAGTAGATATAATACATGATCCATACTTCACAAACAAGGGAACTAGAAAAAAACGAGCTGAATAATAACCATGCATTCACTAATGACACAGAGTATTACCCATAATAACAGCAAAGGCGACAAAGGAACAATATGGCATTCATAAAATTATACTAAGGTTCAAGTACAAATTACAATTCACACTAAAAATTAGTGTTTCCTTCCTTTTCTAAACTACCACTTTGAGAGACGAAATAAAATGCCTAAAAGATTTGAATTCATGGAATCTTGAAATTCATTATTCAAAAGCTAAGAGGATGAGATCTGATCATAGAAGATCAAGTACACCCAAAAAGATAATCATACAATAATCCTATCAACTTTTATATCCTTTTCATCATTTGATTGTAACAACCTTTGCAAAGGTGAGGTCAGAATGGTGTCGCAAATTGCCACTACATTGGAAAGCTCTGATTTGCATATCTTCCCTTGATCACTAGCATAGAAAACACATTTTCCTTTAGTCATGATTGAGAGGGTAACTTCGTGTTGTTTTCTTCACGCTCTCTCACTTTCAAAATGCCAAAAGTTTATCTGATCTTCCACATGCACATCTTCTCTTGGTTCAAGCCCTTTGTATGGCATGCATGGCTACCACATCTTATCGATGGGGTATCATTTTATCTACTTGTAGTGGGGATATTATTGAAGCATGTGTCAAACAATAGGGAGATTTTTTTGGCAACAATAATGAAGGAAAATTGAGAGGGGGGTGAATCAATTTTCACCTGATTAAGCAATTTAAGCACAATCTCATATCTAATCAACTACATCAACACACATAACACCAATATTTTGACGTGGAAAACCCTATTAAGAGAAAAACCACGGTGGTAACTACCCACAATTAGACGATTCTCTATAGTAGTATATGTAAATATTACAATGGGGAATGCACATGCATTTAGGCACACTTCCTAGAGCTCACTGCTCAAAATATGATGACCCAGAAGGCTCTAACCCTTAGGGAAGGTTCACTACCTTACAATAATATTCAAACTACAATCTGGTTAAGATGAACTGAAAGTATAGCATCTCCTAATACCTAATGATAGTTCTAGTTAAGCACATTTATCTTCCCTGCAACAATCTCTTCTCAATACATCACACCAAAAGATGAATTCACTAAATCACAAATACACCACCCTCCGATAATACATACACAACCACCATATATGAACTACATGAATCTAACACCTATTTATACAATTCATCAACCTTGACTACAAGGTCGACACAAACCCTCAACACCTAATTACAAGATTACATCACATGATACATAAATAAACCACTGGACCAATACAATACCATAGAAGACATAGCATGGACCCAAATCAAATCCTCGAACATGCAACACCACCAGGAATTTCACCAAGACCAACCACAACACACTACACCACTGAAAATACCGCATAACACAGAGAATATCATCGAACCCATAAGATCTTCAAGAATGCACACAATGATCAATGCAGACCACCAAAACAAATAGGACACATTCAAGAAATGACAACAAGCATGTTAGAACCATCTGCAATTGTTGCACCAACACCACTTATTCAAATCTTCATTGATCAACATGCTAACAATCAAGAACACTTAAAAACAACAATTCGGACTAGAACTATCACTTGCAGAGCACCAAATCATGAACCATTTGAAATGAAGATACATATGAACATCCAAAATAGTCTCCCAAATCTGCAACTTAAGATATGATCATACCGGAGCACAATGGATCAAATACTAGAAACTGCCAACCACTAAATAGAAAAACCAAACCTCAATCCGAATTAAATGATATGGTCAAGTAAACTTGTGGATAATTGAAACCAATAAAGAATGAAGTATCTCTAGTTGATTTAGCATCCCAAATAGATAAACCAACTAGATCAACACACTGCAATCACTGAAGCACCAAAAGACAAGAATATGTTTACATCAATGACAACAACATATCCTAGCAATAGCAATATCCAACAACCTTGATGGCTCCTTTAGACTTTTGGTTAAACGTTCATGTGGTGCTGACACGTGGCATGTCAGTGAGGCTCCTTTGAA
This sequence comes from Cryptomeria japonica, assembly GCF_030272615.1. Taxonomy (NCBI): domain Eukaryota; kingdom Viridiplantae; phylum Streptophyta; class Pinopsida; order Cupressales; family Cupressaceae; genus Cryptomeria; species Cryptomeria japonica. The sequence goes on from NC_081408.1 coordinate 510,139,246, forward strand.
ATATTTTACTCAATGAGGTTCCAATTCTCCATGACACTGACACGTGGTGGGGCTCCTCATTATAGTAGTTTCAAACTTTTGAAGGGAGTACAATCAACCTCCACATAGTAGAAGGACCCACCATTCAATGAGATCGATGAAAGATCACCGCTAACTTTGAATTTTTCAAGTTGAGAAACTGACTACTGTAGAGAAGGCTACAAGACTTGAGCATTCCAAAATTAGTTATGACCCCTTTTCTTAATATGGCTTTACTAATATGATTGTGTCTTAGTACTTGAGCATTCCAATATTATTTATGCTCTTTTTTCCTAACATAGCTTTAAAGATTCTTAGATTAGCATCTCATTATAGTTAAAATTATTCTTCAACTTGTTATCCATAAGTAGTCCACAAAATAATAGTGAAGGGAAATTGGGCATTCCGATAAAGCCATCTGAGATCACTATGTGCATCCAACATCCAAAGCAAATGCACACTACTACGCCATAAAGTGGAATCAGACATGGTTTATTTCCCACAATTAAAACCTTAGAGGAAAGTGATTGCAATTTTAAATCTTATCAGACCAAGCTATTTCAACAACATGCATACATTAAGATTCAACATTATTGAATCATTAAACAAGAAGAACAAGACAAAAGAATAGAATACATAGATTTACATGGGGAAAACTATTTTGAGTGAAGGACCCATGACACTCCAAAACATACAACCATTGTATTATTCCGCACAAAGAATAGAGTTACAATATAATTACAGGCTTTAAGCCTTGACATGGAGATTTACATCTTGTTCCATCCTAGAGAAAATACAATAGCATAACCCCTATGTAAAAAACTCCTCTCTCCTATTCTCTTCTTGCAAACACTTGTATTTATAGAGCTTACAATATGAAAAGTGGCAGCTTCTCAAATGCGTCCACATTCAACATGTATCTTCAACATGTAATGTAAACAACTCCTTTTTGCATAACTCTTGATAAATAATATTTAATACTGTAATGTTACCAAAATGTATTGGTGGGTAAAAAATGTGTGAATGAGAGATCAAGAGGAAAACTACCCTTTTCCTCCAAGGAGAGATGAGAGTTTGACTATGAATTTCCCTTTAAACACTTTTCACCTATTACATTGGAAGAGGAGAGGACAATTCACTAGATTTAATCTCCAAAGAAGAAGATAGAATTCTGAGTGAAATGGGAACGATAAGTTAATCCCATCTTCCTATTTGAAACGGAAAGGAATTAATTGAATTATGTAGTGCAAAAGTGATAAAGAACTAATTATAACTTAAGATTAGAGTATGGGATGAAGTTGTGCACCTAGATTTGGTAGTAATATGTCAAGATGGAGCTACCTTGAGAATTTGAGGAAAAGTTGCTTGGACCGTGGCAGGAATGTACATGATCCTTCAAAAAATTTATGAAATGAAAAGGGTTTTTCCACCTCTGCAAATGGATCCTAAATCCAAAAGTACAGTTGCGCACTTGCAACCTACACATAGAAAAGAGAGGAAAATAGGTTGGGATTGGGGTTTTGCCTTCAGGTCAAACCCCAGTTTTGGAATTAACCAAGTAACGAAAGAAAGTACTTGCAAGTGGATGTAAATGAAAGACTGAAATGTAAATCACCTCAAGGGAGGTTGTGATAACAATGTTGATAGAAATGCTTTTGTGGAATTGAATGTTGGAATCAATCTCCTCTTCAATGGTTGAATCCTTGACTTGAATGCAACACCTAGCCTTGAACGGAGACTTGAGAATGTTGAATGCTGGAAAGGAATTCTCTTGAATGATTGATCACAATTTTATCCAACTTGACCAACTTACAACTTCTTACCCAAATGAGAGGGAAAATGCAACTTAAATACATGTCAATTAGGGTTATTGAAACTTATTTTTGTCACAGGCTGACATGAGGGAAGTTTTCCCGCTCACTACAAAACCTACAATGCATGCTTAGGAAATGTCCTACCTCAAAATAGAGCAAGGAGAGGGGTGCCACACCCCTTTCCTACCCCTTCCCCCATGGCAGAGTGTAGGTAGGATGATGTGAAGGCCAAAGAAGAAGCAGATTTCAAAGGTTGAGCAGTCTCCGGTCTCCGATCAGGTAGAGGATTCAATCTTGCATGCGTGAGGACCCTAATGTGGTTGAAAATTCCTAGGGTCGCAATTATATGACACTAAAAATACAAATATTATTTAATCCTCACATACAAGGCATCCAAGATGAGAAAACAAGCCTTTTTCCAAATTAGGACTTTCCATTTTACTCCAAGCCTATCTAGGTGTAAGATTTCGTCCTATTGAGAATCTTTCAAAATATGTTCTCAAGGATAAGAGAAAGCTACTACCACATGTCACTTGGAAGGAATTTTGAGGAGCTCCTAATAATTTCTCTTCTTCAGAAGTCCCTCGTTTTGACAAGTGTCACAATTTCCTACTTTCCTCAATGCTAGTTGTAACTCAACTTGCCATCAAATCCCTCAATGTAGCATGGAACTTTAGAAACTTATAATATATCATTAAATGAATAAAATCAGCAACATGGGATCACGTTTAATTAATTAAATAATTATCCTCGGGACTCCTAAGGTTGAGGTACCTTAACCTCAACAATCTCCCTCTTGATGAATATGTTGCAAGAGTCATTGGAACACTAAGAATTACATTGCTAAGAGCCACTCGATAAAATCATATCATCACTACCATCCATGAAACCACATAGATCCATACCATGCGCTCATTCTCCACTAGGACAATGACAACAACATCCAATATGTCCACCATCTCAGGTGACAATCCCTACCATCCTCCAACATGCCACCTATGGAAAAAAAGGAACAGACCAAGGTGAATATGCACAATCCAAAGAACACAAGAATAAGATCCTATTGACTATGGTGTTAGCACAACCAATGGTAGGAGATCCACATGTAGAGTTACTCTTGGAAAGTGAAAGGAAATATATCCACCCAAGATTTTGGAAGGCTAGGTCATAGTTACGCAAGATAGATCAATGTGAACAATTGTGATTGTTTTTTATTAAGAAAAAATAGGTTTTAAGGGACTCGAAACTCACTTACAATATGAAAGATGAGCAAGAAAGAAACAAGACAAAATAGCTGCAAAAAACCAGCACAAAAACCAGCAGCTAGGACAAAAAGACAGCAAGGAGCCAACAAGAAATTGGCATCCAAAACCCAGCATTACATATCAAATGAAAAATTTTATAGACTCCTCAGCATTCTAAACCAAAAGCATCATAGCCTTAGCATCTTCTCTTAGATCATTTCTCTCTTGTTTCAACTGGATGTCTTTCATTTTGGTCTCCATCTTAGTGGTGTTCTGCCTAGTCCTTCGCCTGCAGATTTGATGAGTGGAGCTGGAGGTCGGTACATCTTCAATGATTACCAAGTTCTTATACTCATTTTTCCTCTCTAAGTGATCCACCAAGGCATTCATATTATGTGATGAACCTCTTAAGACCTCAAGACTGTGGTTCATGAAGCTTTTCAAAGCCTTCTCAGTTCAAACAACCCAAGTGATGATGTTATCTTTATCCTCCTCAGCCTATTCTTTTACAATTCTGATAACATCCTCCAGATGTTTCAAATCCCCTTTTATCAGGTCTTTTTCCAACCAGTCCTCCATCTCAATTTCCTCCTCAACTTCACTAGTTTCCATCTCCTCATTCTTTTTCCCCGAATTTGTTTCCTTAATCAAACTATGTATCTTATTTTCCAGGTCCCTCTGTTTGCTTTGAAAGCTAGTAATGTTGTCAATAACCCATTTCTGGAAGTTGAAGGATTCTAGAGTGCAATTACGGGCAGTTTTCAAAATAATATTCGCCAAATCCCTACCCTGCTCAGTGCCCACAACATTAGGGTTGTCTTCCTCCATAGAGTTCAGGGTGACATTCCTGCTATCCGAGCCCATAGGGTTAGAATAAGGGTTTTTCAAAATTAACATCTTTTTTCCCTTCTTCCTCTTCTCCAACATTCTCATCCTTCTCACTCTCCATTTTTGTCTCAATATCCTTTCCCTTTTCCTCCTCTAAATCACAATGCACCTCCATTTCCACATTATTTGTGTCAGCTCTCCATTTTTTATGGGTAGGGGCATTAGACTGATCCTCATCCGACTCAAAATCTTTACAGCTCTCAGAAACATGTGCATTAGTAACCAGGTGATCATCCTTGCTAGCCCTAGCTTTTTCCTTCAGGTATTCATACTAACATAATACTAACATAGTCATTTAATATTTTTTTAGCACTTTCAACTAAGTTAGTAATATTCCAAGAAACAAAACTAGTACCTTTAAGGGCCTGGATGATATTTAGGGAGTCCCCTTCCAGCCAATTTTTTTAAAATTTGAATCCTTGAGCAAGCTGGAGGCTTTTTAGCATGGCTAGAGCTTCAGCCACATGATTATTTTGGACCCCAAAAGGAGAAGCAATAGCAGCAATACAGACACCTTGAGCATTTCTGATGACTCCTCCACCACTAGACTTCCCAGGGTTGCCTTTAGCCGCCCCATCGAAATTCACCTTTATCCATTCAAGATCAGGAAATCACCAAACAATATTATCTCTCCTATTCTTATTGTCAGATTTGCAAACTTTGTGTATTAAGTTCCATTCAGTAAGGATGCCTTTTTCAATTTCATTCATATCAGTAAAAAGCCATTGTTTATTGTTCCTATGAGGAATATTTATGTTTTCTTTTATAGCCTTGCAAAAAATTTCAAAGACCACCTGAGGGGTGCACTTAGCTTCCCTAAATATTCTATTATTTCTCTCTTTCTAGAATCCCCAACAAGTCATGGGGAGGACCAGGGACCAAAGGTTCTTAATAAGAGGACAATTGGTGGGGAATGTCCATTGCCAGATAATTTCCTTGAGACTCTTGTGCATGACCCAATCAACTTTCCATTTCATCCAAAACTTACTCCAAATTTCCTAGGTAAAGGAGCAGTGGAAAAATAGATGATCAACTGATTCTTCCTCTTTCTGGAATAGCTCACACCTGTTAGGGAACATGAAACCTCTTCAGACCAAATTGTCAATAGTTAGGCTCCTATTGTGAGTAGAAAGCCAAAGGAACATATTGACTTTAGGGATAAGAATTTTGTTCCAAACTTTACCCCAAATGGGGTTACTGGTCTGAGTGAAAGTGTTTTTGTAGGTAGAAGCAACTGTAAAGTCACCTCTAGGATTACTCTTCCAAAGAAAAACATCATCATAGTCTTTGTTAATAGAAAAAGACAGCACCTCCTGCTGGAGCAGGGAAAATCTAGCATATATAACATCAAGCCTAACCCATTTGTTCTCCTTCCAGTAGTCACAAACCATAGGTCCAACCCTCCTTTTACATTCCTCAATAAATTGAATACTACCTTGATCAAAGAGAGGTTCATTGTTCATCCAAGGATCCTTCCAAAACCTTATTTTGTCACCTTTTCCAAGGACCCATCCAGCTCCAGCTTTGGCCACTTTTATGGATTTGATAATACTATTCCAAATGAAGGACCCAACAGGGATGTCTTCAGAGTTGAGGAAATCCTGGAGAGGCTGATTCTGAATATATTTATCAAACCAAATCTGGTTCCAATCTTTCTTGATGTCACAAGCTCTCCATGTTTGTTTAGCAAGGAGAGCTTTATTAAAAGTTTTTAAAGCTTTAATCCCAAGCCCTCCTTTGCTCTTTGGTTTACACACTTTGTCCCAAGCAACCAAGGATATTCTCTTTTTTTCTTCAATCCCTGACCATAAAAATCTCTTTTGGATTCTTTTTAATGCTTCAACAAATTTAGCCAGGATACTAAATAGACTGAGAGCATAAACAGGGAGATTCTGGAGAGTAGCTTGAAGAAGCTCCAACTTCCTAGCCTGAGATAAAATGGATCCTTTCCATCCAGCAAGTTTTTTGTTGAGTTTGTCAATAAGCATATTCCAGAAGGAGTTTGGGGGACTTAAACCTAAGGGGAGACCTAGGTAGGTGGATGGGAGCATTTCCACCTTGCAACCAATAATTTTAGCAGTTCTCTATTGTCTTATGACCGGAGTGTTCATGAAGTATATAGCCAATTTTTCCCAATTGACTTGTTGGCTAGTAGCCAAAGAATAAGAATTAAGAGCACTTTTAAAGGCAACAGCCTCCCGAACAGATGAATATCCCATTAGGATAGTATCATCAACAAACTGTTGGTGAGAACAAAAGACATTAGCAGAGGAAGGTTGAAGGCCTTTGATGTATTTATTCACTTTCAATTTTTGGATCAGTCTACTCATGCTCTCTGCCATGATGGTGAAAAGAATAGGAGATATGGGATCTCCTTGTCTGAGCCCCCTTGACGATTTAAATAATTTAGTAGGAGATCCATTAATGAGAATTGAAAACATAGGAGCAGAGATCAACTCTCTGATAATTTTGATTATCTTCTCATCAAATCCAAAAGCCTCCATGATTCTAAAAAGAACTTGCCAATCCACTCTATCATAAGCTTTTGACAGATCCAACTTTATCAAAAATCCTTCTTTATTAGCAGCATTGAGGGAGTGAATATTCTCATGCACAAGAATGATAGAGTCCAAAATCTGCCTACCAGGAACAAAACCTTTCTGCTCCTCAGAGATGATGAAGGGGAGGACATCCAAAATTCTAGTAGTCAAAACTTTAGATATGATCTTATAGAAAGAGTTACATAGACTTATTGGCCTAAATTTTCCCATTGAATCCTCCCCAGCCACCTTAGGAATTAAGGCAATAAAAGTGGAGTTGAATTACTTAAGGATTCTTCTAGAACCAAAAAAATCTTATACCGCATTGACCGTGTCTTCTCCCACAATATGCCAGAATTCTTGGAAGAAAAACATAGGGAAGCCATCAGGACCCAGAGCTTTATCCCCTTGAAAAGACAAGACAACTTTTTTAATTTCCCCAGCAAAGGGGATAGCAGAAAGGGCCTTATTCTAATTAGGATTAATGATCTTGAGGATTATATCAACCAAATCTTGTTGTTGGGTATAATCAATATCCTTTTTCTCGGTGAGGAGCTGAGAGAAGAAACTAACAACTTCATCCTTAATTTCATCCTCATTAAGAAGAATTTTGTCCTCAGCAATTAATCTAGAAATTCTATTCACAGCTTTATGTTTCAAAGAAGTCATGTGGAAAAATTTAGTGTTTATGTCCCCAGCCTCCAACCAAATCGCCCTAGATCTCTGCCTCTAATAGATTTCCTCCCTAGAAATGATGTTGTGAAGTTTGACTAAAACATCATCTTTCATAGCTTTGGGATACTTTTTATAGCCATCTTTATGTATAGAGTTTTAGATCTGTTCTAATTCCTCCTTCAACTTTTTCTTTGAGTCAAAAATATCAGCAAAGACCTTCTTGTTCCATATCTTAATGTTAACTTTGATGTTTCTAAGTTTTTTAGCAACTTTATACATGGCAGTTCCATTCACATCAATATTCCACCATTTAGCAATAGATTTTTCAAGAGAGGGGTGAGGGATCCACATTTCCTCAAACCAGAAAGGGAAACCCTAATTACTCTTAATGGTCTCAGCAAAAAAGGTAATAGGATAATGATTCAAACCAATTCTATTGATGACAGACAGGGAGCATCTATGAGAAAGAATCCAATCATTAGTAACAAGGGATCTATCAAGTCTTACCTGAATGAGGTCTTCACCATCCCTGTGGTTAGACCAGGTGTAGGAAGCTCCATTAAGATCCATATCAATAAGAGCATTGACATTGATGAAGTCCATCAAATCAGATCTATTGTCTGGTTGAGCTTGAGATCCTCCAGATTTATCAGTACCTTACAGAGGAGTGTTGAAATCTCCCATCACAACCCAACTTTTCTTAGGAAAAGATCTTCTTTTTTGCTGGATTTTATCCCAAAATTTGCTCCTAGCAGATTTGGGATTTGGAATTAGGGGCATAGATATTTGTAACCACACATTCCTTTCCTTCATAGATGCTTTTAACTTTCATGGATATAATGTTACCATCTTCATCAAACATTTCTCCTACAATAGTTTTCTTGTTCCATAAAATAGCCACCCCACTAGATGCCCCATTCGAGTTGCTACCATAGACCCCTCCTTTTTTAAAGAAGTTTAAATTCTCCACTTTCTCCTTACTCATTTTGATTTCCTAAACAAGGATAATATCCGGTTTTTGGTCTCGAATGAGATTCCATAATATATCCTGTTTATTGAGACCATTTAGGCCTCTGATGTTCCATGATATTACCTTCATTTGGAAACCCGAGGGGAGGATTCTTGTATAGTTTGCTGCCTTCCATCAACTATGTTTTGCTTGCTCTCCTGGTCCCTGTGCCATTTCATATTTTTACGTCCCGACGGAGATTTGGATACACCAATATCAGCCTTGGATCTGGTCCTAGTTTTCACCCCATTAAGGCATCATGCCTTCTTGTTTTTCTTTTTTCCATTCCCTGTTATTTCTTCCTCATGCTCCTCTCTGGGCTCATCTTGCATATTGCTCCATAGTTCTCCTCTTTTCTGGGATGATGTGGGCGTATCAACTCCAATATTCTGGAATAACACATTTAGATTAACCTTAGGCGATCCAAACTTGTTATTCCTTCCAAGTTTAATTTCATGTCCTTCAAATTCATTTAGGCACTGTTCATCTCTTTTTGTTATTGAAACTTGAGGGGTCTCATGATGAGATATAGTGACATTCTCAATCTCACAATCTTCAAGTGTCTCTTCACTGATAGCATTCTCCTCCTCCTGAGTCTGTAGAGCCTCAAAAGTATTGACTATTTTGATCTCAAACTCCCTGATTTCATTCTTTTTATCTTCCTTCAAAGGGGTATTCTTATGAGGGTCATTTCTATCTCCTTCTGATAGGTCTAGTATGCTACCAGGACTTCCACTTCTTCCTTCCACTTTATTACCTTCCTTATTATTATTCATTTCTTTCTAAACCTTTTTGTGGGTGTTAACCGTCACAGGCTTTTTAGGGTTACTAGGGCAGGCCTTAGCCCAGTGACCAACTTTTTATAAGAAAAGCACACAAAGGGGAGTGACTCGAACTCTATTGTCTATTCTCATAATCCAAGTTTGGAACTTATATCAATAGAACTAGGAAGATCCATCTTCTGCAAAATATTGGCATAGATGCACGCATAAACCAGTCTTTTTTGAGCTGCAGTCATTGGATCTATCACAACAAGCTTCCCAAAGGAGTTTGCAATTCCTGAGAATACATCCTCAACCCAAAATTCCATCAGCAAGCCTGGCAGCCTTACCCTTACCGGAGCAGATTCAAAGAAGGAGTCATTGAGTTCCATGTTAGGAGACCATTTTCTCATAGATAAGGAGGATTTACAAAACATCCAAGGGCCACCACTTAATGCTGCTTCCATATCTTCCCCACAAGAGAAGGAGAAAACAAAAAAACCTCTGGACAGGGCAGAAATATCAGCCTGACCTTTCATCCTCCATTTTCTCTTAACAAAAGACCTAACATCCTCAATATTGGGTCGTGGTCCAACAAACTTCCCCACCAGAGAGAAAGCCATTAAAGAAATTCTATGATCGATAACCAAATCTAGAACGGCAATAGCTAGTTTACCCTTTTTTCTATCAGATATGTCTTTCACAAAGGGAAAGGATGATTTACCAGTCGGTTTTCCAGTTGATTTCTTTGCAAAAAGACTACTCCATGGTTTGAGAGCTTGCACCTCCTTGATCTTTTCTGAGTCAACTTTCACAGCCTCGGGACCCAATTTTGGGGAATATGTCATCTTTTTGCGGTCAGGAGGGCGGTCCCATTTTCGTGGGTCCCCATCTGGTCTCCCATCCTCATCATCCATTGCTTGTCCTTGAGCTGCAGTGGCATTAGAACTAGAGGATCCAACCTCGTCATTCCCTTTGTTTCCAGTTTTCAAATTTCCCCCCTCTTCTTGCGTTGTTCCCTCCATTGCCCCCTAGTAGCTCCTTAATGTGAATTATGGAATGTTGTTGTCCAGGCAATGGTCAAATTTGGTGGGTGAACAATTGTGATTGTGAACAAAGGAGATTGGTGATATTATTAGTCTTGGGTCTAGATATAGAATGCCTTTACTTATAAAATTGAAAATCCACCTCTCTTTTTTTGTTTTATAATTTGAATATGTGGAAATAACTACAATAACAATTCTAATCTAACAATCCTACACTAATTTAGTTTTAACACAAAATAAACAACAATAGAATAAAGGCTAAGGAAAAGTTTCAAAATAATTCTACTGGACGTTAAACAACATCAACTTAAGCATATTTGCATAAATTAAAATAGCGCAATTCATACAAATATAATTCAATCATGAAAGGAATAGAACAACAACAAATTTTCAGAATTCATACAACCATAAGGTCATACCCATGCATGCATACAAGAAAAATCCTATTAAGCTCTTCACAATATTGATATAGACAAGTTAGCCTTGATATTGAATAATATAATAATAAATTTTACCAACTAATAAGCTTGTTTAAATCATTAACATAACTAGAGATATGAATTATGAACACACTTCACAAAATTAAACACGAGAATCCACACCACAAATTACATTAACATCTCATAAAGAACATATATTCCAATGATATAACCCTTTTCACAATCAAAATGAGGGTATATATAGAGTTTAAAAGTGTAGATTTGCAAACCCAAAATTAGGGTTTTTAAGCAAAACTGAAGGCTGAAATTCATTAAAATCAACAAGAAAACACCCTAAAACTAATCCTAAACCAAAGATATAGCCCCCTAAATTGATTCTAAGTGGTATAGGACTTATTTGGGCAACCAAATCTGAAGAAAAATGCAGCCTTCTCCACCATTTTGAATTATTATTACCTATTGTTTTTTTCTTCATAGATTTGCATTCAAAATGTGGGGATTTGTTTCTCCTTTTTGTTGTAGTTTATTTGATAGTTATTGGAGCTTTCTATATGTGGAAAATAATGAGGAATCTTCCCTTATCTATTGCATTTGACCCCCATACAAAACTAGAACTTAACTGGTAGAAAACTAGAAATATTTGTTAACTCCTCAATTGGTTGTCCCTTGCTTATTTAATTCAAAATTTTATTTTTGAAACTGAATTATTTTACTTCACTAACTTGGCATTCTTTTTTTTAAATGTTTCTTAAAGCTTTCAACCATATGATACAACTCCTCAATGTTTGACGTCTTGGTGTATTTCAATTTGATTGCCAAATTCTTCACAAAAGAGCGAGATTTCTTCTTTGTATCCTCAAATTGAGGAAGCTCAACCTTCATTATCTCTAAATGCTTCTTGGTTGACATCATTTCTTCAATAATCTAGGGCAAATAGTCCTTATTTTCATTTTTTCTTTGAAGGCTTCTGTAATGATAGAAGCACTATCTAGCCCAATCTTTTTATTGGGAAGAGTGTCATGAAGACTTTCAATAAATTCCTCCACTTGAGATAATACAGAGTTCATGGTATTGAGATTTAACCTTATCCTTAGCCTTCTTATATTCACATACAACCACTTAGTGGGCCTTATCTATTCAACTATTGTATCTCTATCTGCATCCTTTGGAAAAGACCTTTGTCTTGCAGCTTCTCATTAGAATTATTTATCAGCTAGAAAGTGGGGAGATAATCATCCCACAAAAGAATTGACTCTTCAATATTAATGCCTTCTTTTCTTTCCCTAGTTAGCAAGCCATCAAGATTAGCTCTAGTTGCTTCTGCAAGTAATCATAGTCTACCAAAATTTGATGAATCAGTTTTCTCCAATCTTTTCAATTTCAACTCTCCAATTCAATGTAGCAAGAATGAAAGATTCTCCAAATGACCCAATGCTTGATAAGCCTTGAGTTAAGGTAGCTTTAATGCTTGTGGAAGAAGTTTTTGCATCAATCGATCCAAGGAGTTGGCCTATGTACTTTCTTAATTCTATGTTTTGAGCTTTCAACTACTCCTTAGTCTCCTCCTCATCCATTCTCCTAAAAATCACATCTACAACCTACCTCGGAGAATGGGTCTCTCCCTCTTTATTTTGTTGCCCAAATCCTCCTCTTGGATTTGGTAATCTTCAGGTCTCATTTCACTTTCCAGTCTATTAACTAAGGGGACAACTATTTGGCCTTTTGGTGCCTGAATGCATATGTAGTAACCAACAAGAGTTTCATTGCTCACTTCTTATGTTCAATAGTTTTAAAGGCTTTCTCAATCATAGATAAATTAGTTTCTTATAGCTCCTTGTAGCTTCTTTCTCTTTGAGTAAATGTCCTAACCAACCAAGTAGGAAGTGAGCTCACACATGTTATTTTCCCGCATCATCTTGAGGGTACTCTTTGTTCTCCTCTTTGGCCTCCCACATGTTCATGAAACTCTTCATCTTGTGCATGTTTAGTACCTTCTTGTGTTAGCCATTTGGAGGAACTAATTATGTGTTGCATTGATTTTTTGTCATTGATGTCAACACTAGCTATTTTGGCTGCTTTACAGATATCCTTCTGGTCCCAGTAGGATGTTTGGTTTCTGGTTGGATTAGATGATGATGGTTTGGTATGTTTGGGTTATGGAATTGTCTTATTCGTGCTACTCAGATTCATGTTCAGTCAGTTGGTTTTGATTCTCTGATCGGATGATATCATGTATGATGGCAAGCTTGGTTTGTTGTTTCGGTGAGGGTTTCACCGATAGAGCTTTGTTGAAGATCCTTGATGTTATGCATAAGTATTGTTGGTGCAGCTTCTAGTGGAGATTCGGGATGATGATGGTGATCATGTTAGAGACTTGGTTGATTGGGATCATTGCTTTAGCATGTGTGGACCTATATTGGGTCTTGATATTATCTAGGTTATGGACTGACTTAAAGTAACGTGTGGATTGGACCTCTCGATGTGTTTCCAGGATGTCTTATGGGTTGGATATTATTTGTTTGGTCTTAAGCTGACATGTTTTGTGATTATGTAATTGTTTTATTATCTAGTGGCTGACCTGATTGTTTATGGTTGAGGGTTTATATATATATGATGTAATATCTCATTGTAGATCATGTGGGAATGGTATGCGAGCAAATAATGTAATAATCATTCAGGCAGAGGATTTGGTCGATCATTGGTGGTCGAGTTGGGTTTATGTAAGAGGATTTAGTCCTCTGGTATTGAGCTTAACCAAAACTGTACTTAGGCATAGGAGATGATATCTTTGTAGTTCATTCTTTCTTCTAGATTGTAGTCTAGATTTCTATGTAGTCAGTGAGATTCCTTTTGTGATGAGCAGTGTGCTCTAGGTTGTTGGCCTTCCTGCAAGTGCATACCCCTCATTTGTAATCACATACTTACTATAGAAGTATTATCTGACTATGGGTAGGCTTCCCACCGTGATTTTTCCATTTACCAAGTTTTCCACATACAAATCTTTGTGTCATGTGGATGGTATTTATTCTCTAATTGTTGCATATGCTTAATTGGTAAATCTGTTATTTCGGTAATTGGTTTATGCATTTCGGTATTAATATTTTGGGTTTCGGTATTAAAGTTTTAATTACTTAAGGTTCTGGTAATCTGGTGACAACTGATTCACCCCCCCCTCTCAATTGTCTTTCAGTAATTTGAACTGTCTAACATCTTGATCCTTTCCCTACTCGTGTTCCTTTGGTTCCCCAACATGCTCTTTTTTATACATCGATGCATCAATTTCTTAAATTTATTCCTAATGCATCTTCTTGTTTCTATTTTCATAGAGTGCTTCCTATCCTTGTTGAGATGGTGGCTCTTCTAATTTTTATCTCTCCATGTGGAGGGATATCATCTTGTGACTCCTCTTGTTTCTCTTCCCCAATGTCCCTTCCCAACATGGAAAGCAATTTTTCTTCAGTAGTTGTATCAAAAGTATTTGTCTATGTAGCAACACTAGGAAATTGCGAGCTTATTTGAATATAGGAGACTTCAATGTGTTCTTGAGACACCTCTTCTTGTGGAACATTTGGTAGTGGATGGTCTTCTTTAACTCTCAACTTTTTGGGCTCAATCCCTTTGTTAGGTTTAGCCTCTATATCAGTTTCTATGTGCACAATATCATGAGGCAATTATTGTTCAATGGTTGGACCTTGGGGAAAATATATAGAAGAAGATGGTCGAGGGCCTTCTCCTTAGAGAGTTGTGGTATGTGGCTCAATATAAGTCACAACAGGAGCTTGGTGTATTTTCTCTCCTTGTCGCTATACTATAATCTCAAGCCTTATCCTCTTCCTTCTTTGTAGTTTTGTTCCAAGATCCTCCTCCTCTTCTTCTGTTCAATCTTGTATTACCCTTATAGGGGGGATCCTTGGGACCCTCACTCAACCTTTTGTATACTATAGTATCCTCCTTTGGGACCTCCTTGGATTTCTCCTTTACCTTAGCTAGTCTTGTTTTTTGATGAATTGAAGATGAAGGAGGAGTGGTAAGAGTAGACGGTGTTTCGTAACTCCTTTCTTGGCTTGAGGAGTACCATAATAAGTTCCTTCTCGTGTTCCCTTCTTGTTCTCCATTTATTTGTGCACTTTTAATGGCACTTGTTCCACATATGGCCTTTCATTCCCTATTGGATTGTTGAGGGGGGGTCACTTCCTTGACAATTGGGAAGTAGCTTTCTTACCCTTTAAAGTGTTGGTCCCATCTTGTGATGATTGAGTCTCTACTTGAGGAATTGGAAACATTTTTTAAGGATTACTTAACCATTCATTGGTGAATTTTTTTACATATTTAACCCTTTCACTCATATTCTCCAACTCCAAGCAATTGGGATCAATATTATGGATTGGAATATTAAATATTATTTTATCCTCATAGAGAGGATGCAACTTGTTTCCACTATCGTGTTTCTTGGCTTCATCATATATCCATATATTCTCAGCTTGATGTGCCCAAACTAGGTCTAATATGCAATAATCCCAAATTCTCACGTCATGATCATCAACACAATTTTCCTAAATATCCTATATATCAAGCACATGTATGAAATGTGAGCTAATAACCTTACTAAATGTACCCGCTGAGTTAAACTTGTTGCACTCAATTTATAAAAATTGCAAAGAAAATTTTAGTTCCACCTCTACATCCTTTGTAGCCTTCATTTCCTTACAATAATGTGCACTAATGCTAATGGTCAATTGAAAACATGGCTTGTGTTTACACTTTACCAATTTATGTGCATCTACAATCTACCTACATAGCTCTAGAACAATTAGCCCATCACATGGATTTTGAGGAAACTTATGAGGAATAGTACATCCAACAACCTAAATGTATGTGAATGATCTGAAAAAAATAAAATAGCTACCAAAACAACAAATCTTTTTTTCCGCCTCCAGGGATAACCTTTCGCCAAAATCTCCTTCAATATTTTCGATCACTACAAACACAAAGAAGTCATTTATAGTGTGATGATTTATTCTGCTTCTTTCAAGATGCAACTCAAGAAAAATTGTAAATATGTACATTTAGAACTATGAGAGACCCTTCTTTCTTTAAGTCTGGATAGGTAAATTGTGCAACAAGCAACTACACAATATAAGAGGTCATGTAAAACTTAGGCTCCTTCTTGACTCTTATCAAATGTCTATTGGCATAATTGGCATAACTGATGCAGAACAAGAATGGTGACTGAAACGGTAAAGGATTGTTTATGATGACATTTTGATGAAGAGATTGATATTGCATGATCGGATGGCCTTGATCTATTATTTTTGTTGTCATTGATGGCAACTGATATTTACTTTGATATATTTTGTCATCTAAGTCTTTTTGGTCTACCAATAAATTCCTTACCGGTATTATAGACAGTGAACTGGAATTAGGACCTTAACCGATAAATGAGGAATGTTTTTGATCTGATCTGGCGATTGGTGATGATTGAAGTGTTGTAGTTTGGAATGTAAAATTTTATCATTTTAATATGTATCTGACCAGAACCATATCATGTTTTGGTTATCGAAAATCATGTTTATGTTTTCTATTGTATTTTTTGCTAGGGTTTAAGAAGGGTTTAAGGACCTATAAAGAATTCTCTTAACCGGTAATGATTTTTTGTTTGGCAGTGATCTACATCAAGTTCAAATGTTGGTTATGATGTGGCACAAACTGCGTGAAGTGTTTGAAATATTTTTGGCACGTTTGGAGAGCGAATTTCTTGGGAATATGCAAAGTGCTTAGCAGAGTGTTCTAAGGGTCTGACTTTGTATCATATCAAGATGCGAAGATCATTCAATGGTTGTAATTGATTTTTAATTGATTGTAATGATCCATATGATGATCTGTAATGAGATGTAAAATATTTGGGATGATCTATGTTTTAAGTCTTAGGGTTTTGTAATGGACTAAGTTGAAAAGGTTATTTATGTCGGTACAGTTGATGTTTGTTGTGTCGGTGTTTTTGAGAAAAGTATGAAGTCAAACCAAAGTATCAGATCTGCCAGAGAGTAGCAGATTTGGAGCTTAATTGGATCTAATAAAGCAAGCAATTAAGTGTTGTACCCAGATCATTCACTGTTCTCTAACAATTACAGCAGTCAAAATCCCTTAACCGGGTAGGTCCTAACAAACCTTACATTGTAAATTCCTTAATCGAGTAGCTCTATATCAGAGTGTTAAATCCTCTTGCAAGGTTGATCCTAATAGGTTAAAGCTCCTATTAGGGCTCATCATCTAAATCCCTTAATTGGGTGACTCCTAATAGGGTATTCTCCTAACAGGGTATCATAGTAAGCTTCTAACTAGGCTAGGCTCCTAACAAGGCGCATTCCAAAAGGGTGAACAATTTTTGTGGGTACCAATTTCCATCATGGTTTTTCCCTATTTGGGTTTCTACGTGAAAAACATGGTGTTCATATGGTGAATGTTTTTATGTGTTGTTATGTTTTACTTTCAGTTTATGCATATTGATGAACATTTAATGAGTTGTTCTGATAAACCGGTTTAAGAGTTGGTTATCAGTGATTACCGGTAATGGTGAAGAGTTTATTACTAGTTTATGTTTGATTTGAAGAATTTTTGTAAGTTGAAGTTTTAAGTTTAAAATTATTGTTAATAGTGATTCACCCCTCCTCTCAATATTAACTGGAACCTCTAAGATTATCAATTGGGATCAAAGCATTGATCCTCTGTGTGAAAAAAGCTTTACAACTTGAAGGAAAGATACTAAAGAAAGATGATGAAGAAGGAGGGTCCCAAGTTTACCAAGGACAACTATTGGATATGGAAAGACCAGATGAAGATATACATTAAAGGATTGGTTGCTCAGTATTGGAATCATGTGTTAACCAAGTATGTTGTTCCTACTACCAGCCCCTTGACACCGGATGAGCTTAAAGAACAACAAGAAAAAATTCAAGCCTTGGAAGCAATTTTAAGTACTTTTTCTGATTATGAGTATATAGATGTTCATGGATTAGAAACTGCATTTGAGGTATGGGAGAAATTAGAATTGATTTATGGATGAGATGAACATGTTCAAAGAGCAAAAGAAGAAAATTTAAGAGGAAATTTTGATGACATGAAAATGGCTGATGGTGAGAACATTGTACAATATGGTCAAAGGATTAAAGATGTTATAGGTGGTATTAAGAGTGTTGGAGGTAAGATTGATGATGATATTTTTATTAGTAAAATGCTTAGAACTCTCCTACCACAGTATGCTATTAGAGTTTCTACAATTCAATAACTAAGATCTATCTCTAAAGATAAAGTCATTGTTGATTCTCTTATTGGAAAATTGATAGCATTTGAGTTAAATAGCTTTGATAATAGTGTTTCAAAACCATCTGAATTTGCTTTTGAAGATTCTATTACCGGTACATCTACTAGGAAAGGAAATGATATTTTTCATGATCATGACTGCAAGTCTAATCATGGTGGTAGCAGAGGTGAGTATGATAATGAAGATCATTTGATGGAACTTGAGGCACTATTGGCTAAAAGATTTCCTAGAGGCACCAGTAAGTATAAAGGTAAATTACCCTTGAAGTGTTTCTCTTACAATAAAATTGGACACATAGATGCTAACTATCCTAACACTGATAAGAAAGAGAAGTTCAAAAAATTCAAAGGAAAAGGACAGAAACATTGCTATGTTGCAGTTGAGATGATGACAATGAGGAGATAGTGTTTGTCATTGTGAAGGAAGATTCAACTAATGAAAAGAAATTGGTGTCTCACATGGATAGCAGTAATGAATGGATAATAAATAGTGGTTTCTCACACCACATGACCAATGATAGAAGCAAGTTCTTGTCCCTTGAATAATTTGATGGAGGTATAGTAATATTTGGTAACAATTCACCCTGCATGGTTAAAGGTAAAGGAACTATTTCATTAAATAGAAAAAGAAATGCAGATGATATCTTTTGGGTTGATGGATTAAAGCATAACCTTTTGAGTGTTGGTCAATTAAATGATAAGGGCTATCTTCTAGAATTTAAAAGTGGAGTGTGCAGGATTCTTGGAAATAATGGAGAATTGATTGCTACTGGAAAGAAGACAAGAGGTAATCTTTTTCATCTGAATACTAATGTGAATAGTTGTTTGGTGGAAAAGATTGAAGACAACTGGTTATGGCACAAGATATTTTGTCATGTTAATTTTGGCAATTTGATAAAGGTTAGTAAATCAAGTATTGTGAAAGGTTTGTCCTAGATTGTTAAACCACATAGTGTGTTATGTAAAGATTGTCAGATGGGTAAGATGAATTTTGTATCTTTCAAGAGTAAGTCTTTCTCTTCAAAAAATATCCTTGATTTGGTTCATACTGATCTTTGTGGTTCTATGAGGACATAGAGTTATTTTGGTGATAGATATTTCATGATTTTCGCTGATGATTTTTCCAAGATGATGTGGGTAAATTTTATGAGTGAAAAGTCAAAGGCATTCAGTAAATTCAGAGCATTCAAAGCTTTAGTTGAGAAAGAAATTGAGAAGAATTTGAAATGTTTAAGATCTGACCGGGGTGGAGAATTTACTTCTGATGAATTTGTGAAGTTTTGTGATGAACAGGGAATCAAGAGGCAGATGTTAGGTCATAGAACTCCACAATAGAATGGGATAATAGAAAGGATGAATAGAACAATTGTTGAAGCTGCTAGAACCATGCTAATTCAAGGTGAAGTACCAAATATTTTTTGGAGAGAAGCAGTTAGCACTGCTATTTACACTTTGAATCAGGTACTTGTCAAGAGAGGTAACAACAAAACACCTTATGAATTATTGCATGGCAAGACTCCTACTGTAAGTTACTTTAAAAATTTTGGGAGTAGATGTTTCATTAAACATGATGATTACACTTGAAAGTTTGATGCAAAGTGTGATGAAGGTATTTTTATTGGTTACTCTACAAAGAGTAAGGATTTCAAATGTTATAACAAGAGAACAAAAAAGATCATTGAGAGTGCTACTGTGAAGGTAGATGAACTCTCTAAAAAATCTGATGAGACTAGTAGATCTAAAGCTGAGAAAGATGAAGATAAACTTGTGTTTATTGAACCAGAGGTACAAAAGAATTATGAGAAAAACAATCCAGAAATAGGTGCTCAATCGGTAAATGAAGAGAGCGATGAAGAATTTGAAGAACATGAAGCAGAAGGGATAGCAACGAAACTGATAATACCAATATATGTTAGAATAGAACATTTAGAAGAACAAATTATAGGAGATAAAAATGCTAGTGTACAAACAAGAAGGAAAATCATAGAAAACTCCTGTCTGATTTCAACTATAGAGCCTAAAACAGTAAGAGAGGCATTGAAGGATGATGATTGGATTAATGATATGAATGAGGAATTGTATCAGATAGAGAAGAACAAGACATGGACACTCATTCCCAAACCGGAAGACAAGAATGTGATCGACACTAAATGGGTCTTTAGAAACAAGTTGAATGAAGAAGGCAAGGTTGTGAGGAATAAAGAAAGGTTGGTATGCAAAGGCTATGCACAAGAAGAAGGAGAATAATATGGAGAAACCTTTGCACCGGTGGTGAGATTGGAAGGAGTAAGAATGTTACATGCTTATGCTGCATTTAAAGGATTTAAGGTCTACCATATGGATGTTAAATCTTATTTTCTTAATGGCATCTTTGAGGAAGAAGTGTACATAGAACAACCAGATGGATTTTCTTTAACTAAGGATAAAGATATGGTTTGCAAGTTGCATAAGGCACTATATGGATTGTAGCGGGCACCGAGGGCATGGTTTGAAAGATTGCATGCACATCTGATCAAGATAGGATTCCACCATACCAGTGAGGATGGTAACATATATCTTAAGACTGATGGAGACAAAGTATTGATAGCTGAAGTATTTGTAGATGATATAATTTTTGGAGGTGATGATGATTAATGTATGGCATTTGTTGAGGAGATGAAGAAAGAATTTGAAATGTTTCTTATTCGTGAGATTAAGTCTTTCAATGGGTTGCATGTCTAGCAATTGGATGGTAGAATATTTATCTGTCAGAGTAAGTATTCAAAGGAAGTGTTGAAAACATTTGGCATGGAGGATTATAAACCAGTTGGTACTCCGATGGTGACAGGTTGTAAACTATCTAAGCAAGATGATTCACCCTTTGTTGAAAAAAAAGAATATAGTTCCATGATCAGTAAGTTGCATTATGTTGTTCACAGTAGGCTCTTTTTAATTATTGTTTTAGTATTGTTCCCCACATTTAACGATTACCATGGCATAGGTATCAATCTTGTGAATGTGAAGGGCATCGTCAATAGAATTTGGGTAAATATCTAGAATTACATCTCCTAGATGCCTATAGACTTTGTTTCTCTAAATTATACTTTGATGCACAAGCCATGATCAAGTCTAGGGACTAAAGTGCCACAAGAAAACTAGTTGTGTGTATCGATCTCGATCTAACTAGTGAAGTAGCCCATGTAGTTCTCCTTGTAGGTGTGGTCATCCTTTGAAGGAACTCTTTAATATCTACATGTCCAATATCAATACTTGTGATTTATTGATCTATTAAATGTAACTTTATGGGTAGAATTGGGACAAGTCTTTGCTTCAACATCACTTGATATGCACTCAAAACTATGTGTATTAGGAGCTTGGTTAGACTAAGAAAATAATTACAAGCTTGATGAGAACATCTTATTGAAAGTGGAAACTAACTACACAAAGCGTCAAAACAAATAGTGGCCATGGGTTAATCAAAAATATCATGTAAGTCTCAGGGGTCGGGGGTAGAAACATCCCCAATTCCCACATTGAAGCATTGTAGGCATCTTTAGAGGTCTAGGATATTGCTACCCCTAATCCCTACATTAATATATGGGTGAAGGAACAAGCTAAGGGTTGAGGGTATTGCTACCTTCAATCCTCTCAACCAATTGGGGGTAGAAAAATCCCCAATACCCACATTGTCTTGTGCAACATAAATTTGGGGATGCAGGGGTGTAACATCCTCGATCTCTGAATTAGGGGGGTCGGGGATAGTGCATCCCCAATCCTTTCTAGGGATCAAAACTTGGACGAAAACCTCTCGTACTAAGGGAACAAGTCCATCTACCTCATCATTAGGCATTTCCTTGGTCTTTTCGACCTGATAAAGAAGACTTCTTAACTCACTCGATGAAACTGAGACTAAGAAAAATAAAACCTAAACTAAACCTAAAAGCAAACCAAAAGAGCGATAAGCAACCAAAACCTTTGACATGTGCTAACTGACTAGAACCACTTAGCAAGTAAACGCTTAAAAATAGAACCGAAAGAATTAGTGAAAGGATGGGGCTTTGAGAAAGAAATACAAGACTTAGTGAAAGCCCTAACACATTTTGGTCATTAGAGGAGATCATCTGCTCAAGAGGAGCACACATTTTGGTAAAATTTTGGACTTCACTTTTGGAGACAATTTTTGGATTTTTCTCATGAGTGTTGCCATCAATGCCAAAGGGGGAGATTGTTGGCATTGTACACTCCAATGAGAATTGAAGGTGATTGAAGGTGTTGTCATTGATGGCAACTTACCGGGAACCTGGTGGATATCTTTAGGCACCAACACCGGCACCGGAAGACACTTCACCGGCAACGTCAACAATGTTCACCGGCATCCCAGCCGACAGGAATAAAGTTTTGTTTATTGTATTTAATTGTAAATATCTTTTGTAAAGCCGACAATGTAAGAACCCAACTTGGCTCTCCTCTGCTGACTGTTTCTTTTGAATGCAATAGATTTGAATTTGTTTTGGTTTTTGAATGTTTATAGATTTTTTTTGTGTTTTTTTTGGTAATAATGAGCAATGAAACAATACTGGAATAAACTCCTATGCTTAAAATAATACTGGAACAATAATATTACTGCTGGAATTAATTTACGAAACTATCAAGGGAATGTTTTATAGCCAATATGCCTGGAAAACAAATTCATTACAATGTAAAATAAAAACCTGATTTTTGCTGTCCCAGTAGTTGAAAAAAATCTGCCAACTGCAAATTTTAATTTTTTTGAAAAAAATTACTATTCACGCGGTACTGTAGCAATCCGTATGGTGGCACTATTCACGCGGTACTGTTCACGCAGCACTGTAGCAGTCCGTACGGCGGTACTGTAGCGTTTACTGTAGCGCGGGTACTGTAGCAGCAATTGTATTTTGAAATGATTGCTTCAATTCTGATTTTTAATGGCTGCCAAATGAAACTGTAGGTCTGCAATTAATATATATTCGAAAATCTGCATACCCTAGATGTCTTCCCTTCTTTTTAAAGCCCAAATAGAACTCCAGAATGAAGCTCTCCTGAAATGCCAAATTTAGTGGATATTTCACCACCTCAAATGGTTGCAACATTGAAGAATTGTCGCTCTCCAATGGCTGACTGAATCAGAAACCCTTGGCTTCTTCTCCCAAGTTCATAACAAACAAATATCAATTCTCTGGATGGATGATATAAAATGAGCTCTTAAGTCCCTTCTTATTCTTTCTTATGAGAGCTCGAACACTTTCTTGGCCAATGTGGGATTAAAGACATATTCACACATTATAATATTAAAGTGACTTTATTATTATAAAGTTACTTTATAACTTTATAATAACATTAAAATATTTAAATAAATCACTTAAGTCACTTTTAATTAAATTAATTAAATATAAAGTCACCTTTTTTAATTTTATTTTATTTAATGACTTAATAAGAAATTAATTTAATCAATTTCTCCTTATTTCTCCACTTAGCCTTCGGAGAATGTAAAGGCTAAGAACTCCAATGAGATGCTAAAAAGGTGGGGACATTACAAACAAGGCATGTTGTAATAGACTCATGTATGTATGAGGTCTTGTAAATCATTTTGTAAGAGAGGAATATAGATGCAAAAAAGGTAGCATGGATGTGAAGTGATGAGCGAATATTTTGTATAAGTTTTATGGTTATTATATGATCTTAAACCGGTACTGAACCTGACATAGCAGATGTTGTTTTGTAGCAATACATTATATTGGATTTTCATAATCCATTTTGTAAGTCAGTGAGACTTCCTTTTTGTGATTGAGCAGTGAGCTCTAGGCAGTTGGCCTTCCTGCATGTGCAAGCCCCTCTTGTAAGTAATATCCATTCATTGGCCATTGAGTGAATATTGTGGGTCACAAATGCCACCAAGGTATTTCCCACACCAGGTTTCCTCGTTAAACATCTTGTGTTATGGTGTGCTTTCTATGTTGTCTTTACTGTTCTTATTTACTGCATTAATTCTTGTTTACTGGTACACTATTTTGGAATGTAAAATACTTAATAAGGTTAAAGAATCTATTAACCGGTTAGATACCGATTCACCCCCCCTCTCAGTATCTTTGGAACTATCATCAATCCTAACAATTGGTATCAGATCCTGGTCCTCTATTTTCAAAAGTCTAACAACTTAAAGAAGATTCTGACACCGGTACAGATGGAGAATTTAAAAAAGCAATTAGAAGGAGCTCGTGTGGACTATGATGTAGAGAAGTTGAAAAATATCAAACTTGAAGATGATTTAAGGACTGCATAGGAATTCAGTCAAGGACTTCAGGAGAATCTCACTATTGCTAGAAATAAGAGAAAAGAACTTCATGAGAAGATGCAAAGTAATGATGATGAAAAGGAAACTCTTAATGATCTTGTAAGCAAGATGAGGCAAGAAAACATGACTTTGAGGAATGAAATACAAGACATGACTATGAGATTTTGTAAAGACATTGAAGATAGAAATAAGAATGAAGATGACTTGACTAGGAGACTCAATGATGCTGGAAATGAAAATCTAAGACTCAGTCATGAAAATGATATGTTAAAGACATTTTTGATTCACATGGAACATGATAAAACTAAACTTATGAGACAGAAGGAATTTTTGGAAAATGAGTTGGCTACTGAAAATCAACATAAAGAGAAATTCAAGAAAAGTTCAGAAGAACTTGATGGTATGTTGAAAAGTCAGAAACCTAATGGAGACACTAATGGACTTGGATTTGAAGTTAGTGAAAGTTTTGGTACTACAAACAATCATGATCACAGTAAATCGGTAAGACAACTTAATGCCTACAAATTTAATGGGAAATACTTTAACTGTAACAAGTATGGTCATAGAGAAAATTAGTGTAGATCTAGAAATAATCAGAACATTAATGCACCCACTGGTCAATGTTCCAAATGAAACAAAATTGGTCACAATTCATAAACTTGCAGAATGAATGTAAGATGTTATGTTTGTGAAAGATTTGGGCACTTATCTAATCAATACAGAACACAAACCAGCATAGGATATGGAAAGGCTATTTAGAAGAACAATGTGACTTGTTATGCTTGTAACAAGATTGGACATATTGCAAAATTTTGTAGAAGCAAGACTTCATCAGCAAATAATAAAGGATCCAGTTTGAAAGGCAAAGAGAAGGTTGATGAGATAAAGAAAGAATTTTCAAGACAATGGATTAGAAAGATAGATCATAATGTTGATGAGACTATTCCTTCACCGGTTGAACAGAGTAACACTCCACCGACAGGAGAATTTTCATCCAACTAAGAAGTAACCCTTCGGGTATTGCAGCAAATTGAAAATCATGCAAGTTTACCCTTGGTTGATGGTGAGAAGATGGACTTCTTCTCTACCAGCAGATGTGTTAAGTTTCACTTAACCGGCGAGCATTTATTGCGGTTGTTAGAGGAAAAGACATTATAAATCAATGATTTTACCTCTTTTTCATTCACCGAGCATTCAAACTTCCTAAGAGCATGAAAATCCAAGCAAAGGCATCCATAGCGAGAAGTGAAGCAAGTTCTTTCAAGCATCCAAACCTATCAGGTAGATTAAGGTATTTATCAATGGCTTCCTCCCTTGCTCCGGAATTTATTGCAAACCCTACTATTATAGAGGTAGTTAAATGCCCTAGGCCCGTTTTCAAGATTATCCCTAAGATAGCGAAATAGGATGATTCCCTAGGAGCTTTTTCAAAAATCCCAAAAGGTGTTGCATATGCAGAAGACCCTAGAATATATATTCATTGCCACATTGAGGAATTAAATATTGAAAATATATAAAAATGTTATTTGTGATGAAAGTGGAATTGTGAAACCTGAACATAAGGTTATTGAAACTTTAGGTTTTGTGGAAATCCTTGACATCCTGGAATTTCCTAAGGAAGTAGTAAGGATTGTGCTTAGCAGAGTTCATGGTAAATTCTTTTGGATAGACTTTGTTTGTAAAATCACCAAGGAAGCAGTTAGGGTAGTAATTGGCTTACCCTCCACCGGTAGCAAGCCAAATAAAACTAAAAATGTTCCTAATAACATAGTAATGACTTTAACAGGAGCAACCTATGACAGCAAATCCATGAGAGCTAATGATGTTAAAGATGTGAATGTTAGATTCATAAGTATGATTTTAGGTTATAAGGCCACCCATTCAAACTGACTCAACTTTGTTTGCAGTCTTTGTATTAAAAGTGCATATGATATGGTTAACAATGATGCAAAGATAGATATATGTGAGTGGTTAAAGGATGAGTTAATAGATAATCTAAAGAAGACAAAAGGAGACAAGAAAGGTACTTTTCATTTCAATGGCAATCTCTTGGTATGTCTGATGTTGTATCTTACAAAAGAGGTTCCCGGTATTGGTAAGAAAGACTTTCGTTATGATATACCGGTAGGAAAACAACTGTTAGATATCTTCACCGATATGGGGATAGATAAGGATAACAATAAAACTGAGTACTTCAAAACATTCAAAGCAAAAATGAAAACAAGAGAAAGATTACCACAAAGCATTGTAGACAAATATGAGAAGGAAATATGTTTTGTAATCAAGAAGGATGAAATATGGATGGAGGCAGTTCTTCCTAGAACTGTATGGGTAATAGAAATGGGATATGAAGAAGATGTAACCATAATTGAAACTTATGCTAAAGCCCTATTAGAAGCCCCTATAGAACTGGAAGAATTTTTTTTTGGTAGTGCAGAAACAATAGAAAGTGGTGTACAGACTTTGAAACAAAGAAAGAGAAGAGAAAAATACATAAGGAGTGTATCTAAACAAGTTAAGGAAATAAAAGAAAATATCATGAACATAACTGGTATAAAGGAAAGTGACTTAGAAGGATTACAACTGGAGGCACATCTCTCACCGGTTGGTACATTCTCTGACAGTGAAATTCCTGGTGAGTATAGAAGAGTTGATAGGAAGAGAAAACCATCATCGGTACCCTCTCCTCCTCCCAAGAAAATAAGGACAACAAGGCAGAAGCAATAGGCAGTGAGACCACTGGCTAAGAAGCTGACACCTAAAAGGAGAAAGCAAAAATAGGTCATACCACCACTGGACAACTTGCTGAATGAAATAATAGATGATGGTAATTTATCCAATGTAAGCAAATTGTATGATACATTCATAAATGAGGAAAAAGAAAGTATAGAGAATAGCATCATTCTACACCTTGACATATATAAGAAAGTGTTAATAGAAGTTGTAGATGATTTGCCTAGTGATTTATATAGGCGGTTAGATGCTAAGAGGTTAGCAATTATGGAGCTAGACAAGAAAATTAAAATTGAGAAACTTCTAGCTGTACATCGGGTAAAATCTGTTGAAGAAATTAATGAACTTATCAGTGAAGCAAACAGAATAGTCTTTTCAAGCGGACACCGACATGTGAGCCTAATGGCCAAGAGAGTTAATGAAATTTCAGAAGAGACAACTGACAAATGGGACATTTTCTTTGTTGAGAAAGAAAAACAAGAAGAACTGAATAGACCTAAAACTTTCAAGGTATACCAAAATGATAAAGACAAGGGAAAAGGAAAGGTAGGTGGACTACCCAATATTAAAGTGACTGATAACCTACCACCACCTTTAGTTACTCCACCAGTATAGACTGACAGTACATCGACTACTGAGAATGTGGAAACACCACATGAGGATGCAAACCCTGAGTCTAAAATTTTGTACACGATGAACATAGACACTCAAGAGGTTAGTATTGTAGTTGATAAGGAAAGCACTAAGGAAAAGAAAAATGATGTTGCTACTGAGCAATCGATTGAAAACATTGAGATTGGGGTTGAGACTCAAATAGAGAGGTCAGAGCAAACTAAACATTCAGTTGATCCCTTGGTTAGTGGAATGGTTATTGATAACACTGATGCAAGCATTGAGAAACCAATAGAGACAACAACTAAGATACCGGTAGTGGACAATGCAGAAAAACAGACAGAGATACCGGCAGATAACACTATAAAACAAGCAGAGACACAAGTAGAGAAACAGGTTGATTCGTAGGTACACACTAAGACAGTGCCACCGACAACAATTGAAAAGTCAAAACCTTTGCTAGTGGAAATGCAGACACAGACTGACTCACCAAAGGCCTAGACAAGCAAATTGGTTACTCCCACCAGCAGCATAGAGATTGTGAAGGTAATTGGCCAAACGTCCAGCACTTCAATGATAGAATTCAGACCCACAAATGTGACTGAAGTACTCTTGGATTCAATAAATAAAATTATAGATTGTAATGCATTGGCCTATAAGGCAATAGATGATACAATTCCTATTCTTAAGTTGATCACACCAAAATGCAATTTAGATTAGGTAAAGGATTCTTTAGGTCAATTAGACACATTGTCTAAATACATTACTGGTAGTATACTGACTGTAGATCAAATAAATGAAGAAAAATTCAAGGAGAAAATGGAAAAGGAAAAAGAGAAATTCTTTGAGGAAACAATAAAGAAGTGCACAGAACACATTGACACTCTTTTACCGGCACTAAATAAAACAATTACGGAGTTCAAGGAACTGTACAGAGACACTTGTAAGACAAATCTTTTGACAGTGGATATTGACAAGGAAATCAACAAAGCTCAAAAGGAGATTAATGACATAGCTGATAATATAATTGGTTCATCTGAACCAATATCAGTTATTGAATAGGAAATTGCTGGATTTGAGGAAAAACTGGAGAAGTTAGAGAAAGAGAATGAAAGATTAAAAGGAAAAGCCAAAGAGCTAAAATGTAGACTCAGTCCAAAGTTAGATAACCTTATCTCTCTAAGGAAAGAGATCTTTGAGGCACTAATTCTAGGACAGAAGACATCGGAAGAGAAAATGCATCATCTCACCGGTACTATTCAGAGAACAGAGGCAGCTTTGAAGGACAGTAATAGGTTTACTCGAAGCTTGAATTTGGTTTTTGTAGACTTATTCCAGATTGTAACCAACCAGATACAAGGTTCAAATTGAATACTGCACTCATTTGACAATTTTGACAACCTTTGTCATTGATGTCAAAGGGGGAGTAGTAGGACAGAGAAAAATGGTCATCAAAGGAGATCATCTGCTCAGGGGGAGCACACATTTTGGTAGAATTTTGGACTTCACTTTTGGAGACAAATTTTGGAATTTTCTCATGAGTGTTGCCATCAATGCCAAAGGGGGAGATTGTTGGCATTGCACACTCCAATGAGAATTCAAGGTGATTGAAGGTGTTGTCATTGATGGCAACTTTCCGACAACCTTGTGGATATCTTTAGGCACTGGCACCGGCACCGGCAAACACTTCACTAGCATCCCAACTGACAGGAATAAAGTTTTGTTTATTGTATTTAATTGTAAATGTTTTGTAAAGCCGACAAGGCATATTGTAATAGACTCATATATGTATGAGGTCTTGTAAATCATTTTGTAAGAGAGGAATATAGATGTGAAAAAGGTAGCATGGATGTGAAGTGATGAGCGAATATTTTGTATAAGGTTTATGGTTATTGTATGAGATTAAACCGGTACTGAACCTGGCATAGAAGATGTTGTTTTGTAGTAGTACATTATATTGGATTTTCATAATCCATTTTGTAAGTCAGTGAGACTTCCTTTTTGTGATTGAGCAGTGAGCTCTAGGTAGTTGGCCTTCCTACATGTGCAGGCCCCTCTTGTAAGTAATATCCATTCATTGGCCAGTGAGTGAATATTGTGGGTCACAAATCCCACCGAGGTTTTTCCCACACCAGGTTTCCTCATTAAACATCTTGTGTTATGGTGTGCTTTCTATGTTGTCTTTACTGTTCTTATTAACTGCATTAATTCTTGTTTACCAGTACACTGTTTTGGAATGCAAAATACTTAATAATGTTAAAGAATCAGTTAACCGGTTAGATACTGATTCACCCCCCCCCCTCTCAGTATCTTTGGGACTATCATCAATCCTAACAACCGGTTGTGTATTTTGTGGTGTTACTAGTTGCTCTTTCTTCTTTATCTATGTTGTGTTACCGATTATCGGTATATCTTGCATGGTGTTTGTGTTTAGGTTGCAAGGCGGAGATGTCCTTCATGATATCTCCCTACCTTCATTGGATCTCCCTACCCGGCCTACACCAGAAAGCATTGGAGAGGTAAGATCATTTCATGGATTGGCTAGTTTTTTACCGAAATTTCATAAGAAATTTCAGTTTAGTTTGTTACCCTATGACTAAGACCATGAGAGGAGATCGGAAGGAATTCAAGTGGACCACCAGAGCAAACAAAATTTTTGAACTGTTGAAGCAGAAAGTGACTGAGCAGCCTGTATTAGCTTTATCGGATTTCAATAAAGTATTTCAAGTGGATTGTGATGTAAGTGGAACAACAATAGTAGTAGTCTTGAGTCAGGAAGGGAGAGCAATAGCTTATTTCAGTGAGAAATTGAATGATGCTCGAAGGAGATATTCAATGTATGGTTAGGATTTTTATGCCATAGTTCAAGCCTTGAAGAACTAGAGATATTACATGTTGCCTAAGGAGTTTGTGTTGTATACATATCATCAAGCTTTACAATATTTGAAGAGTCAAAGTAAGTTGAATCAGAGACATATGACATGGGTAGAATTATTGCAGAGTTACACCTTTGTGTTGAAGAATAGAAGTGAAAAATCTAACAAATTTGTTGATGCATTGAGTAGGAGAAGGAATTTGCTGACAGAGATGAGAGTGATGGTATTAGGATTTGAATAATTGAAGAGCTTGTATGATGATGACCCGGATTTTGCAGAACCTTGGAGAGAATGTAGAGAACCGGTTTTGGTAGATAGACGCAAGTGGTTGGATTACTTCATTCAGGATGGGATGTAATTTTAAGGAGTTCAGTTGTGCATACCTAAGAGCTCTATGAGGGATAATTTGATAAAGGAGAAACACATTGGAGGATTAGCTGGACATTTTGCTATTGACAAAACAATAGCATTGGTGAGTGAGCAGTAATTTTGGCCCCAGATTCATAAGGATGTTAAGAAATATGTGCAAAGTTGTAGAGTTTTTCAAGTTGCAAAGGGTAGTAGTTAGAATGTGGGATTGTATAAACCTTTGACAGTACCAGTTAGACCTTGGGAGGATATAAGCATGGATTTCATACTTGGATTGCCTAAAACAGTGAGAGGGAATGATTCCATATTTGTGGTGGTGGATAGATTCTCGAAGATGGCATATTTCATACCTTGTAAGAAGACATCATATGCATTACATGTAGCAAACCTATTTTTCAAGGAAGTAGTGAGATTGCATGGATTACCTAAGAGCATAGTTTCAGATAGAGACACCAAGTTTTTTGGCTATTTTTGGAGAAAAATTTGGAAGAAGATGAAGACAGATTTGAAGTTCAGTTCTACTTTTCATCCATAGACTGATGGACAGACAAAATTAGTTAATTGGATCTTGGGAAATTTGTCAAGATTTTTAATTGGAGATAAAACCAGAAGTTGGGATTTTATCCTTGCACAAGCAGAGTTTGCTTACAATAATTCAGTAAAAAGGAGTACCGAAAGAACACTTTTTGAGATCGTTAACCGAGTGCATCCTAGAGGTATATCAAAATTAAGAGATATTAGTAGTGAAGACCGGAGAAGTTTAGAAGCAGAAGACTTTGTAGATCACATGGCAGCCTTGCATATTCAGGTTAGCAACATTTGAAGGACATGAACAACAAGTATAAGGAGAAGACAGATGAGAAGAGGAGACATAAGGAATTTGTAGTTGGTGATGAAGTGTGGTATATCTAAGAAAAGAAATATTCCTTGTTGGAACTTATAACAAATTGCAAATGAAAAATTTTGGACCTTGCAGGATTTTGAGGAAGTTCAATTCTGGGAAGGCATATGAAGTGGAGTCACCTGATGGTCTGAGTATTTCACCTATGTTTAACATTGCAAATCTTCATGAGTATCATGAATAAGAAATAAGTGAGGATAGTATTTTAGACTTGGAGAAACAGTTTCCTTAGAAGGAACCGAATCAAATTGAAGAAATTTTGGATAGTAGGATTGGGCGTAATACCCGGAGCAATCAGTATAAAGAGTATCTTGTGAAGTGGAAGCACAAACCAGTTGAAGATTCATCTTGGATTTCTCAAGCAGAGGTAGACCACCTTGGTTTTCCTTTGACCCCAGGAAAGTGAGAGACTCACTTTTTCAATAACCCCAAATGTCTGATGTAGGAGCATCCCTGGTTCATGGCAATCTTGCATCAACCAAAAATATTTTCCTTTTTATTTTGCTTTCTGTTTGCAGTTTTAGCATTTCTTTCCGTGTCCCGATTTTGGCTCACTTGATTCTATGGAGTTGGATTCTACTTGAAGACTTGATCATCTTCCTTATTCCCAAACCACAGAGCATTTGGATCTTTTTCCAGCAAGTTATCGCTATCAATTTCCATGACAGTTTCCTGTTACCGGTTGCTTGGACCTATTTGCATTTGTGATCTACCGGAGTCCTTCCATAACTTGTGGAGCACTCAGCATTGATTCTGATACTTCTTGGCATGTGGCCGACCTTTTCCCATGATCTACACTTCATCCTTTGGATTTTCTGGAAGAATCTCTTCGCGGAAGCCGACCTTGTTGGTTTTACATGTTAGGTCTTGTTCTTCGGGTTTTGATCCCTTTTTGGGTCAACCGGATCCCTTGGATCATATAAATCATTGTAATTAAGCATTATAATATGACGATCGAACAATTAGGTAGTTAGACTTAGCGTAGAAGATAGATCTTAAGATTGAAGGTCCTGGTTGTGACCTATTCTATACTTTGAGCATGTTTAGTAGGCTTTTGAGCTGGTTTCTGTGACTTGGTTGTTACCGGTTGATTGTAATTAGTTTTCATGTTATAATTCAATCTATTTTGCATTACCTCCATTATATCTTTGTGTTTCTGTTGTGTTTACTCTTGTTGACCGGTCTAGATTGATCTCTTTGAGGTCCCTCCTAACCAATGACTGCTTCAATTAAATGCACGTTGTAGTAGGTGAGGGTGTCATGGTTCAGGGGTGTCGACACCTCCATTCCTTAACATACTTAAGTTGTGTTGGGGGTCAAGGGCTTTTCCAACCTTGACCCTCGTAATGGGCATTGGGAAGAATAGGAAATGACAGGGGTTGGGGGTTAGGGATCCTGACCCTCAAAAGGGGAAAAGGAACCCTGCACCCCAATCCTTGGAAGCCCGAAAAGGCAAAAAAAAGGCAAAAAGAAAAGGAAGAGATGAAATAAGAAGAGAAAAATAAAAGGAAAGAAAGGAGAGAAAAGAAGAGAAAAAATGAAGGGAGGGAAATAAATAAAATAGGAAACAGTAAAGTCAAACAAATGAAGCAAGGGAAAGGAAATAAAAGAAAGGGGAGTCCCTATTTTCTCAACTGAGAAAACAAGGTGTGAGTTGTGGAGGCACAATGGATCACAGTGATACCAAAGGCTATAAGATACTACCACCACTCCATTGTGCTCATGAGCTATATAGAAGCATCAAAAACATCAACCTCAAAGCTGACAACCAAAACACAACTCTGAAGTCAAAAGACTTCTTCTAAAAATACAAGATAGAACATCAACTAGAACAACAATTAATTTTGACTGGTACCATCCAATTGATAAACCCACAAGACTGAAAAATAGCACCCACAAAAAATTCTAATCCATCTATTCACCCATACCTAGAAGGTATCCAAAATTAGTAAACTCATACCACAAGCATAACCAACCCATAAACTTCAACCACAAGATTCATGTGTAAACTAGTCGATGAAGACCAAAAAAAATCTAGGAACTCCCATTACATGGGTAATACAAAATCTAAAAAGATGAAGGGCATACCAAGTCTACCAATCATAACACATAAACATTGTAACCATGTAGTACCAAGGACCATCCACAAATAGATGAAAATATTGCAACAATATTGTTGCAAGAAACATCTCTCAACAAGTCTCCATATCTCTCCCAAGTTCTCCACATCTGACAAAGAAAGAGATACATGAACCTCCATGTCATCACTCAAGAACCAAATGAAAACACATGAAAACAAACTAGTGATAAATAGAACTTCACAAAAACCTCACATATAATGTTATGTGGATCTGAACATCAAAAAAGATCAGTATGACCAAAAAGAAACCGCAAGTCATAAACATGTAGCATGCCCTTCTACATACACCTCTAAGTACCAACTGTGTCAAATAGGATCTCCTTTACAACCCCAAGAGAAAAGCTACAACAACATCCAAATCCATTCAACCTCAAGAACAAATAAAATATATGTTTTATGTATCTACTTGGATGTAAGCCTCTCAAAGAATATCAAACTACCCTATTTCCCATTTCAAAAAATCAACCCACTACGATCTGCTATGATTTTCATAAAATGTAATAACATACCAGGGAGATAACCATTCTATCCATCTCTCACAATTAATCCTACATAACCATCTAATTGTATCTCAAGATCCCTAAATATGAAAGAAAACCATAAGGCACTTGAGAAAAAAAATGGGCAATACCTCTCAAGTTATAAGCCACCAAGTAGACCAAGTGTGGGGAATGAGAATGCTCCTCTTGAATATCCAAGTCATGATAACTCATCTAAGAGAAATATCATCATACTTTTATGTTGAACTCACGTCCAATTAAAGTGTAGGCTCCAAAGACTTCCAGCTAAAATCTCATCAAGAGTAACTATCTGAGAATTAAATCTCTCATCTCAAGATAACTATAGCCTCGCCAATGTCTCCATGTATCCATCAGTACCAAAAAATGATCAATCTATGCTAAACTCCTAAATAAACAATGCACTCTCATGAACCTTCTCAAGAATATGACCAATGCACCCAATACAAAGAGAACTCACAAGACCACTATCAAATCTCCAATTTGTGGATTAATAAACCCATCATGTCATCATGATTTGACCATCTCCTATTAGTAGATCACATTCTCCAAGTGAACATACCATGGTTTTAAGAGAAATGTATCATGTCAAACTCTAAAGTGGACAAGCAAGAGTATACCTTGACATAACACCAACTTACTCTAAACAAACATTTAATGTCAAGCACCACCAACACCTCAACCACGGACTTCAAGAGTCCTCCATGGCCCTATGATATCACCAATCCTCAAATAGTGTACAAGTAAAGGTGGATAAACCCTTCTACAATAGCAGGATCTAAGAATCCCTCCAAACTATTTGCATCACTAAAGAAGATCATGCATCACCAAGTGATGAATACACAATCATTGTTAAAGCTCCCACTAAATTTTGATATAGAGCTCTCCAAGCTCATGAAACGCCATCTCCCATATCTGAAAAATCATCTAGGTCTACACACATACAAGTGTATTTGTAATCTTACCAAGTGAAACCAAAATCTCCAAGCCAAGGAAATACACCATGCTACAAGACCCCATAATCAACAATTCAGATACCCACCCATCATCCATCCTCTCATCACAAAGAAACATCACTAATGCACAAGTGAATACAAACAAGTCCAACTAACAAATTTTCATCAACACTAAATCAAACCTTGTGGATATATATAGTCTACATTTCAGTTATCCCACATCAATCATCTAGGTAAAGACAACCTACAATGTTGCACAACTTGTAGATCCAATAGCTAAAACGTGAAAACTCACTATCGCATCAATAACATGCAACCTAAGATATCAAAGAGAACAATCATGTAGACAACATGACATAAACACCAAATCAAGCACATATTCAATATGCCAATCATGTCCACATTAAGAACCATAGTCCACGAATCCAAAATGAATCACCACACAAATGTTGAGTGGCTAATCAAATACCAACACCTCCATACAAAGAAAGCATCACACTTCCTCTCACCATGCGTGAAGCATGCAAAGATTCAACTATCTCATCTAGAATTAACAACCAGAGACTGTAATAGTACTCCATGATCTAGAAAATAGTCTAGTAGTAGATCCACAAAACCACGAGTTTTTCTCAACCATGTAAAACTGACAAAACCACCATGTTCAAGAACACTTGTGCACATCCATATCCACTTCACATCTAGAAGTCTCAAAGATCTGAAAAATCTCCATAATGGTTAAATAAAAATAGTGTATTATCATTGATGAGAATCACCTTATATTTTTATGGAAAAACTATAAAACCCTCAGATCCAAAAAATATGAATTTGAGCCATGCAAGTACACTCATCCATGAGGAAAAAGTAGTTCAAGAACTCCAGGCCCATTCGTAGGCCAACTCTACAACCACCATTGGTACATGTATCCAAGGTAGACAAACTATTTCAAAATATTCTAGGTCATCAAATGATCAACTCCATAGCCTTCATGCATTTGGGGATAACAAAAATAATGCCTTATGTATGTAGAAAATTGTGAGCTAATAAAGATGATTGAAGATATTATTAACTAACAACCTAAGAAACAAAAAAATTATCCACACTCATGATAAGGATGATTTAAAAGAAAATTTAGATAAAATAATTAACAATCGATGAAAAGAAAACTATAAATGTCCTTCAATTTGATGTGCACTCAATTGCATGCTTCCAAGGGTGCTTGAAAATGCTCCATAATGGTTGAAATATGCAAATTAAGCTAAGTTGGATGCACAATGGATGTGGGTTGTGATTTCAAACTAACATGGTAACAATGATTATGCAAATGAAGGTGAGGATTAATGAAGGAAGATGAGGGATTAAATAGGAAAGGATGAGAGAACGAGGATGCTTTAGATTGTGCCACTTTTGCCACTTGAGGACAAGTGGTAATGCAAGAGGTGACAAATGTCTTTCCCAAGGCCAAGTGTCATTGCTCAAGATGACAAGTGTAACACGAGACATGTGTCTATATGCAAGAAAAACAACCAAATAATTTGATTTTTTTACAAATGTTTGAAAAATCATGAATGTGCACACATGGGATTAGGTTGGTTAGAAGGATAGGGTTGGTTAGAAACCTAGGTTAGTTGGCAGGTTAGGCTTAGGAGATGGGTTAGATAGAAGTTAAAGTTAGGATCCATGTGCTCCAAATGGAATTATTTCAAATAAAAATCTAGGAGGAAAAAGATGACATGAATCAAATAAAATAAATAATATATTTATTTTATTTAATAGAAGAAAAAGGACAGGATGAATTAATAAATAAAACGCCCAACTAGAGGCATTAATCAATTAATTCGAAACGGCCTGATTAATTAAATTACTTTAGCCAACCGACCAAACACTAATCAATTAAATAATATAATTATTTAATAAATAATGTGACAAAGACAGTTAAATTCAATTAATAAAATTAATTAAATTTAAGGGTCTACATTTTTCACCTTTACAGTGATGCTAGAGTAGCACCAATGCAAAGGAAAAAAACAAGGCACAGACAACTTGAAGAAAACGGGGCTAAAAGATCAATAGGATACCCCAAACTCAAATTGCTAAGCGAGGTGACAAAATAGAGGAAGAGTTAGTAATACCCCTTTGAGAGGACGGGTGGAAATGAAGGGACCAAGCAGTGTCTTGAAAGAAACATTGCCCTAACAAATAGGATGAAAGACAACATAGAATGAAGCCTACAAGCAAAAATGGTACTCAAAAAGAATACCATAGGAAGAAATGACACAAAAAATGGTCCAAAAGGGACCGGTTTGGTGAAAATTAGGGCTTTAGAAGGTCCTATATTAAAAAAATTGAAAATGTAGTATTCACTTTTACCATGCACGAGAGAAAATTGAGAGATCTTTGGCACCCGGATGAGATGGAAACTAGAAAAACATTGAGGCACCATGTTGATGTCATGGTGAGCATCAAACAGACCCAACGACCATATTGCAAGTGATTATGAGAAACTTGGACCTTGCATCTCATTTTAGTGCTTTTATTAGCGTAGATAGGCTCAAAAATAGCACTCTTGTGGGTTTGAGCATGTGAATGCATGAGTTGTGGCAGGAACATGTTCTCGTTGCTTATGCATTGGGAGAAGGTTGTGATAGAATTAGAATGGGAATGGAAAGGGGTGCAGGAACACATTCACGCATGGGTAGGATTGCACACGAGACTAGTAGGAATGTGATGCCATATGTTAAGTACCTATGGGATCACATTCTTGTGGGTGCGATATGGATAATATTTATTAGGTAGCGAGAATGCAATCCTATAGGAAGATAAATGTGAGGGGGACAATAAACGTACAGTCAAACAATTAGCAATGGGATCACCACAAGAAATGGCAAGTATGCTAGGAAAGAAGGAAAACAACGGAATCACCACCAAACATGGCAGGAATGACTATTAGAGGGGAAAAGAGACTAAGAAGAAAAAAAACATTAGGCAATAAAGGATGACAATGTCTTGTGGGTTGAATGCAATGGAGAATGGATATCCTAGTGAGCAAGGAGATATTTTTAGTGCTATAGGTGGTTGATCAGTTCAAGGATGTAGAGTGGGTCGGGATTGACATGACTGGGTCAGGACACTTAGCGAGGATGCCCCATATGAGAGCTCATATAGAAATGATTATTGCACTAATAGATAGATGGAGGAGTGAAATGGTTACCTTCCACCTGCTAATGAGGAAGATTATAGTGATCGACGAGTATCTTTACTAGATCTCAAGGTCGCCAATTTGAGGGGTATGATTGATCACGGAGAGGGTCAGATGATGTTGTACAGAGTCTGGTAGGAGTCGATGTTGTACTCCACCATGGATAGATATCATTGGATCAAGCATTAAGACAGGTGTCGCCGAATAAATACATCTACTTCTATGTATATGCATTGGTCAGTAGTTTCATTTTTCTAAACAAAGGTGGTTGATCGGTGGTATTGGGAAAGATTCAATTCATGATTGATACTATGGATGCGGGGTAGCCTATGGCCTAGGTCATGTTGGTTTTAGCCAAGCTATATAGGGAGCTACATGATATTTGCTACCATTGAGGTCATAAATTTGGATACATTACATTGCTATAGGTGTACGCTTGGGAGAACATCATAGTGACACGACCAACATGAAGGACAAATAGGAGGGCCAAGGAGACTATGGTATATAGCTTATGAGAGGGGCTGCATTATGAGGAGGTTAATGATGTTGATCATTGGATAGTGGTCCTAGACAGAGTTGATATAGGAGGGATTACATGGAGGCCCTATATGGGAATGATAGATTGGGAAGAGGATACATGAAACCTCCCACATGTCATCACATATTTATATCATTGACTAATGGGAATATATGGTGTAGTGGTACAAGCCAAATAGGGTCCAACGATAGTTTGGGTTCATCTAGGATGTGTTAGAGTTGGAGCATAGGTCTCGACAAATCACCAAGGAGAGGGTGGTTGACTTTGGGCCATCACTAGATAGAGAGGGCTTGATTATGGAGTGGATGTGGTTGGCTCCCACAACATGGCACTTGAGGATAAGGCTAGCAGATCTAGCTATCATATTTGCCTATACAGCATGGTGGGACCAAAGGAGACCAGGACCAGTGGGTAGAGAAGGGTTGGTGCCATTGGCAGTGAGGAAGAGGGAGGCTTGAGCCAGAGCAATCAAGTTGGATACATATCATCCCATTCAGAGGGGAGAAACAATGGTAATAGTTGTAATGCAGAGAGCTAGAGGAGTATCGACAATACTTGTGAGAACACATAGGAGGAGGGATAGGGAGATAGGGGCAACTGCTTCAGGAGAGGAGGGAGGAGGATAGGATACAACCGAGGATGTGGATATTGATGAGGGTAACTAGGCATTAACATGGGCAATGAATATAGGGTTGCAGGTACCCAGGACAAGAAGGGAGAAGAGGAGAGAGGAGATGGGGGAGGGATCCTCAGCACATCATCAAGATGACCATGATACTGAAAATTATTACAAACTAAGGCATAAGATCTAAGACCTTATTGATTCCAAACCACATCTATGGAGGGTATTCAAATGATAAAGGAAAAAAATCCATGACATCTTCTAATTAGAATTTGCAAATATTTACTAATCCTTTACCTTCTCATTCTACTAATGTCATTGAATCCAAGCCACTCACAATTACTCCTGATGATGAGGGCATAAAATCAAGAACCATTGTGAATATTATTGAAAAATTCAAATCTAAACCTAAACCTTGCATTACCTTTGATTCCAAGGAAAATATTGAAGCTTTGAATGGACGATTATACATTACTGCAAAGATTAAAGGAAATATCTCAAGAGGGGTGTTCATTGATCTAGTATGTATGGTGAATGTTATTACTAAAGAGCATATCTTTACTCAAAAATAACATCAAGAAACATATGAAAATTTTGATCTTATGATTAAGGTGCACAATGGTTTCACTTGTCCTGTTATAGGTTCTCTCACTCTTCCAGTTGAGGTTGGTACTAAGTTCTTAGATGTTACCTGTGTTATGATCCCTACCTATAATCAATTTCATGTGAAGTTGGGAAATCATTGCCTCTCTTCTATGAAATCCATTCCTTCTACCATCCATAAGTGTTTAAATTTCCATAGCCTTTACCAACCCACAACAAGACGTTGAAATTTCACCCTTGATTACTTTTGGCTGAAACAAACGAAACCTTTGAAACCTCGAATAGATATTATTTCCTATCCTATTAAAACTGGAAAAATGAGATAATATTAGCCTTGAGTAAACCTAAAGCTCCTTCACCTATGGATATTCCTCATCCTCATCCTGAACCTGGACTTCTTCCTACTCCTATTCCTCCTCTATATGTTACGGTCCCACACCCTACATTGTATAAACAAAAACACCTAGCATCTTGTATCTCTCAACCTAGTGAGGTTTCTCATGTTCCCCCTCCTATAAGAGAAGAAAAGAAAAGAAGCCCATGTTGATTGATCATCAACCTTTGTAAGTTTTGAGTTGAACTAAGAGCAATCATGGTGTGAGAGAATGTTGACAAAGGCATCATGCCAAGGCTGGTGAACTTACTTCCCAAACCAATTGCTCCCTAAAGACGTAAAATGTTGACTTGGTCCCATTTGTCCAACCTTCACCTAACCCTAAGGAGTAATTTCAACTCAATCCACCATGTCAAAAGTGTTATCCCTAATTTGGAAATATTGGGGTAAACCTACAAATTTTTGGCCCATTTTTACTTCAATTTTTCTATGCATGCACTTTGAGATGACTTTGTCATCTTGCACGTGGTTGTCATTTTGAAATTCCAAGTTATCCTCCTTTTTTAAGTTCTAGATGTCAATTGGGTTTATGAACCTGATTTACACCATTTTTGGCCTCTAGGTGCAAAGTGGGTTCATAAACCCAATTTACACCTCCCTTCATACCTTTCTTTTTGAACTCATAGGTGCAAGTCGGGTTTGTGAGCCTGAAATGCACCTTGTCATAGTAATAAGTACAAATTGGGTTCATGAACCTAACTTACACCTATTATTGACTCTTTGTGTGATATTAATGCCCCCTTTGAAAATTCGATTAGGAGTCTTTTATCTTTCCTTTTTTAATCTTTTTGGCATGCGTTTTTGTTTAGCATTTTTCTCAAAGGCGACTTTGTGGAGCATGTTTTTCCTCTGATTTCAAAGGATATCTTTCATTTCTTCATCGATGAGTTATTTTCCATAATATTTGTATTGTTTTTCTTTTCTTTTTTGAATCTCTTTCCTTTGGTTGGTGTGTTCAGGTTTAAAAAACCCTAGCCGCATTTTTTTTTGCCAGTGATGGTGTTCAGATTTTATAAATCTTAAACACATATTTTCTTTTTTTTGACTTTGCCCAAATCTTTGGTGGTATTCAGGTTGGCGAACCTGAATCACACCAGCATGTGGTGGTATTTGGGTTCACCCCTTATGCCTTATCATTTGTTTCAAGTGGTGTTTTGATTGCACACCTTTGCATACTATTTTTGGTATTATTCGAGTTTACCAACCCAAACAACAACATATATATGATGTTGCTCAGGTTTGTAAATGTTAGATGTAATGATAATCCCAAAGACACTAAGGGGGGCAGGGGGTTGAATCAGTGTCTAGCCGGTTAATGGAACATTTGAAGTTATTTACAACCTTGTAACTTAAATTAATGTACCGGTAAATAGGTAATAATGTAGCAAAGAGAAATAATACAGACAACATAAATGCACACCATAACACAAGATATTTTAGTGAGGAAACCCGATATGGGAAAAACCTCAGTGGGATTTGTGACCCACAATATTTACTCACTGGCCAATATGAATAAATTTTACTTACAATAGGGGCCTGCACATGCAAGAAGGCCAACAACCTAGAGCTCATTGCTCAATAGAAGAATCTCATTGACTACAAAATGGATAATTAAATCCAAGTTAATGTACTGCTCAAATTAGCATTTGCAATGCTTGATTCAGTACAGGTTTAAGCTCTGTCACAAACCTTAACCAAAAATCTTGTCAGTGAA
Source organism: Cryptomeria japonica (assembly GCF_030272615.1). Taxonomy (NCBI): domain Eukaryota; kingdom Viridiplantae; phylum Streptophyta; class Pinopsida; order Cupressales; family Cupressaceae; genus Cryptomeria; species Cryptomeria japonica. Next base: position 510,181,465 of record NC_081408.1, read on the forward strand.
TAAAGTTCACTCACATAACCTATCTACCTTATTACAAAATCCTTTTGCTATCTTCTACATAATATTCTTCTATCCTATGCTATATCAAAATTGACTTATAAGATCTCATACATATATGAGTCTTTAAAATGCATCATGTCGGCTTACAAATAATTAATTACATTTGCAATACAATTCATATAAGTAAAACTTTGTCTCATGTCGGCCTGAGTTTCGGTATACTTCATTGTCGATGTAAACTAGATATCGATGAATATGTCTGTCGGTGTATGATGTTTGTGTTGTCGATGAACCTGTACAACCTGTTATTGGTTGGTTGCCATCAATGACAACATCAACCATTATCATTGAGTGTAGAATGCCAACAATCTCCCCCTTTGGAATTGATGGCAACACTCATGAGAAAAATCCAAAAACTGATCCCCAAAAAAGTGTGCTCCCCTTGAGCAAGTGATATCTTCTGTGCATTTTTCTCCTTACTGCTCCCCCTTTGACATCAATGACAAAGGATGTCAAAAATAATCAAAGAAAATAAGAGTTCTACCTTGTAGCCTATAACCGGTTATGTACAAGTTGAAAAATGTCTGGCAAAAGTAGATTCAGGCTCTACATGAATTTGTTATTGTCAGAAATAATGGTTTCTGTCTGCTGGATCAAGCCGATTAGATAATGCATCTGCTGCTCTAGTGACCATTCTCCTTAAATTTTTGCCTTTGATAGCTCAACCTGCCGAGTTATAAGATTGTCCAATCTAGGACCAAGCTTGTTTTTCAACTCCCGGGCCTTCAACTGTATCCTTTATTTTTCTTTTTTCAAATTTTCAATCTTTTCCTCATAAACTATCATTTCTTGTTCAAAAACAAAGGTAAGTTCCAAGGAACCTATCATATTATCTTCTATTTCATATATTTCCTTTTGTTTTCTCTTAATTTCCTCATCAATGTCTTCAGTGAGGTGGTGAGGCTTGCAAGCTTCTTTATACAAATCCTTATACTCCAAAATTGTTGAATTTAGTACCGGTAATAAGGAATCAATGTGCTCATTACAGTCTTTGATGGTCTTCTCAAATAATTCTCCTTTTTCTATATTCATTATTTCCTTAACAGTTTCCTCATTCACCTTATCTATAGTTAGAACATTTGAAGCAATAAATTTGGACAATGTGTCCAGTTTACTTAAAGAATCATCAATATGATCTATCTTAAGGCAGTGTATCATCAATAGCCTTGAATGCCAAGGCATTGCAATCGGTTATCCTCCTTATAGAATCTAAAAGAACATTAGTCACATTTGTAGGTTGAAAATTGGTAATAGATGTGCTCGGTTTAGTAATAACTTTCCTTTCAACTGATTTTTGACCAATTGCCTTAATAATTTCCTCCTTGTTTCCATCAATTGTTTCCTCTTTATTTATAGTTTATGTCATTTTCTCACTCTATGTTATTACTTCTTCTTATGTTGGTTTTTCAGTCTGTGTAAGTACCTCTGCATTTGCCGGTTTTTCAGTCTTCGGTTTCTTACCTTCTGCCGGTATTTCAATGTTCTAAGAGTCAACAGTGTTAGCCAGTGACTCAAAGATCTCAATGTTCTTAGCATCGATTGTCTTATGTCTGAGGTATCCTTATCCACAAAAATATTAAAATCTTGTGTATCAACATTCATAGTGAAAAGAATTTTAGAATCTGGATTAATGTCATCATGTGTTATTTCTTCAATCTCCTTATCCGGTTGACCGTCTGTATGTACCGGTGTATCTAAAGTTATTGGTGGAGTATCTTGTGCTGGTGGAGGAAGGTTATATGTGACCTTTATAATAGGTATGCTACCAATTTTACCTTTACCTTTGTCCTTTTGATATACCTTTGTAAAAGTCCTATCCAATTTATGTCTACTCCTTTCAAATTTTTTTTCTTTTTCAACAAAAAATATATCCCAAATGTTTGCAGTTTCATGAGCTATCTCTTTCACTCTTCTAGCCATTAGACTAACCTGTTAGTGACCACTCACAAAAACTGTCTGGTTGGCTTCAAAAATTAGTTCATCAATTTCTTCCCTAGAATTAACGGGGTGAACAGCCAACAATGCTTCAACCTTTAACTTTTTATCTAGTTCCATAACTGACATCCTTTTAGCCTCTAATCTTATATACAAGTCATTAGGCAAATCATCTATAGCCTCAATCAAAACTTTCTTGTAGATATCAAGATGCAAATTAATACTAGCCTCTATAGTCTCCTTGTTAGAATCCTTGAAGGAATGATAATATTTATTTACATTATTGAGATTACCTTCTTGTGTTATTTCATTGATTAATTCCTTTGGTGTAAGGGTATCTGGTGTCTTAGCTTGTTTCTTCTTTGGAGTTAGCTTTTTCTTAGGCTCCCTTACATCCTGTTGCTTCTTCCTTAATGTCCTTGCCTTTTAGGAGAAGGAGAAGGTACCCTAAAGGTTTTCTCTTCTTCCTTTCTACTCTTTTGAACTTTTCTACCTTACCACTATCTGTATCTGAAGAGGTGACAACTGGTGAAACATGAGCTACCAGTTCCAGTCCTTCCAATTCATTGGCTGAAATATCGCTTATGTTCATCACATTTTCTTTTACTTCCTTAGCCATCTTGGATGCATCTCTGATGAATTTTTCTCTCCTTTTTCTTTGCTTTTGCATAGAAAAAGCACTCTCAATAGTCTCAGCATTTCCAAAAATTTATTCAGATGGTTCCTTAGGTGCATCAAGAAGTGTCTTAGCATAAACCTCAAGAATATTCAGATCAACTTCATATCCCATCTCTGTTATACAGATAGTTCTAGGAGTAACATCTTCCATCCACGTTTCATCGAGTTTGATTACAAAACATACTTGCTTATCATATTTATCTACAATGCTCTGTGGTATCCTTTCTCTGGCTTTCATCTTGGGTTGGAAGTCTTTGAAATAGGTTTTTACCATGTCATCACTATTAGCACCAATGCCGGTAATATCTTCCATGATCTGTCTACCTACTGGGATGTCATATGACAAGTCCTTATGACCAATGTCAGATATTTCCTTTGTGAAGTAAAGCATTAAACACACAAGTAGATTCCTAAAATGGAATGTCCCCTTCTTGTCACCCTTAATCTTCTTCAAGTTATCTATCAGCTCATCTTTAAGTCATTCACAGATGTCAATTTTAGCATTGTTCTTAACCATCTCATATACACTATGAATACATAAGCTAGAAACAAAGTTTAATCTATTTGCATAAGTCACTCTATAACCAAATACCATGTTCACATATTTCACATTTACATCAGTGATATTATTAACCCTAAGAGATCTGTTGTCAAATGTAGCTTTGATTAGGTCCATAACACCCCTTTTGGGTATCTTCTTCTTTTTGTTGGGCCTAGTATCGGTTGAGGGTAAACCAGTAAATGCTTTGATTGCTTCCTTAGTGATTTTAAAGACATAATCTAGCCACATAAACTCCCCATGAACTCTGCTTAGTACAAGATGTACTATCTCATCCAGAAATTTAGGAATGTTCAAAATTTCAACAAATCCTAAGTCTCCTACAATCTTATGATTCGGTTTAATCAGACCTTGTTCATCAGTGATAACATCCTTGTATATGTTCTTCAAATCATTAGACCCTAAATTTTCTATGTTGCAGTGAATGTAAATCCTCAGGTCTTCGGCAAAAGCAGATCCCTTCAGAATCTTAAAGAAGGCTCCGATGGAAACATCTTGCTTTGCGATCTCAAGAATGATTTTAAATACAGGTCTAGGGTGCTTAATCTTCTCTACCATAGTAGGGTTTGCAATAAACTCAGGTATAGAAGATAAAGATGTCATTTCAAAAGATAAATACATCTTACTTGAAATATTTGAATGACTAAAGAACACCTTGTTGCTTCGCCTTTAGGATACCTTTGCTCAATTTCACACTCTTCGAATGCTTGGATGCTTGGTGGTTTGAAATGAGGGTTTTTCAATGCTTCATAATAAAAAATCCTTCATCAAGTGCATTAAATGCTTGTCGGTTAAGTGCATTCTTAACATATCTGTCGGTAAAGAAGAAATGTGTCTTCTTACCATTAACCGAGGGTAAAATGCATGATTGTCAACTTGCCACCATACCCCTAAGGACTATTCCTTAGTTAGATGAAGAATCTCCTACTGGTGGAGTATTACTCTATTCTACCGATGTAGAGACAGATTCATCAACTCTCTGATCTCTCTTCTTAATCCATTGTTTTGAAAATTCTTGCTTTATTTTGATTACTTTTTCTTTTCCTTTCTCATTAGATCCTTTGTTTTTGGTCGGTATAGTCTTGCTTCTACAAAGTTTTGCAATATGCCCAATCTTGTTACATGCATAACAAGTTACATTATTCCTCTTAATAGCTTTTCCATATCCTTGACCGGTTTGTGTTCTACATTGATTAGATAAATGTTCAAATCTACCACAAACATATAATTTCACATTCATTCTGCAATTTCATGAGTTATGACCAACTTTATTGCATTTGGAACATTGACCGGTGGGTAAATTTGTATTCTGATTATTTCTAAATCTGCACTGATTTTCTCTATGACCAAATTTGTTGCAATTGAAACATTTCCCATTAAATTTATAAGCATTAGGTTGTCTTACCGGTTTACTGTGATCTTGATTATTTGCAGTCCTAGAACTTTCTCAATGTTCAAATCCAAGTCCAATTGTATCTCCATTAGGTTTTTGTCTTTTCAGCATGTCATCAAGTCTTTCTAAACTTTTCTTCAATTTGTCTCCTAAGATCCTCTTTATCATGCTGCATGTGAATCAGATCTATTTTTAGCATATCATTCTCATGACAAAGTCTCAGATTTTCATTTGCTCCATCATTAAGTCTCCTAGTCAAGTCTTCTTCATTCTTCTTCCTGTCTTCAATATCCTTACATAGCCTCATGGTTAAATCTTGCATTTCATTCCTCATATTATTGTTCTCTTGTCTCAACTTCTCTGCAATATCTCTAAGAGTTTCCTTTTCATCATCATGTTTCTGCATTTGCTCATGAAGTTCCTTCCTCTTGTTTTGTGCTATAACTAGGTTCTCCTGAAGTCCTTTAATGAATTTCTTAGCAGTCCTCAAATCATCTTCAATTTTGATATTCTTCATTTTTTTTGCATCAAAATATTCAAGAGCTGCTTCCAACTCTTTTCTCAAATTCTCCATCAGTGTTGATTTCAGAATCTTCCTCAAGCTGTTAGGCATTTGCAAATAGAGGACCGGGCTCTGATACCAATTGTTAGATGCAACTACAGTCCCAAAGACACAGGGAGGGGGGTGAATTAGTGTCTAACCGGTTAATGGAATATTTGAAGTTATTTACAACCTTGTAACCTAAATTAATGTATCGGTAAACAAGTAATAATGTAGCAAAGAGAAATAATAGAGACATCATAAATGCACACCATAACACAAGATATTTTGGCAAGGAAATACGGTATGGGAAAAACCTAGGTGGGATTTGTGACCAACAATATTTACTCCCTGGCCAATATGAATAAATATTACTTACAATAGGGGCCTACACATGTAGGAAGGCCAATAGCCTAGAGCTCATTGCTCAATAGAAGAGTCTCACTGACTACAAAATGGATAATTAAATCCAAGATAATGTACTGCTCAAATTAGCATCTGCAATGCTTGATTCAGTACCGGTTTAAGCTCTATCACAAACCTTAACCAAAAACCTTGTTGGTGAATAAAATTCACTCACATAACCAATCTGCCTTATTACAAAATCCTTTCGCTATCTTCTACATAATATTCTTCTATCCTATGCTATATCAAAACTGACTTATAAGATCTTATACATATATGAGTCTTTACAATGCATCATGTCGACTTACAAATAATTAATTACATTTACAATACAATTCATATAAGTACAAATTTGTCTCATGTTGGCCCGAGTGTCGGTATACTTCATTGCTGGTGTAAACTAGATGTCGGTGAATGTGCCTGCCGGTGAATGTGCCTGTCGATGTATGATGTTTGTGTTGTCAGTGAACCTAGACAACCTGTTATCGGTTGGTTGCCATCAATGACAACATCAACCATTCTCATTGAGTGTAGAATGCCAATAGCAAACCCAAGCAGTACTATGTCTCGTTTGTGAATTGAACTCGTGGTGAGCTTCAGGTTTGTAAACTCGAACCATCCCAACTAATGGTGGTGTTTGGGTTTACAAATCCAAACCTCACCAATCCTAGCTCTTTTATATTTTTGTTGTATAGTAGGCTTGTAGGTCCGATCTACACCATTTTATCTCCCTTAGGTGTAGTTCAGACCTATAGGTATGCCCTACACTTCTTTTAGCCATTCACTATTTTGGTGTAGATCAGACCTATAGGTTAGACCTATACTAGTTCTATCTTGTGCACTATTTAGGTTTATTTTGAATCTATGATTCCAATCTACACCAACCACTTGTTTTTCCTAGTTGTAGTTCAAATGTGTAGGCCCAAACCGCACCTTGCCTTTGTTCTCATTTTCCAAGTGTAGTCCGGGTCTACGAACCCAAACTACACCTTTGAGCCACACTTAACCTTAGTTGTAAATCGAGCATATGAACTTGAATTAAACCAATTGCACACACGTGTAAATAGGGTTCGTAGGCCTAATTTACACTTGTTCTATCATGATTCAATTAGGGTTTTTAAAACCCTAATGTCACCAAATGCAATACATGCATGATCATGTTCAATTTAAAATGATCAAGATGTTGATGACTACTATTCTCAATTACTAATGATTTCTCTATGCTATAGTGTCATTCTTGTCCAAATGATAGAACCATCTCCAAGCAAGATCTGCATTCTATATTCCCACCTTCATCAGTGTCCTTAAATATTGAGCATATAAGGGATACTGAAATAGGTCATGTGGACCTAGCATAATTTCTCAAGAGGATTGAGTAGCCTTTCTCGTATGATAACATATAGCCTACTATCAACAATGGTACTCATATGGTCTCAGCATTCCCAATGTCAGCTCACTATACTGAATTTTTTCTTGGACCTATATAAATCATTTTGATCCTATTAGCATGAGTGTGAAGGATACTAGTGGAAAGACACTAATCAAGCTTGATGAAGACTTCTTTGGAACTATCTTCAAGTTTCCAAGCATTGAAAAGTATTTTGATATCACCATGTAGTTAGCACAAGCTTACTATGATAGGAATTCACATAAGTCTAGAAAGAATATTAATGACACTTGGTTAAAGTTCTCAAGACCTACAATTGCTAGGTGGTTGAAAACCTCTCATAGAAGTGATCTTATTGAAGAGTTCAATAACTTGGTTACTCTCCTGATCAAGGTGAAAGGGCATCTTACTTGAAATGCCTATTATGAATGGATGTATTAGTACATTCATGTCATTAGGAAAAACAAGGAGAAGATACGGGGCAAGCAAATAATCAATGTCATATGTGAGAAACTCACTAAGGTACCAACTACCCTCAAATTCTACATAACATCTTATCTGGTGTATGCAACGGCTTCTATGATACATTTCCCAAGTTTGTCTACATCAAGAGATAGGAGGCAAGTGGTTGTGTATGAATACTATTCCCAGTTGGTATTGAAGAACAATTTTCATAATTTTCAAAGGGTGAATGATGAATTATTTGGTTATCACATGTGCATGCTAAACAAAGATTTATACAACAAAAGAGTATAAAATCATGCATGGGAAGTAGTGAACAAGTACGGGTGTTTTTTCCTACAATTCCCTACCTTCACCTATCCTAGGGTGGGATACTTTAATGGTGAACCTTTTATGCTCCCAAGGTATCCCTCAAATAAAATTGTCTTATTGAAATTGGCTCATCAAATGGTGATAGTGCATGAAGCACAATCTGGTTCACATAAGATAGGTTTGAAGTTTTTATTGACTACTTGTAGATATTCTATCAATTCAATCTTCCAAGCAAGGGCAATGGAAGAAGAAATGAGAAGAGTAACTATTAATTTTTTCAAAGCAAGGAGAGACTTTGATTATAGAGGAATGAGGAATAGATTTAAGAAACCATATGTCCATGTGCACCATAATGAAGATATCTGGATTGATTGTAAGACAACATGATATCAGGAAAATTGATTATTGTCAAGTCACAGTGGAGCAAATTCATGAGCTTGACCTTGTTGATATCCTAGATGATCTTGAATATGATGGTAATGTTATAGACCTTGTTTATGTAGAAAGTAAATTTTCTTCAACACCATTTCTATTCATTCAATGGTCACAGAAAGAGAAAACTTCCATCAAAGATAGATTCTAGAGTATTCTTGCAAATACTAATGTTTGGCTTTCTACCAAGGGAATCTAGTTGAAGCCTTTCTCTACTAGTTCTTATGATGATATAGTTGGAGCTATTAGTTAAAGGTCATAAATTAAAACAAAGAATAAAAAAGATCCTGTCACTCCCCAAAAGGATCCAAATTTGAAACTCATAGTTGGGGCTAACAAAGGAAAATCCCAAGGAGACCCATCCATTTCAAATGCTCAAGAGGCAAAAGAGCCTAAAGTACAAGGTGAGAATTTGGATGATGAACCTTCTGATCTAGAGCCTATTGATGTAGATCAACTTGACAGTGAGGAGGATGGTAATGAGGAACATGATGATGAATATGATGAATATGATGAAGAGGGATTGCCACAATCTTCCAAGACTTCTCATTCAGATAAGTCCCATGAATCCCTTCCACAGGTATCTCTTTCTTCCTCAAACATGGTCCATGCTCTTGATTCTACCATTGAATCACAACCTTTTGGATCTACTATCTCTTGCATTACTCCTAGTACAATTGTTCATATTTGTCTACTAGTGCTAGTGAGTCTACTTTAGATACCCCACATGATAATATTGAGAATGTTTTCTCTCCCTTTCCAAATTTTTCTGAAGTGTCAGCCACCATGCTAGATGACTTTGATAAATTCTTTCCAGAGACTAGTCCTAGGCCTAATGAGTCATCTTTTGAGAATCCTCCCATCATTGTTACTACAACTTCACCCATTATGGCTACTACTTCTCAAGAACAAGCCAATCCTTCTCAAGTTCTAGTCATAGGTGTTGATGCTTATTCTTCCTTGCCACCATGGTTGTTCTCCAATGCTCCTAAGAGGAAGAAACAAGTTGTTTCTCTAGATGGTTTTTATTTTAGTCAGCTCATTTCCACCAAACCTAAGAATACCAAGAAAGCTAAGACCTTGTCAAGGATAAAGGTAGATAAAGCTAATAACAAATATACAGGTATTTTCAGATTATACTATTAGAAGGGTTGCTTTGGGAAAACAAACTCATGACTCTATCAAAGGAGATATTCAAACAACCTTATATTCTCTCATTGTTAGATATGATGACGATAAAATCAAGAAAGATAATCTCAAAGCATAGGATGAACAAATTACTACTATTATAAAGATAATCTCAAAGCATAGGATGAACAAATTACTACTATTCTAATCAAAGCGACCAAGGCCTCTGAAGCAATTGAACCAGTGACTTCATCACTGGATGAATGAGTCATGAATAAAGCTGACCAGGTAGCTTCATGAAGTAGAGCAGTGGGTGAATGGATGGATATAATGCTTGGTCAAGGAACACGACTCCTGAGTTTAGCTATCACCATAGTCAATAATCTTAATACTATGAAGACTAAGGTTGATAACACTATAGGCCTATTTTCTTAAGAGTTAGAAACACAAGAGAAGTACTTTGATGCATGGTTGAAACTTGAAGATTTTAACTTAGCTTTTTTGTAGAAAATGGTGTCATTCCTTCTTGAGATAAGTATGTTGAACAGCACGAAGCATTAGAACATAAAATGAATACTCTGGAGCAGCTTATCAAGGACATGTGAAAGGCTCAAAAGGAATACATTGATAAAAAGGAGATTGTTGATAAAATATCAAAATTTCCTTGTGTTGGAACACAATGGACCACTAAGAGGGGGGTGAATCAGTGGTAATCAATTAAAACTTTGACTTCTAATATATCTAAGCTTTAATGACTTTAATCACAAGACTATGAGCAGAGGTATTGAATACATGATCACACACACATAAGAGACATTACATAACATAAGTGAATATGGGGAAAACCCACGGTGGGGAAAAACCTCGGTGAGAAATGCTATTGGAGTCTACTGCTCCAATCCAGCCTCATAGGTAAAACATGTTACAACATTTAGGGCACCAACCCAAGGAGCACCAACCCCTATAGTTTATGGGCACCAACCCATGATCTGAGAACCCACTTAGATGATTACAATGAAAGTCTTACAAATACAAATTATGCACCTTGTTAGAAATGAGATTTTGTAACACCCTACAAAACTACTCTTGAGATTGACTTGTCTCTTTTCTGCTCTCTGTCCCTAGGCTTCAATCTAAACTCGCTACTCTCTATGTATCTCAACTCTCTACTACTGCTCTATATGCTCTATCACTCCTTCTCTCTATCTCTTTGTCTCTTCTTCTCTCTACCTCTTTGGAGGGCTTCTGTAACTACACACCATTCAATTTGGTTGCAACACCACCTTCTCTATTCACCTCTCTCTATCTTCAACAACAATCACTTCATCTAACTAATCCAACTCTATCTCTATTTTGTTTCTATAACTACAATGGCTCCAAAATCTACTCTCTCATTCTACTACTCTATATCTCTCTAGCTCTACCACTTCTCATAGCACAATCTACACTCTCTTCATATAAATCCCCACAGTGAATCAACTACCCCTCTCTAATCACATTTACTCACTGATTTTGATATTCACCATTTTTGCAATCAATGACCCTTGCACAAGGTCGGCCAAATCATAACTCACCACTAATCAAACAAGAACAAATTTTGCCTCATTGTCATCCACATAATGTGTTTGATTTCCTAAGAAGCATGCAGATCATCCATACAGTTGGTTTGCATTCTCCTAGTTGGCAAATCAGGTTCCAAGATGTGCCAACTTGTATCTTTCACTGACTTTGAATTTGAGTCGTTGATCAAATGGATTCAACTAGGAATCCTTGATCTCAACCGTCATTATGGTGGTTCCACGCGCCACATCACCATACACCTCAACCTAAACAAAATGAACTATTCTCTATCTGCTCTACAATTTGTCTTCACAGCTCTGCAAGCTTAGTTGCTCTCATTAAATGTGTTCTATCTATCTTCAGGTCATTCAGTACAAAGATTACTAAACCTAGTAATCTCAATCTTCTCATCAAATCTAATCCAACCTTAATTGATGACCTCGAGCCCTACAATGACCTGTAATAGGCCTACCATTAATGCACCTCTATCCTCTGTTGACCTATCATGAAATATTCAACAACAATCTCCATTGTCACTGACCTCAGCATATCTGACTTGTCCTTTGACTTCTGCATTGATTTGATCAACCAATTACCTCATTCAGCATCCTAGCACATCTACTTGATCACTTGGGGTACATATGTCATCATATTCTTTGTTCAAGTATCTTTGTCAATCCTAATTAGCATCCTCGTGGTCCTCTGAGTCTATCGGCTTGTAGATATGGCCACAGTCAATCACAAACTTCAATTATTTTTTGGCAAACTAACCATTCATCTTTTTGATCTCATTCGCTTCGTACATGTCACGTTGTCAGGTCAGATTTGGTCAAGGCTTATGTGAACTATCGGGTTGCCTGGTGGTAGGCCTACAAATGCATCAAGTTGACAATAAACACCTATGTCGATCAACGATGTCATTTGAAATCCTCTTTCCTCGTGTTCATCGCCATAGTTATCCCGATGTCAATTTCTGAAGGCTCTATCGGTATAGTTATAACTATCGGTTGAACCTTGAAGTGTTATCCTAATAGTTATCAATTACTCCAATCATTCACCTCAACTAGTCATTCTTATTGGTGTGACTTACCCCGATGTAACACCTTGTCCCTTCATCTCGGCATAACAATCACTGTCGGGAAGACTTCTAGCACTTACTCCACCTTCACAACCTATCCCGATCTCCTTGCAATGTCTTTGTTTCCTTTCATTGGCATGAGTTACTCTGATGAGAAAAATCGCCTTCAATATTCCTTATTTCCATAAGATATCCCAAGCATAGTCTCCATGATGACACACATTATCGGCATAGGTTACCCTAAACTGAAAAAATTCATGCTAAACAATCACTTGTCGGGATGACCATCGCTATCGACATAGGAAAAACATGTTAAATTGATTGAACAATTTATTTCGATGACATACCGTTATCTTCTCAATATCGCCATAGGTATTCTGAAATCACAACTCCACAATGACAAACCCCATCAGCATATGTTATACTGATGATCTTATCAACTCTTCTTTTTCCTATATCGGCATAGCTTGGTCTCTTGACATAGGGAAAATATGTTGAATCGACCAAATAAGTTATTGTAATGTGGTGAAATGTGAATGAGAGATCAAGAGGAAAACTACCCTTTCACTCCAAGGAGAGATGAGGATTTCCCTTCAAACAATTTTCACCAATTTAAATTCGAAAGAGGGGAGAAGAATTCACTAGATTCAACCTTCAAAGATGAAGATTGAATTATGAATGAAATGGGAATGATAAGTTGATCCCCTCTTCCTTATTTGAAATATAAAAGGAATTGATTGAATTATGTAGTCCAAAAGTGACAAAGAACTAATTATAACTTAAGATTGGAACATGGGATGAAGTTGTGTACTTGGATGCAGCAGTAATATGTCGAGATGAACTCGCCCTGTGAATTTCAGGAAAAGTTGCTCGAACCATGGCAGGAATACACGGTCCTCCAAAAAATCCACGAAATGAAAAGGGTTTTTCCACCTCTACAAATGGAGCCTGAATCCAAAAGTACAACTACGCACCTATAACCTACACACATGAAAGAGATGAAAATGGGTTGGGATTGGGGGTTTACCTTTAGGTCAAACTCCAATTTTGGAATTAACCAAGTAATGAAAGAAAATACTTGCAAGTAGATGTAAATGAAAGACTGAATTGTAAATCACCTCAAGCGAGATTGTGATAGCAATGTTGATAGAAATGCTAGTATGGAATTGAATGTTAGAATCAATCTCCTCTTCAATGGTTGAATCCTTGACTTGAATACAACACCTAGCCTTGAAGGGAGACTTGAGAATTCTCAATGCTGGAAAAGAATGCTTAAATGCTTGATCACTTATGCAACTTGACAAACTCCAATCTCATCCAACTTTGACTTATCGAACTTATTGAACTCGTGCAAATGAGAGGACGAATGCCCTTAAATACATGTTAGTGGATTTGATTTTCATCACAGGCCGACATCGGGGGAGTTTCCTGCCTAATGCACAACCAACAATGCATGCTCTAGGAAGGTCATGTCCCAAAATAGGGCAAGGACAGGGGTGCCACACCCCTATCCTACCCCTTTCTCCAGGGTAGAGTGCAGATAGGGTGGTGCGAAGGCCAAGAAATAAGTTGATTCTGAGGGTTGAGAAGTCTCCGGTCTTCGATCAAGCTAGATGATTTGATCTCATGTGCGTGAGGACCCTAATGCAGTCAAAAATTGCTAGGGTCACAATTTTATGACACTACATTTAGCCCCCACTTTAGTGGGAGTATAAGTGTACGCCAATACTATCAGTAAAGTACAAGGAAACAAGATTGAAATAATTTTACCATGTCAAGGAGGAAAGATGCACCAAGCCCCTAGTGGACTTAGGATCTTACAACTTCAATTGACAAAGTAAAAGGGAAGATCAAGAAGGGGAGAAAAATGGTTGCAAGTAGCAAAGTTCCCTTCACTATGAGTCATGAAAGTAAGGATACTAAAGATTATAAAGAAAAACAAAGTTCATTAAGTAATTCTAAATATCAAAGAAGGAAAATACGAGCGGAGTGTATGCCCCCACATTAAAGAGATCGCACGCGCCTTATCGGGAGTGATTTCTTTAAGGTAGGATACACCCAAGAAAAAGAGAAGGGAGGGAGCACGTTATCACAATGATTTAGGCCCCAATCAAGGAATAAACCCAAGGATAATGAATACAAAACATAAGGTAGTGTCGCTTTCCTTGGGGTCAGTATGTTGTATGATAACTCATGTATATCATGTATGTATATGTACATATAATAATCATCATTCCTCAAAGAAGGACAATACCTTAGAAGAAAGGGAAGAGAGGATGTCTTTTGAGTCAACACAAAAGACCAAGAAAAGATCTCAATGTTGTGCATTTTCCCCAAGTAGACATTAAGGGAACAATAGAAGAATAGGGATACACAAAGAAGAATGGTCACAAAAGAGAAAGGAAGGAGAGAGAGAATATCTACAGTGCTAATATTGCTGATATATCACGACATTCACCTCCCGATCTTGTTGATCACTATTTCAGGAAGGCGAGCAACATGCCATAGGAGTGACATTGAGCACAGTAGATGGAGCTATCACAAGATCCAAACAAGGACAATGCTCATGTTGTAAGTCACTTTGTTTGATTCTAGGAGGTAGGATTAAGGTTTGCAAAAATTCAGTTGATAAATGCTTGTCCACATCAACATATTCATACTCATTGTCAGAAGCAGTAGGAGTTGTATTTCCATTATGGCTAACATTTTCACCCATTTCTTCATCAAAGTTTAGAGAAAGAGGAGCAAGAACATGAATAGGAGTAAAACTATCACATGTTTTGTGGAACTTATGATTTGGAGATGCAGGTTGAACATCTTGCTTGGGAGAAAATAGAATCATGTCGACTATCGGAGTCTGACGAGATTGAGTATTTTGAGGGAAAACTTCAAGAGCTCGAACACCACATCTTCATCGACATTCTCTCACACAACAATTTCGTTGAGTCCTAGTGGAAGGTTGAGAGGGAGGAGGAACACTTGGAACAAGAGGAGAAGTAGGACTCTTCTCTCGATAAGAGGAAGGAGGTGGAATTGCGTCGTAGAAATGAGGAATATTAGGTGTAGGAAGGAGACCAGGTCCATCATGAGGAGGAGGTATAGGTCTAACCTTAGGAGGAATATTATTGTTCTTCTTAAGAGAAGGTTATTGATAAATAGATTTGTCTTTCATACTTTATTTAATTTGGATACCCTTAAGACCAAGAAATGAAAGACAAATTTCACCAGACAGTTGGAAAATCATTATATTGATTTACCTTTGAATTAAGGTACAACTCCCTCTAGAAAATATTCAATCAACTTCAAATTACACACAACCAATATTATACTTTTCACTAGAAAGCATAGAAAAGGTTATTGCATTCACAAGTCAACACCAAATGAATGCAAGCATTGATTTATATATAACTTTCGTATAAAGTCAATAAACTTTGCATGTACACTAAAACAAAATGAAAAGCTTATAAGGTGAATCTTGCTTGTAATCTTCTACATACATAAAAGCTATAACAGATCTTTACTTGACATAGATCCACACAGAAATCAAATTTCAGGTGTCAATTACACAGATTTGAAGTTAAAGATAACTGTTATACGATTTTCATTCATAGATGATTATACATTTCCATACACAGAGTCTTTCACAAAAGATTCAAGAGATAGTTTTTCAAAAACTTAGTGAGCCCATTTAAAGTCATTACAAAACACATAAATAGGTCGCCAGACCAATAGTTTTTTTTTTAAACCACAAGTAAGATTAACTCGTAAGAGTTATTAGAAAACTACCCTAACAACATAACTGAAATTAAAAATGACTAGACTCGCTGGCAAACAACTGTTAGCAGTGCTAGTCATGTCGTTGATTCGGTCTCGGTCGGATTGCCCGGATTGGTGTTTTGGACAAACACCATCACCGCCTTCGCCACACTCCACTCTTGATGTACCTTCAAAAATTCCTGAATTACAGTTACATGTGGCAGGCTGATGTGTATTACTCTTTGCTTCCAGAGCTCTTTCTTTCTCTTCACCATCTGTACTTTGTCCCTGTGTGAGTCCAGGTGATCCAAACAAACTGTGAGCATTGATTCCACTTTGGAAATCCTTGTAAAATCCTCCACAGCCAAGGATTTCTCCACTTTGATTGGTTTAATGTGGCTGCTAAACTAATTAATCATTTTTGTAGTATATTCTAGAGTTTGGCTATCTTCTTTAAGCAATTGGACATCCACGCATCACAAATCTTTCTGCATGGTCGTCCTCAAGGTTGTTAATTCACCACATAGACTGGTTGATTCACTATGGCCCTGTTCAATGATCTGGTTGCGCCACTCAATGCTTTATTTGCAAATAAACATTACGTCTTCATTTAACCTTGGCACTTGCCTTTTGGCAAGAAAATTCATCAGGCCATAACACTGAATATCGCGCATTTTCTTCGAAATCACTGCCCATTTAGTCTTCTCTTTCTACCATGAGATTAATTCGACATCTAATTCTTTGGTGAATTCATTAGCATCCTTGAAAATCTAAACCAAATCTGAAATGTAATTGGTCCCTTGATGCACAATTGAGGTGAGCCATTCAGAGAAAATCTCTGCGATCATTTTGTTTCATTGAACCTCATCAAAGAATTTCTGATTACCAAGTGATTTTGAACTAAATGGCACTGAGCTTTGAGACAACGGTAATGGGTTGTTCTACAGAGCATGAATATACTAAGCCATTTGCACTAAATTCTGCTTCAATTCAGCCTTGTCTCTTTCATCCTTCCAAGTACAAGAGATAATCTGTTTGGTTGAAGTCTCCAAATGCTTCACATCTACGGCTCTAGTTCTGACCACAAAATCAACTCATTCAATGGCATAATCTTCTTTTGAAGAAGTAACAACATATTTATCAAATGTGGGTTTGGCAATGTCTACAGTCCAATGCTTTGTGCTTTCGTCAAAACCAATCATAGCCTCCATTTTTAGCCTTTTGGGCTTCATGGATTTTCCCAGACATTTACTCACAGCATCCTCCATTGATACTGAAATAGGAACCACATTTCTTTTCCTGGTAATTGAGTCACTTAACCACTTAGGTGCCAAAGTCAGTTCCTTAGATGGCATAGGGGGAGATCCTTTTGAAGGCGGCAGTGTGGCACTATCTGCATGAGGTCGGATATCAAGCATCCCTGAGTCCTAGAAAGTAGCATCTGTGCTAGTTTAAACCAGGTCAAATATCGCACAGTACTTCCTCTGTGTCCAAATCCAGAAAGAAATGGGAAGCCGACAGCTGAAAACTCTTCTTGGACCCAGACCTAGTAACTCGACCACCAATAGAAAGTTCAGCCTCGGTGTCAAGTTTCTCTTCTTTAATCTTTGCCTGCCTTTTTATTGCAATAGAAATAGGGATGTTAGTTAAAATAGAAGTTTTGCTTGCGATCTTCCTCTTCCCACTTTTGTTTCTTGAGCTAGTTGCCCTCATTGAATGAAATCGGTAACTCTTAAGCCAATTTTTTGTCTTGCGAATTATGTTGGAAGTGAGTGTTTGAATGCTATCTTCCATCTTTTTACTCCAATCCACCTCTGGGAGAGGTTCATTATGTACCCACTTCATAAACTTTGAATCCAATACGTCTTCATTATCAGCGATGACACCTGAAGTATCCATTGGCAATTTCATGTCATCAATTTGTTTCAAGGTTAACCTGGACCAACTCCTTTTCCTTACTTCAAATTCATTCGGGCAACCCTCCCAATAATCCTCCAACTGGGACACATGTTGGTCAGGCACCATCTTCTTCACATATTGAGCAATAAACCCTTTACTATCAAAGTTATCCCTTTTCACAAAGGTTTTCAAATGAAATCTCTTAAATTATAGCTCAAGATTTAGCGCATCAGAGACAGACCTACAATTGTAATGGCCTAAATCAATGGGAAAAATTCCAGTTGTGTCAGAATCCTCACCATAATCCTTTGCGACATAGGCTAGCTGCCTAGAAACTTCAATCAAAATACAGGAGTCTAAAACATACCTGGGTAGCCTAAAGGGTTCGCCTTTAAAACCTGCAACCCTTAGGTAAGTGAAGTGATTAAACTGTGTAAAGAAACTTCCATAGATGTTAACTAGTTCAACGGCCTCTGCAGACATCCTCCTATGCAAGTTACCTTGTAATTCAAAGGTCAACCTCCCAGCAAAAATATCATTCCAGTGGAGATAATCATCAACATGTCCTTTTAAAGTCAAATTAGGGTGATACTCATTAATTTGTATGCCTTGAACCCATTTCGCATGAGGCAATCCAGACCATTCCCTCACACAAGCAAGCATATATAACAGGTATGAAGACATATAGAAGTTTGACATCCTAGGGTAATTACTCAAACCCTCATGTAACCTTTCCGTGATAACAGTTCCCCAGTCGATGAATTGATTTTTGTCTAGAGTGACCTGGATGAAGAAATACATCCAGTCCTCCCAATAGAAGGAGTGTAAATTACCCTTTACTCTACTCAACAATACTACCAAATCTCAGATTGCAGGAATTAAATGCTCACAGGTTAGGGGTCTCAACAGTCTTGAGCCTCCTTTTTGAAACTTCAAAAGCCAATTTCGTGCAATGACAATTATGTAATACTGCTTTTTCTGAGAGAAAATTCCATAAGATTTTCCAATTGTCCAATCTTCATAGGGTTCCCGATGTGGGATACCCATGGCGGCCATTACTGTTTGTCTATTAATGGATAACAAAACCTCACCATTGTTTTTCCTTGTGCATCTATTACCTTTGTCATAGTGATTCATACATTCTAAAACCAATTCAGGGCAAGGAGCAGCTGTGAGAAATACTGTTGCTTCCAATAATACGCTCTATGCAATATCTCTCATCATAGGGTCAGCGGTTGGGTTCTGTACTCTTTCTAGGAAATCATCTAAATCCAGTTGGACTAATGTTGTATCACCTAGCTTTGGTAAAGAACTCTCAAGGGAAGATGAGTTCACTAATTTGGGCAAAGTAGGCCTCATGTTTTGCTCGTGATTTCCTCCAATTTACCCAGACAAAATAGAAAAGGGAAATGGAAACAAACAGCTAACAAAATATCCAGAGCTTTCCTAAAACAAACTACAACAATTTAGAAAGTTGTCGAACATACCTTCCTCTGTCATCTGCAAACCGCTATCGCAGTCTATTTCTCCTGCTCCAAAAACTTCTTCTTAAAACTTATCCAAAGAAAATGATAATCTTGACATGACAACTACTCAATTTTAAAGCCGATAAAATCTTACCCATGATTACCATGAACTATCCCCATTACTCTTCGTTCGTGTGGCCTTACTCTGAAATGATTGTGCTCGAGCATGCCTTAAATGCTAAGTCCCTTCATATCTGACACTACGGATCCTCACACCATAGTTTCTATAAATGTCAGATGTCAAATCATTATAGAAAGAATATTCCTCTCCTCTGTCGCCATTTGTCATATCTTAAAATCCATGTTGCCACCTCATGCCAAGTCACATGATCTCCAAGAAGCCTAAATATCGAACTCTGAACCTTGCGAAACAATCGTGGCAAAAATCATAAACATGACAAATATTGAACTTTGAACTTTGAACTAAAAAGGTTGAAGTTCAAGGTTCAAACAATGTAAAATGCCTACAAGGACTAGTGAGACTTAAAACCATGCGAGAGGAAAAACTTTTAAAACAACGCCCGTTGAACCTTGAACCTTGAACCAAAAAGGTTCAAGTTCAACGCAGTGAAACTTAAACAATATAACAATGACCGGATTAGATGAGGAATTTTAAACAAATGACTTGACCAATGGATCCGACGAGGCATTATTCTAGCAAGGAAACATATAGAATGAAAATTCTATATATGCTGCCAACAGTGGCTCTGCATGGGGACTGGAACTGTAAAGTACCGAGTAATGGACCTCAAAATCTCTGGTTTCACAAAATGACTTAAAACAAAGGCTCGACTCACAACAAAACCGATACACTTAAACTAACACAACATAATTGTATGTACAAACTAATAGGGGATGCCTGTTTACAATTGATACAATTTTAAGTCTTGCCCATTATATGACAAGGGTAACTCAAAACCATCCTGGTAGGCAAGTTTAAAAGAATTGGGGCCCCTTACTTCATGAATTATATAAGGTCCTTTCCACAGTGACTCAAATTTGCCATGAGCGCCTTTCGGCTCTCTTCTTTTGTCCCATAGTAACACCAGATCACCTTTCATGAACTTCCTGGGCCTTGCCTTCTGATCAAAAATCTTTTTAACTCTCATCTGATGTTCTGTAATCCTGTCAACTAGCTTTTCCCTCTCTTCCTCAATCTTAGTTAAGTACATAACTCTTTTTTCAAAGGAATTATGAAAAAAACACATCTTCTACTACAGTCTACAACCTAGAAGCTACTAACTCTAAAGGAAGAGATATTTGAGTGCCAATGTCATATACTAACTCAAAAGGCGACATCCCTATGGCTCATTTTGGTGAAGTTCAATCTTCCCACAAGGCTTCATGTAACCTCTCGTGTCAGTGCCTGAAATTTTCATTAACCAACTTTCATATGATATTAATCAAGTTTTTGTTACTTGATTCTGCTTGGCCATTACCCTATGGGTAATAATCAGAAGTGTGTGCCAAAGAAATCCCATGATCATAGAAAAATAAAATTAACTCAGAAGAAGAGAAATTTGATGCATTATCCATGACTATTTTCTGAGGGACCCCAAACCCGACAAGAATATTGTCCTTTAGGAACGTACACACAATCCTGTAGTGGTCTTTTTCACAGGAATAGCTTCCACCCACTTAGTGAAATAATCAGTTGTTGTTAATATGTGAGTGTGTCCGACACTAGAAATTGGGTTCAAAGAACCAACAAAATCTAGCCCCCTTTGTTTAAAGGGTTCTTCAATTACCATAGGTCTTAAGGGCAAGGCAGCCAGTTGAGGTTTTCCTATAAACAATTTGCCCTTCTCACACCTCACTACCCATGCATACGCATCTCTGAACATTCCTGGCCAATAGTAACAGTTTCTCAAGATTTTATATGCAGTAACTGTAGAAGAAAAATGACCTTTGCATGCCTCATCATGAAAAGTTTTCTATAAAGCTTCTTGATGCGGTTTATCTACACACCTGAGGAAAGTACCATCCAGGCCTTTCTTGTACAGTATGTCATCAAAAATAACGTACTTTGCAGCTTTCAATTTCAAATTCCATTTCTCCCTAGGAGAAAGATGACTTGGACAGTCTCCATAAGTGAGATAATAGGCAACATCGGTGAACCAAGAATCCTGATGACTCACAAATAGAGTTAAGGGTAGAGTTTCCTCCTCTTCAAACTTATTCTCCAACATTAGTTTACAAAGGCCTTGTCCTCTGACCAGCTTAGTGGTCTTGAGAGCCAAATTGAATTCTTGAATCTTAGTGTTGATACCAACATCTTGCTAAGTTAAAACACTTTTCACTACAGAGTTTGGGACAAATACAGTTGAATGTGAATGAAGTATATAGTACCTAAATTGTTTCATGGCTTTCACTACCGCATAAGCCTTGTTTTCTGTCTATGAGTATTTTAACTCGTGCTTCTTCAGGGGTACACTCATGAAGGAGATTGGGACTTCCTCATTATCTTCACCTTTCTACACCGGAATTCCAGACATAGTATGCTCTGATGCATAGCAATAAATAATAAAATATTTATGAAAATATGGGTTAACTAGAGTAGGTGCATGCACAATTTCTCTCTTTATTTCCTCAAAATCCCTTTTACCCTCCTCATTCCACTTAAAAACTACCTTCTCACTCATCATATTTACAATGTATTTAGTAGTTTTAGCAAAATCAGGAATAAAACGCCTTAGGAAGTTCACCTGTCCAACGAAGGACCTCACTCCAATTTGGTTGGAAGGGAGACTGAGTTGTTGTATTGCTTTTATCCTCAGTGGATCAACTTTTACTCCCTCATGTGAAACGATATGTCCTAGGATTTTTCCTTCCGTGACACCAAAAATAGAATTTTTAGGATTGAACGATACTCCATGCTCTTTGCATCTCACCAAAACTTTTCTCAAATCCCGCACATGATGCTTCCTTTTTCTATAGAAAATAGTCAAATCATCTAAATACACCACAATAATCTTATCCCTCAAATTCCCAAAGGAAAGATCCATCACTCTTTGAAACGTTGCCCCTGCATTCATCAACCTGAAAGGCATTATGTTATACACAAAGGTACACCAGGGAGTTATAAAGGTTGTCTTGTGTTGGTCTTGCTCTGAGACACTAATTTGATTATATCCAGAGAAGCCATCCAATATGGACATCATCTCCAATCCTGAAACGGTTTGTAAAATATGGTTCATTGCGGGCAGGGAGTAATTGTCTTTCAAACTTGCCTGGTTTAGGTTTCTAAAATCAACATAGATTCATATTTCACCATTTTTCTTCTGAACAGGGACTATGTTAGTAACCCAAGTGGAATGGTGTAGAGGATAAATAATTCGGGCTTTCAACATCTTGTCAACCTCATGAAATATCGCCTTTGCTACTTTTGGATTAAAGTTCCTCAACTTCTGCCGGAAAGGATTAACACCTGGTTTCAAGGGAATGTGATGTTGGAAACTACTATCCCTGAAATTCTTTAAATCATCGTAGCACCACGTAAATACATCTTTGAACTCAACCAACAACCTGATGAATCTTCTTTTTTCCTCTTCAGAACAACACTTTCCCAAATTCACAAATTTAGGATCCTCCTTAGTACCAATGTTAATTTGCTCATACTCACCAGAATTTTGAATTATAGGAACCTCTTTCTCCCTATGCTTAACATACCCATCTTTCCTATCAAAAAGGCATTCAAGAGAAACTAAACCCTTCAGGATTTTATTTCCTTTCAATTATAACATTCCATCATGCAGTTCCTCCGGTATATTGGGAGAAAACTCTTTACATCTCACCTTTGATCCTTCATAAAACAAGGATGTGAAAACCTCAGCACAGTGTAAAAAGTTTTGAATTTGTTTATCAGTTTCAAATACTTGCCAGGATTCAAAATTGTCTAGCACGCTGGGTCTATAAACTAACTCCACCCTATAGGTATCAGTCGTGAAATCTAGGTGAGGCACTAACAAAGCTGCAGATACCACCAGAGAATCTACCTTTGAGTTAAACTCCCTTGGTACCACTTCAATTGAGAAATCATCAAATGCTTCAATCTCGTCCCAAACACGATTCTGGTAATGCTTCAATCTCTCATTTTTAATAGCAAATAAGCCTCTCACTTGTTTTATAATAAGTTTTGCATCACCTCTAACCTTCAACATTTTGATATGCAATCTCCTCGCTTCAGCAAGACCTAATAACAAAGCTTCATATTCAGCCATATTATTCATGTTTTGGAAATCCAATTTGAAAGCATAAGGCATAACCTTTCCCTAAGGAGGTATTAATACAACTCCGACCCCTGAACCAGAAGATGAACAACTCTCATTGAATTCCATAGACCAGAGTTCATTTGACATATCTGTACCTAGAGCTTCTTTCTCCCCTTGAGGATCAGCTAATATCATGTAATTTCCAAAACCGCAATCTTGATACAAGATCTGAGCTTTCGGATCATCTAAGGGAAAGACTATGTATTTAGCTTTTGTTTCAAGGTGCAAAATAACTCTCTATTTTCCAACTGTGATCATTTCCTGTGACCAATCCATTCTGATTTCCCCTCCCATAACTTTACAAAAGGTGCGACTCAACAACATGCCATAACTAGCAGGGATGTCAGCCACTAGAATTGTCAACTTGATTCTCTTGTTAGGGTGTGCTACTAAAGCGACCTATGCATCCTTAATTTGCCCTAATAAAGTAACCTGCTTGGAATCCATGGAGTAACATTTGCTAAAAGTCTTTGTTAAGGTTAAACCTAAAGCTTTGGCTATAGCAGAAGGCATGACATTATCTGATGCTCCTGAATCTATTATACAATTTCTCAATTTATGCCCATTAATATACAAAGACACATAGAAAGGTTCGGGTTTATTTTCAAAATTAGGTTCAATCAATTCGGCTTGTTGAGGAACAATTTTTTATGAGACTTCGAGAAGTACTAAAGCAGGATTGATATTTTC
Organism: Cryptomeria japonica; assembly: GCF_030272615.1. Classification (NCBI taxonomy): domain Eukaryota; kingdom Viridiplantae; phylum Streptophyta; class Pinopsida; order Cupressales; family Cupressaceae; genus Cryptomeria; species Cryptomeria japonica. The sequence continues at coordinate 510,205,537 of NC_081408.1, forward strand.
CTATGCTAAGAAATTACAAGACACAAGCATTTGGGTTTCACTTGCTAAAGCATGAGCATCGTTTCCCTTGACAAATTCAACCAATCTATCTAACTCTTTATGGTTCAACTTCAAATTCTCAGCTGAAGTAATCTGGACACAGGATGACTTACAAAACTCAATGATATCAAAAGAATTATTAAATGAATCAGAACTTGAAGTAACAACTTCTTGAACAACTTTTGAAACACTTCCAGGTCGAGTCAAAATCTCCTTACCTTTAACAGTGCTATGGACTAGTGTTACTACATCTTGTGACTTCAAGTTTTGTTGAGTTCTGGTAAGAATTGCATATGAAGAATTTTCCAAAGAGACCAACATGTTTCCTCCCCTTTCTGAGTCGGAAACATATTCCATATAATGAATTTCAGAGTCGCCAAGCATACTTTGGGAGCCTCCTTCATCAACTTCTAAAATTGTTTCTCCTTGGCAAATTATTTGAGAAAAATGGACCATCTCTAGACATGAAGAACCATCATGTTCGTCAGTTAAATGAAACACACGAGTTTGTCTTAGGAGGTGGCGGTTCAATAGCAAGTCTTTGTTGTGTAGGAGGCAATTGTAATTGTCTTCCTCCTTGTTGATTGGGATATCTTCTAGGAATGTCCTGGTAAGGTTGAGAATATGAAGCACCTGTTTTAGGAGCATGTCTGTTTAGGGCAATTACATCATTCATTAATCATTGAATCACAGGATCTAAAGAAGTGGAAGCATTTGCAACCTGAGAAGTAGGAGTTTGCACTTCTCTTTTCCACTTGCCTACCATGATTAAATCATCTTCTAGACTTACAGCTAAAGCTTTCATATCATCAAGGGTTTGTAAGTGCTCGTGCCTCATCAAGAAACTTATTTCAGTGGGCATGGAGTTCATGAAGAAACACTTCATTTTTCGGTGGAGGGTTTTTGTGCGGTTGGAATTTTACAGCAAAGTTTATTGAAAAGGGCAACAAATTCCCTCATAGGCTCTATTATCTCCTTCCTTAATTGGGCCAACTGAGCAATAAGTGAACACTCATTCTCTGTCAATTTGAATCTAGCCTCAAAACTATTTGTTAAAACCTGCCAATTTGTGATTGCCCCATTAGGCAGATGGTAGAACCAATCAACAGCTATGTCAGTAAAAGTTTGAACAAATAACCTCACTACCACATCTTCATGTTGAAATGCTAACACTCCACACGCAACTTTGAAAGTGTTTAAGTGTTCAGTAGTGGTTACTTTTCTATCACCACTAAACTTGGGCAACTGTTCTTTCGCTCCCTTAGGAAGATTATGAGCAGCTCCCAAAGCTAAAGGTCCAATTGTAGCACCCCAAGGACTATTGGCCATTGTTCCAGTAGTATTCAAAGGGGTAAGGTTTATAACAATTGGGGGTACAACACCGTGTAAAGTTAAGGCTTGATAGATAGGTGAAGTGGTTGTTCTTGGTGGAGATACGGGTCTACTTATAGCCCTTCTAGGTGTAACCTGAGAAATGAAACCGAGGTCTAAAAGTTCCTGGAAGGTGTGATCAACAATTCCCTCCCTCTATTGTGATCGGGTATAAGGCTTGAACTCCAACATGAAAAGTAGTCAAGGTAACAATCGTCTGGGATTTTGTTGTTGATTATCAAGAATTTGAATAAAGAAAAGTCTAGGAACGATCACTCTCTCAAAAACCAACACAGGATGATTAGCTTGTCTTTCTATTTCATCAAGGAATGTACTTATTCTATCATACTCAGCTCGATTTCTTCTATGTCTTCAAGCTAGAGTATCTAACTCAGAGATAATATTGCTTTGCTCCTCTTGCACCCAATTTAAATTTTGTTGTAAAATAGGTAAGAACCCTTCTTGAGGTAGCACCATTTATAAAGAACAAAGCATCACTATAATGACAACTTTTTTTAAAACCAATTTTCTCATTCTCCCCAGTGGAGTCGCCAAATATCTATTGGTAAATAGATTTGTCTTTCATACTTTATTTAATTTGGATACCCTTAAGGCCAAGAAATGAAAGACAAATTTCACCAGACAGTTGGAAAATCATTATATTGATTTACCTCTGAATTAAGGTACAACTCCCTCTAGCAAATATTCAATCAACTTCAAATTACACACAACCAATATTATACTTTTCACTAGAAAGCATAGAAAAGGTTATTGCATTCACAAGTCAACACCAAATGAACGCAAGCATTGATTTATATATAAATTTTGTATAAAGCTGACAGACTTCGCATATACACTAAAACAAAATGAAAATCTTATAAGTTAAATCCCGCTGGTAATCTTCTGCATACATAAAAGCTGTAACAGATCTTTACTTGAAATAGATCCACACAGAAATCAAATTTCACATGTCAAATACACAGATTTGAAGTTAAAGATAATTGTTATACGATTTTCATTCATAGATGATTATCCACTTTCCATACATAGAGTCTTTCAACAAAGATTCAAGAGATAGTTTTTCAAAAACTTAGTGAACTCGCTTAAAGTCATTACAAAACACATAAATAGGTCGCCAGACCAATAGTTTTTTTTAAACCACAAGTAAGATTAACTCGCAAGAGTTAATAGAAAACTACCCTAATAGCATAACCAAAATTAAAAACAACTAGACTTGCTGGCAAACAATTGCCAGTAGTGCTAGTCATGTCATTGATTCGATCTCGGTCGGATTGACCGGATTGGTGTTTTGGACATACACCATCACTGCCTTCGCCGCACTCCACTCTCGATGCACCTTCAAAAATTCCTAAATTACAGTTACATGCAGCAGGCTGATGTGTATTACTCTTTGCTTCCAGAGCTTTTTCTTTCTCTTCACCATCTGCACTTTGTCCCTGTGTGAGTCCAGGTGATCCAAACAAACTGTGAGCATTGATTCCACTTTGGAAATCCTTGTAAAATCCTCCACAGCCAAGGATTTCTCCACTTTGATTGGTTTAATGTGGCTGCTAAACTGATTAATCATTTCTACAATATCTTCCAGAGTTTGGCTATCTTCTTTAAGAAATTGGACATCCACGCAGCGCAAATCTCTCTGCATGGTCGTCCTCAAGGTTGTTAATTCACCACGTAGACTAGCTAATTCACTATGGCCCTATTCAATGATCTGGTTGCGCCACTCAATGCTTTCTTTGCAAATAAACATTACGTCTTCATTTAACCCTGGCACTTGCCTTTCGGCAATAAAATTCATCAGGCCATAACACTGAATATCATGCATTTGCTTCAAAATCACTACCCATTTAGTCTTCTCTTTCTACCATGAGATTAAGTCAGCATCCAATTCTTTGGTGACTTCATTAGCATCCTTGAAAATCTAAACCAAATCTGAAATGTAATTGGTCCCTTGATGCACAATTGAGGTGAGCCATTCAGAGAAAATCTCTGCGATCATTTTGTTTCATTGAACCTCATCAAAGAATTTCTGATTACCAGGTGATTTTGAACTAAATGGCACTGAGCTTTGAGACAATGGTAATGGGTTGTTCTGCAGAGCATGAATATAATGATCCATTTGCATTAAATTATGCTTCAATTCAACCTTGTCTCTTTCATCCTTCCAAGTATGAGAGATATTCCGTTTGGTTGAAGTCTCCAAATGCTTCAAATCTACGGCTCTGGTTCTGACCCCAAAATCAACTTGTTCAATGGCATAATCTACTTCTGAAGTAGTAACAACATCTTTATCAGATGCGAGTTTGGCAATGTCTGCAGTCCAATGCTTTGTACTTTCGTCAAAACCAATCATAGCCTCCATTTTAAGCCTTTTGGGCTTCGTGGATTTTCCCAAACATTTACTCACAGCATCCTCCATTGATACTGAAATAGGAACCACATTTCTTTTCTTGGTAATTGAGTCACTTAACCACTTAGGTGCCAGAGTCAGTTCCTTAGATGGCATAGGGGGAGATGCTTCTGAAGGCGGCATTGTGGCACTGTCTGCATGAGGCCGAATATCAAGCGTCCCTGAGTCCTGGAAAGTAGCATATGTGCCAATTGAAACCTTGTCTGTATCAAAAACAGGGGATGTCATATCACACAGTACTTCCTCTACATCCAAATCCAGAATGAGATGGGAAGCCAACAGCTAAAAACTCTTTTTGGACCTAGACCTGGTAACTCGCCCACCAATAGAAAGTTCAACCTCGGTGTCAAGTTTCTCTTCTTTAATCTTTTCCTGTCTTTTTCCTGCAATGGAAACAGGGATGTTAGTTAAAATATAAGTTTTGCTTCCGATCTTCCTCTTCCCACTTTTGTTTCTTGATCTAGTTGCCCTCATCGGATGAAATCGGCAACTCCTAAGCCAATTTTATGTCCTGCGAATTACATTGAAAGTGTTTGTCTGAATGCTATCTTCTATATTTTTACTCCAATCCACCTCTGAGAGAGGTTCATTATGTACCCACTTCATAAACTCTAAATCCAGTACATCTTCATTATCAGCGGTGACACCTGAAGTATCCATTGGCAATTTCATGTCATGAATCCGTTTCAAGGTTAACCAGGACCAACTCCTTTTCCTTACTTCAAATTCATCCGGGCAACCCTCCCAATAATCCTCCAACTAGGATACATGTTGTTCAGGCACCATCTTCTTCACATATTGAGCAATAAACCCTTTACTATCAAAGTTATCCCTTTTCACAAAGGTTTTCAAATGAAATCTCATAAATTCTAGCTCAAGATTCAGTGCATCAGAGACAGACCTACAACTGTAATGGCCTAAATCAATGGGAAAATTTCCACTTGTGTCAGAATCCTCACCATAATCCTTTGAGACATAGGCCAGCTTCCTAGAAACTTCAATCAAAATATAGGAGTTTGAAACATACCTGGGTAGCCTAAAGGGTTCGCCTTTAGAACCTCCAACCCTTAGGTAAGTGAAGTGATTAAACTGTGTAAAGAAACTGCCATAGATGTTAACTAGTTCAATGGCCTCTACAGACATCCTCCTTTACAAGTTACCTTGTAATTCAAAGGTCAACCTCCCAGCAAAAATATCATTCCAGCAGAGATAATCATCAACATGTCCTTTTAAAGTCAAATTAGGGTGATACTCATAAATTTGTATGCCTTGAACCCATTTCACATGAGGCAATCCAGACCATTCCCTCACACAAGCAAGCATATATAATAGGTATGAAGACATATAGAAGTTTGACACCCCAGGGTAATTACTCAAACCCTTGTGTAACCTTTCCACGATAACAGTTCCCCAATAGATGAACTGATTTTTGTCTAGAGTGACTTGGATGAAGAAATACATCCAGTCCTCCCAATAGAAGGAGTGTAAATTACCCTTTACTCTACTCAACAATACTACCAAATCTCGGATTGTAGGAATTAAATGCTCATGGGTTAGGGGTCTCAGCAGCCTTGAGCCTCCTTTTTGGAACTTCAAAATCCAATTTCATGCAATGACAGTTTTGTAATACTGGTTTTTCTTAGAGAAAATTCCATAAGATTTTCCAGTTGTCCAATCTTCATAGGGTTCCCGATGTGGGATACCCATGGCAGCCATTACTATTTGTCTATCAATGGATAACAAAACCTCACCATTATTTTTCCTTATGCATCTATTACCTTTGTCATAGTGATTCATACATTCTAAAACCAATTCAGGGCAAGGAGCAGCTGTGGGAAATGCGACTGCTTCCAATAATCCACTCTGTGCAATATCTCTCATCATAGGGTCAGTGATTGGGTTCCATCCTCTTTCTAGGAAATCATCTAAATCTAGTTGGACTAATGATGTATCACCTAGCTCTGGTAAAGAACTTACAAGGGAAGATGAGTTCACTAATCTGGGAAAAGTAGGCCTCATGTTTTGCTCATGATTTCCTCCAATTTACCCAAACAAAAGAGAAAAGGGAAACAGAAACAAACAGCTAACAAAATATCCAGAGCTTTCCTAAAACAAACTGCAACAATTTAGAAAGTTGTCAAACATACCTTCCACTGTCATCTACAAACTGCTATCGCAATCTATTTCTCCTACTCCAAAAACTTCTTCTTAAAACTTATCCAAAGAAAATGATAATCTTGACATGACAACTACTCAATTTTAAAGCTGAGAAAATCTTACCCATGATTACCATGAACTATCCCCATTACTCTTCATTTGTGTGACCTTACTCTTAAATGATTGCACTCGAGCATGCCTTAAATGCTAAGTCCCTTCATATCTAACACTACGGATCCTCATGCCATACTTGCTATAAATTTCAGATTTCAAATCATTAAAGAAAGAATATTCCTCTCCTCTACCACCGTTTGTCATATCTTAAAATTTGTGCCGCCACCTCATGCCAAGTTACATGATCTCCAAGAAGCCTAAACATCGAACTTTGAATGTTGCAAAAAAATCATGATAGAAATCATAAACATGACAAATCTTGAACTTTGAATTTTGAACCAAAAAGGCTCAAGTTCAAGGTAAAATGCCGACAAGGACTAGTGAAGACTTAAAACCGCGCGAGAGGAAAAACTTTTAAAACAATGCCCATTGAAGATCTAGGTTGACTTAAGGATAAGATCATATCGTTCTTCCATTTTTTATAAGATTGAAAATGAGCATCCCTCCTTGATGGAAGAGATTGAAATTGTTTAGGCCAAAAGAAATCAATAGGAATACCAAGGCTTCTTTCGAATGCATGAAATAAGCTATGTTTCATGGTTATGATTTCTCCATTGTGAGAAAAAATTTGACACTTGTGGATTGGAGAAGCAATAGCCTTCATGGAAGATAGCCAAGGATGGCCCAGCTTCACACAGAATTGCTCAGAAGAGGGTATTATAAAAAAGTCAACATCCATGGATTTAGTATGAACTTCAACAAGAAGGGTGATAGAATCAATGGCAAGACAAGAGAATCCATCAAATAACTTCATAACCACATCAGAAACATCATATATTGGTTTATGTAATCAGAAAGTGAAAAGATACTCTTCAGTAATGACATTAACCATGCAAGAGGGATCAATAAGGACAACATGGCAAGGAATATCCTTAACCTTCACAACTATGTATAAAGGGCCATCGGGTGCTCTAATAGTCTCACTGGGGTCAAATGTAATATAAATATCCCTAGATGTATCTTGTGTTTCTACCATATTAACCAAGTTTGGAGCCATAGAGGTGAATTCTTCAAAAGAGAAACAATTAGGCACAATCTCAATAACGTTAGAGGTATGAGAAGGCAAGGGATCAGTGAAAATCTTTAAGATTTTGATTAGGAGGAGCTACTAATTTATTCCCTTTATCATTCACACCTACCACATATATATTATAATTATTATCAATCAAGTCTTGAATCTTATTTTTTAATGCAAAACATTTCTCAGTATCACGATCAGGTTGACGATGAAATTGACAAAAAAAATTGTTATCAAAATAAGGGGATGCAAGTTTAGAAGGATTTTTTTATAGCAGGAAGTTTGATAACATTTATGTGCAACAACTGAGACATAATACTATGCAAAGATTCATTCAAGGAAGTAAATTGTCTTTCTCTTTGGAAAAATTTAGAAATAGAAGGCACACCTGTTGTAGCATTCACATTGTGGTTGTTGATTGAATCATTGAACTTGATGAAGATTTTTGTTGGTTTGAACTTCACAAATAGTTGTTGAACACTCTCCCCTTTATCACTCAGAGCCATAGTAGTGGATTGCTCCATTTGACTCATAGCCAATTGATAATTGTGGAGTGTTGCACACAACTGCACAAAGGAAGTAAACTCAGACAAAAGAAGTTTTTCCCTGATATCTTTTTGTAAATTAGAAATGAAAATTCTTTGAATATCATTGTCAGGTACATGAAAAGAAATTTGAGCACACAAATTCTTATATCTACCAATGAAATCAGTCACTTTATCTTTAACACCTTGTTTACAATGCATTAAATCAGTCAAAGTGATTTTAGGACCAATGTTGTTTTGAAATTGTTGGTCGAAAGCATTTGCTAGTTGTTGAAAGGAACTGATAGAATAAGAAGGCAAAGAGAAATACCATTGTAAGGCCTTATCTCTTAGTGTTCTTGTAAATAATTTTGCAAGCAATCTTTGATCATAAGCAAAATCAGTACACAAGGTTTGAAATGTTTTGACATGTGTAAGAGGGTCACCTTTTTCATTATAGAGTTCCAAATGAGGGCTCTCAACATATTTAGGTGGCGCGGCTTTAACAATATCAAGAGAAAGTGGGCACACTAAACTTGGATTGACTCGTAGAAGCAATTTGTTGTTGTAAGGAAGACATAGTTTGAGAAAGATTGTTTATTGTGACTTCGGTAGAAGAATTGATATTAAAAATTGTTGATTGAGAAGGTGGTGTGATGTTATTGAAAGAAGACATGGACTAAGAACAATATGGTGTGACATTATGATAAATAGGCATAGGTGATGATTGGGTAGGAAAAGGGACACTTAAAGGAGGAATAAAGTTGTCAAAGGAATTGCCCCCTTGTGTCACATTGATTTTTTGAGGAATAATAGGAACACTCATGGAAGACATAGGTAAAGATGGAGGATTAAATGAAGAGGAGGGATTTCCCCCATGACCCATGGTTGTAGGAATGACATTTTGAGTTGATGTAGCCATGATGTTGGAGGTAAAAGTAGGAATACTAGTCATAAGAGAAGTCAAACGAAGAGCTTCACTTTTAGGGTATTCTTGGGAAATCCATTGTTGAAAGTTATCAAATTGATTGTCCAATGTGGAAAGTTGATCTATAGAAACCCTAGTTAAATCTTCTTCTTCATCATGGGATTCATCAATGGGGTGAATAGGCAAATAATTAAGATGGGGAGAATTAGCATGATGATCCTTATTAAAGAAGTCACCCAAAATAGGCTCCATCTCCTCAGTAATTAAACCTTGGGAAGCCTTAATTCTAATGCTTCGTCTAATGGGGATATGCTAGGTAGGACTAATAGTGGTAAAACACATGCACTAGAGGGAAAATTTAAATTTTGAATTTTGGAACAAATCTTACAAAATTGAGTAAGGCAAATTTAAGAAAATAATGATTACACAATTTGAACTTTGCTGGAAGAAGAGGATGACACAATTTCCAAAATTGAAAGGAAATTGGAATTGTAAAATTAGGGCCAAGGGAATACCACTTACTTTTAAAATTAGGGCAGACTATAATTAACCTCTTAACTTTAAAAAAATTCTTTAAATTTTTAAATGTTGAATTTTGGAGGTATTTCTGATTCTAGAGGGATCAAAAATCAACAAAATTAGCCAATCTTCTGGATTTAGGCTATTAAATACAATCATAACAGTCTTTCAAAATTTTGGGAAAAAAGCCAAGGACTGTGGCGGCAACGCACATGGTTCGACCAATTTTTTTTGAAATTTTTCAGGAATGAATCTTACAATGATTTCAAAGCTAACCCCAAAAAATTGATGAATTTTACGACCTCTAAATGGGTGAAATAAAGACGCAAATGTAAAAATAGGACCCTATTAGGGTTTTAAAGAAAAAGAGGAATTGAATTGCAATTTTGAAAAAGGTTAAACCTAATGGACAGGGACACCTTGGAAAATGTTTAGAAATGTAAATGAAATTGATTTGAAATTTGCACAAAATCCAATTAATTATAAAAATTAGGGTTTTATGACCTAACCACTTAACTTTAAATTTTGAATTTTGGGGAAAAGGGGGGAAATTGAAAATTTGAATTGTAGACAAGTTTGAGAATAATTAGAAATCTGAAAATTAAATGGAAATCCAATTTTTGCACAAGTTCAAGATGATTTTTGAAAATTAGGGTTTTAATAAGTAACCTCTTAATTTTGTAAATTTTAATTGCAAATCGAACAAGACAATGAGGAAATTGAATTTGACAAACAAACAAAAAAATCAAATCTAAGATAACCACAAACAATTTTTACAAATCACAAGTTCAATTTTAATTTGAAAAACTAGGTTTTTTAATGATTTAACCACTAAGTTTGTAGAAATTTGAAACTTGTAAATGAAAAATATGCAATTTTGTTCAAAGGAAAGCAGGCAAGACATCGGGTTCACCAAAATGTAATGTTGTGAAATGTGAATGAGAGATCAAGAGGAAAACTACCCTTTTCCTCCAAGGAGAGATGAGAGCTTCACTATGGATTTCCCTTCAAACACTTTTCACCAAGTTACATTTGGAAGAGGAGAGGAGAATTCACTAGATTCAACCTTCAAATATGAAGATTGAATTCTGAATGAAATAGGAATGATAAGTTGATCCCCTCTTCCTTATTTGAAATGGAAAGGAATTGATTGAATTATGTAGTATAAAAGTGACAAAGAACTGATTATAACTTAAGATCAAAATACGGGATGAAGTTGTGCACCTGGATATGGTAGTAATATATCAAGATGAATTTACCCTGTGAATTTGAGGAAAAGTTGTCTAGACCGTGGCAGGAATGTACACGGTCCTCCAAAAAATCTGTATAACGAAAATGGTTTTTCCACCTCTACAAATGGAGCCTGAATCTGAAAGTACAGCTGCGCACCTATAACCTACACATAGGAAAGAGAGGAAAATGGGTTGGGATTGGGGGTTTGCCTTTAGGTCAAGCACCAATTTTGGAATTAACCAAGTAATGAAAGAAAGTACTTGCAAGTAGATGTAAATGAAAGACTGGATTGTAAATCACCTTAAGTGAGGTTCTGATAGAAATGTTGATATAAATTCTTGTGTGGAATTGAATGTTGGAATTAATCTCCTCTTCAATGGTTGAATCCTTGACTTGAATGCAACACCTAGCCTTGAAGGGAGACTTGAGAATGTTCAATGTTGGAAAAGAATGCTTGAATGCTTGATCACTTATGCAACTTGACAAACTCCAATCTCATCCAACTTCAACTTATCAAACTTATTGAACTCATACAAATAAGAGGATGAATGTCCCTTAAATACTTGTTAGTGGATTTGATTTTCGTCACAGGCCGACATCAAGGGAGTTTCTCGTCCAATGCACAACCAACAATGCATTCTCTAGGAAGGTCTTGCCCCAAAATAGGAAAGGGACAGGGGTGCCATGCCCCTTTCTAGGGAGAACAAGGGTGTCACTCCTTTGTTCTAGGGGGTATAGGGGCGCCATGCCCCTATCCTACCCCTTTTTCCAGGGCAGAGTGCAGACAGGGTGGTACAGAGGTCAAGAAAGAAGTTGATTCTGAGGGTTGAGCAGTTTTCAGTCTCTGATCAGGATAGAGGATTCGATCTCACGTGCGCAAGGACCCTAATGCAATTGAAAATTGTTAGGGTCATAATTTATGTCACTACAGTTATATCAATGAGACACAATCAAACTCCCTTTATCGGCATAGCTATCTCGAACCACATACCCATCGGAATAGATAACACTATCAACTTAGCACTTGGACACTATCCCATCAAAACAAATAATTTTGATGACCCAACACGAACCAACATTCAGTGTAGCTATTCCAAAATTGAACTCCAAAGACCTTCTCCATATTGGTATTTGTTATTCTGATTTACTCACCAAGGGGTCTTCTCAACATTTTGTTCTGTCGGAATAACTTTCATTATCGGCATAGCAAAAATGTGTTATTTTGCCTTCAAAAGCTACCCCAATAGGCATCCTCAGTCTCAATGGTCGGCATAGCTATTCTGACATGGTAATTGTCGGAGTAGTTAACACTATCAGAATTACTCAAAAATGCTACTCCATCTTCGTCCCATTATCTCAAAAAGCGGCTTTGCCTTTATTTTCGACATTGCTATCTTGATCCGATAAAGTACAACAAGAAAATCACATGACCTGACATCAACATGACTTATGCAAATAGAAATTTTGTCCACTCAACTTGGTATCAGTATAGTTATCCCAATAAAATCACTTTGCCTGCATAAAACTTGATAGGTATAGTTATCCTGATATTGCCTGTGATACTTATTTATCATACTATATTGTAATCGATATAACATAGTGGTGTCATGCCGATATACAAGATTTGTTGTTTTCACAACTCCAGCTTAAACTCCATAGACACATCATAGGAATTGTGGAAGTTTACAACTTCATAGTTGATCTCTTCTACTACATCTACCATCTTCATCAATCTGATTGATCAATCTGATCATTGGGATCTTTGCAACTTCATCATCACTGCACACACACATGTTGACATCAATAACAACTTCAATACCAACAATCTCCCACTTTGGCATGTATGTCAACACACACAGACTTCTCATTCTCCCCCTTTGAGAATAATGGAAAAGGGGCCTAGCTGCCTGTAGAATTTCATGTGATACAAACTTGACTGCTTTGTATATCACTTCTCATCATAATCCCCCTTTGAGTCATTTGATTGTGTGCACAATTGTTCGTTGCATGCTAGATGAACCATTATTACAATATAAGAGCAGTTCTAATACTTCTTATAAAAATCACTTGTCTCCCCCTGAGACCTTTAGCTATCATGTTGAAACATTCTGCAGCATTTCTTTCCTGATATCTTTAATCTTCATTCTTGTTGACTTGTTATGCCACTTCAAATTGTCACCAAGTTCCACTCTTTAGGCTTCACTCTCCCCCTTTGAACCATTAATATAATATGTGTTAGATATGATCCAACATCATAAAACTAAACTCTGTGTAGTGTCATAAAATTGTGACCCTATCAATTTATGACTGCATTAGGGTCCTCACATAAGCGAACTCGAATCCTCTAGCATGATCAGAGACTGGAGAGTACTTGGCTTGTAAAAATTTCTTCTTCCTTGGCCTCCACATCACTTTTTCCATACTCTACCCTAGAGAAAGGGGTCCCTTGGATAGGGGTGTGTCACTCTTGTCCTCCCTGGATAGGGGTGTGTCTCCCTTGTCCTCCCAGGATAGGGGTGTGGTGCCCTTGTCCTCCCAGGGCGGGAGTGGCGGCCTTGTCCTCCCAGGATAGGGGCATGGTGCCCTTGTCCTCCAAGGATAGGGGTGTGGAACCCCTGTCTCTACCATATTATGAGGCAGGACCTTTCTTGTGCAAGCATTGTGGGTTCTGCAGTGGGCAGGAAATCTCCCTGATGTCGGCCCGTGACGAAATTCAAATCCTTCAAACATGTATTTAAGAGGCATTCCTCCTCTCATTTACATAAGTGGAATTTTGATTAAGGTCATGTTGCATAAGTGATCAAGCATTCAAGAGCAATCGAGCACTCCAGCATTCTTGTCCAATATTGAGCATTCTCAAGTCTCCCTTCAAGACTAGGTGTTGCATTCAAGTCAAGGATTCAACCATTGAAGAGGATATCCCTTTCAACATTAAATTTCACACAAGCATTTCTATCAACATTGCTACTACAACCTCCCTTAAGGTGATTTACAATTCAGTCTTTCATTTAAATCTACTTGCAAGTACTTTCTTTCATTACTTGGTTGATTCCAGGGTTTGACATAAAGGCAAACCCCCAATCCCAATACATTTCCCTCTCTTTTATATGTGTAGGTTGTAGGTGTGCAGTTGTACGTTCGGATTCGGGCTTCATTTGCAGAGGTGGAAAAACCCTTTTTCTTTCGTGAATTTTTTGGAGGACCGTGTACATTCCCGGCACAGTCCGAACAATTTTTTGTCAAATTTGCAAAGCGACTTCATCCCAATATTTTATTGCCAAATCTAGGTGCACAACTTCATCCCATATTTAGATCTCAAGTTATAATCGATTCTTTGTCACTTTTGCACTACATAATTCAATCAATTTCAATTCCTTTCCAAATCAAACAAAAGGGAATAAGGGGGTCATCATAACATCCTTAATTCATTTAAAATTCAATCTATAATATTTGTGTGGAGATTGGATATAGTTAATTACCCCTTATCTCGCTAATGTAATGGTGAAAAGTGCTTGAAGGATAATCAATAGTGAACCTCTCATCTCTCTTTCAGGGAAACGGTTAGTTTTCCTTTTGATCTATCACTCATCATTTCCCACCATCACATTTTGGTGAACCCAACGTCTTTCATGTTGTCCTTTGAATAAAATTGCATCTTTTTCATTTACAAGTTTCAACCTTTTGCAAACTTAGTGGGTTATTCATTAAAAAACCTAGTTTTTAAATTTAAAATTGAACTTGTGATTTGTAAAAATTGCTTGTGTTTGTCTTAGATCTGAAAATTGTTGTGTTTGTAAAATTCAATCTCCTCATTCTTTTGTTCAATTTGCAATTTAAATTTACAAAATTAAGAGGTTCCTTGTTAAAACCCTAATTTTGAAAAATCATATTGAACTTGTGCAAAAATTGGTTTTAATTTTCAAATTTCTAATTATTCTCAGATTTGTCTTCAATCCCACAATTCAAATTTCCAATTTCCCCCCTTTTTCCCAAATTTCAAATTTCAAAATTAAGTGGTTAGGTTATCAAACCCTGATTTTTAAAATTAATTGGAATTTGTGTGAATTTCACAGCAATTTCAGTTACATTCAGATTCTTAAACATTCTCCAAGGTGTCCCTATCCATTAGGTTTGACCCTTTTCAAAATTGCACTCCAATTCCTCTTTTTTTTTGCAAAACCCTAATAGGGTCCTATTTTCACCTTTGTGCCTTCATTTCGCCCATCTAGAGATCACAAAATTTGCCAATTTGGGGGGGTTAGCTTTAAAATCATCAAAATATCCATCCCTAAAAATTTTGAAAAAAGTTGGTCAGACCATGTGCGTTCCTACCACAGTCCTCAGCTTTTTTCTGAAATTTTGGGAGACTGTTGTGATTGTATTTATTAACCTAAATCCAAAAGATTGGCTGATTTTATCGATTTTTGAACCCTCTAGAATTGGAAATACCTTCAAAATTCAACATTTAAACTTTCAAGAATTTTTTTGAAATTAAGAGGTTAATTATTGTCTGCCCTAGTTTTAAAAAAATTCTAATTTTAAAAGTAAGTGGTATTCCCTTCGCCCTAAGTTTAAAAATTCTAGTTTCCTTTCATTTTTGGAAATTGTGTCATCCCCTTCCTCTAACAATGTTTAAATTGTGTAATCATTATTTTCTTCAATTTTGCATTACTCAATTTTGTAAGCTTTGTCCTACAATTCAAAATTCAAATTTTTCCTCTAGTGCATGAGTTTTACCACTATTAGCCCTACCTATTATATCCCCATTAGACGAAGCATTCGAATTAAGGCTTCCCAAGGTTTAATTACTAAGGAGATGGAGCCTAATTTGGGTGACTTCTTTAATGAGGATCATGCTAATTCATCCCATCCTAATCTTTAACTAGGGTTTCTTTAGATCAACTTTCCACATTGGACAATCAATTTGATAGCTTTCAACAATGGATGTCCCAAGACTACCCTAATAGTGAAGCTCTTCCATTAATTGAAGGTCTTAAGCACATGCTTCAAAGTGATAAGAATGAAATTGATATATTGCATGGAATTGCACATATTGTTCATTCTAATGTCATGCCTATCAAGAGTTGTGTCGAAACCCTAGGTTACTCACAACCTTCAACACAAGTCAATTCCTCTATTCCTTCGACCAATCCTATGACTAGTATTCCTACTTTCACATCTAGCATCATGGTTACTTCAACTCAAAATGTCATTCCTACAACCATAGGTCTTGGGGGCAATCCCTCTTCTTCATTTAATCCTCCATCATTCCCTATGTCTTCTATAAGTGTTCCTGCTATTTCTCAACCAATCAGTGTGACACAAGGGGGCAATTCCTTCAACAATTTTATTCCTTCTTTGAGTGTCCCTTTTCTTATTCATTCATCATGAATGCCTATTTATCATAGTGTCCCACCACCTTATTCTCAGTCTATGCCTTCTTTCAACAATATCACACCACCTTCTCAATCACCTATGTCTAACATCAATTCTTCCACTGAAATGACAATTAACAATCTTGCCCAAACTATGTCTTCCTTATAACAACAAATTGCTTCCATGAGTCAATCCAAGTTTAGTGTTCCTATCTTTGATGTTGTGAGCCCACTTTCTCTTGATATTTTTAAATTCGTGTCACCTAAACATGTTGAGATACCTCAATTAGAACTCTATAATGGAAAAGGTGATCCTCTTACACATGTTAAAACATTTTAAACCTTGTGTATTGATTTCTCTTATGATCAACAATTGCTTGCAAAACAATTTACAAGGCCACTAAGAGATAAGGCTTTACAATGGTATTTCTCTTTGCCTTCTTATTCTATCACTTCCTTTCAACAACTAGCAAATTCTTTCATCCAACAATTTTAAAACAACATTGGTCCTAAAATCACTTTGACTGATTTAATGCATTGTAAACAAGGTGTTAAAGAATAAGTGGCTGATTTCATTGGTAGATATAAGCATTTATGTGCTCAAATTTATTTTCATGTGCCTGATAATGATATTCAAAGAATTTTCATTTCTAATTTACAAAAAGATATCAGGGAAAAGCTTTTTTTGTCTGAGTTTACTTCCTTTCCACAGTTGTGCGCAACACTCCACAATTATCAACTGGTTGTGAGTCAAATGGAGCAATCCACTCCTATGGCTCCAAGTGATAAGGGGGAGAGTATTCAACAACCGTTTGTGAAGTTCAAACCAACAAAAATCTTCATCAATTTCAATGATCCAATCAACAACAGCCATCTGAATGCTACAACAGGCGTGCCTCCTATTTCTATTTTTTTCCAAATAGAAAGATAGCTTACTCCTTTGAATGAATCTTTGCATAGTATTATGTGTTAGGTATTGCATAGAAATGTTATCAAACTTCCTCCTATTAAACAAGTTGATCCCTCCAAACTTGCATCTCCTCATTTTGAAATAATTCCTTTTGCCAATTTCATCGTCAACCTAGTCATGATACTGAGAATGTTTTGCATTGAAAAATAAGGTTAAAGACATGATTGGTAATAATACTATATCTGTGGTAGGTGTGAATGATAAAGGGAATAATTTAGTTTCTCCTCCTAATCAAAATCTTAATATTTTCACTAATCCCTTGCCATCTAATACCTCTAATGTAATTGAGATCTCCCCTAGTTCTCTCTCTTCTGAAAACACTCATCTGTATGGCTCCAAACTTGGTTAACATGGTAGAAACACAAGATTCGCCTAGGGATCCCTACATTACATTTGACCCTAGTGAGACCATTAGAGACCCTGATGGCCCTTTATACATAGCTGCAAAGGTTAAGGATATCCCTTGCCGTGGTGCCCTAATTGATCCCTCTTGCATGGTTAATGTCATAACTGAAGAGTATCTTTTCACTTTACGATTGCATAAACCTTTATATGATGCTTCTAATGTAGTTGTGAATTTATTTGATGTCTTCTCTTGTCCCACCATTGGTTCTCTCACCCTTCCTGTCGAAGTCCATACTAAATTCATGGATATTGACTTTTTTATCATATTCCTTTGAGAAATTCCATGTGAAGTTGGGCTATCCTTGGCTATCTTCCATGAAGCCTATTGCTTCTCCAATCCACAAGAGTTTGAAATTTCCTCATAGTGGAGAAATCATAACTATGAACCATAGTCTATTCCGACCATCCAAAAGAATCCTCGGTGTCCCTACTGATCTCTTTTGGCCTAAACAATTTCAATTTCTTCCATCAAGGAGCGATGCTCTTTTTCAAACTTATCAAAAATGGAAGAATGATATGATCTTATCCTTAAGTCAACCTAGATAACCAACACTTGACAATCCTATTTTTCTTCAAGATGAGCTTCTTCCTCTCTCAGATAGAACTAATCTCCCTCCTAAGAAAAATTGTCCACCTACTCCTATGGATGTGACTTTACCATCTCTTAAGGAGAACAACAATATTCTTCCTAAGCTTATACTTATACCTCCTCCTCATGATGGACTTGGTCTCCTCCCTACAATAATATTCCTCCTTTCTATGGTGCAGTTCCACCTCCTTCCTCTTATCGAGAGAAGAGGCCCACTTGTCCTATTGTTCAACCAAAAATACCTCAACCTAAACCTTCCACTATTAAGGAGAAAGCCATTCCTCCTTCTACAAATGTTCCTCCTTCTTCTCAATATTACTAGGACTCGATGAAATCATTGTGCGAGAGAATGTCGATGAAGATGTCGTGTTCAAGCTCATGAAGCTATCCCTCCAAATACTCAATCTCCTCAAACTCCAACAGTTGACATAATTCCCTTTTCTCCTAAGCAAGATGTTCAACCAATATCTCCAAATCATAAGTTGCATTAAACATGTGATGGTTTTACTCCTATTTTTGTTCTTTCTCCACTTGCTTTAAACTTTGATGCAGAAATGAGTTAAATGTTATTCATAATGGAAATACAACTCCTAATGCTTCTAACAGTAAGCATGAATATATTGATGTGGATAAACATTTATCGAATGAGTTTTCACAAACTTTAATCCTAGCTCGTCGAATCGAACAAAGTGACTTACAACATGAGCGTAGTCTTTGTTTGGATCTTGTGATAGCTCCATCTGCTATGCTTGATATTGATCCTCTCGCATGTTGCTCGCCTTCCTGAAATAGTTATCAGCAAGATCAGAAGGTAGATGTAGTGCTAGATTAGCAATGTTAGCACAGCAGATCTTTCTCTCTCCTTTCTTTCTCTTTTGTGACCATTCTTCTATATGTATCCCTATTCTTCTATTTGTTCCCTTAAAATGTCTACTTGGGGATGATGGAAAGCATTGAGATCTATCTAGGGCTCTTTCATGTTGACTCAAAAGACATCCTCTCTTCCCTTTCTTCTAAGGTAGTGTCCTTCCTTGGGGAATGAAGATTATTATATGCACATACATGTTGGTATTTTGGATATGTTGATATGGTTTTGTCATTTATGTCAACACCTATCATCACTTGTCAACACTTATCAGCACTTGGATATCTTTGGTTATGTTCACCGGCAAGTTAGAGACTTATGCACAGTCACCGGTATTTGGTTCACAGGCAAATTATATTGTTCACCGGCACTTGGAATGACTTGGAGACTACTTGGTTATGTAAAAGACATTATTCGATCACTTGGTTTTGGCAATTTAGTTAATTGTTTATTTAGGTTTGCATATTTGTTGTTACCAGTAAATAGGTCCAAGATATGCACTGGCAGGCATATCTATTCCAGACTAGTACGACACATTATGGAGATGATTTATTATTATTATAAATACATTGAGCTGAAATCATGCATCAAGTATTGATTTATTTGTAATTGATTTTATTGTAATATATTTTAGTGAGCCAACCTATTCAATTGGTCATAGGTTATGGTATAAATGTAAGATCTCATTTGTGAGATTGATATGTGATTGGGAAAAGGAATTGTAATAAGGTATATGCAAAAATAAGCAGAGCTATACATGCAAACATCATTTGAAGGTTGAAGGAAGGTTTTTGTGAAGACAGTTAGAACTAAATTGGTACTGAAACCAATATATGAAGATGCTATTTTATGCAATACATTATCATTGGATTTAACCATCCAATTGTAGTCAGTGTGACTCTCATTTTTGTAATTGAGCAGTGAGCTCTAGGCAGCTGGCCTTTCTACATGTGCAGAATCCATATTGTATACACATACTATCTATAGTAGTATCATTTGATTGTGGGTAAGGCTTCCCACCGTGGTTTTTCCCCTTACAGGGTTTCCACGTACAAATATTTGTGTTATGTGTTGTGGATGTTGTTGTCCTTCTATTTCATGCATTAATCTTTACCGGTACTACAATTAACTGATAAAACTGTCGACCGGCATAAAGTTTAGTTTACTGGTATTAAGCATTAAGGTTTGGTTAAGTTAATTTTGGTTGAATTTATTGGACAACTGATTCACCCCCCCCTCTCAGTTGTCTCTGGGACCTAACAATACATACATGATATACATGAGTTGTCATATAGCATACTAACCCCGAGGAAAGCAACACTACCTCATGTTTTGTGCTTATTATCATTGGTCCTCGATTGGGGGCTAAATCCTTGTGATAACATGCTCATTTTCTTCTCTCTCTTGGGTGTATCCTACCTTAAAGCAATCGCTCCCGATAAGGCACGTGCGATCTTTTTAACATGGGGGCATACACTTCGCTCATTCTTTCCTTCTTGTGATACTTAGAATTACTTAGTAAACTTTTTTTACTTTGTAATATTTTTATCCTTGCTTTCATGACTCATAGTGAAGGGAAATTTGCTACTTACAGTCATGGTTATCCCCTTCTCAATCTTCCCTTTTACTCTGTCAATCAAAGTTGTAAGATCCTAAGTCCACTGGGGGCTTGGTGCATCTTGCCTCCTTGACGTGGTGAAAGTCTTTCAATCCTGTTTCCTTGTACTTTACCGAAAGTATCGACATATGCTCATACTCCTGCTAAAGTGGGGGCTAAAGGTAGTGTCATAAATTTGTGACCCTAGCAATTTACGACTGCATTAGGGTCCTCACACATGTGAACTTGAATCCTCTAGCTTGATCAGAGACCGGAGAGTGCTCAGCTTATGAAAACTACATCTTCCTTGGCCTCCGCATCACTCTATCCACACTTTGCCCTAGAGAAAGGGGTTCATTGGATAGGGATGTGGTGAATTTGTCCTCACATGATAGGGTCGTAGCGCCCCTATCCCTGCCCTATTTTTGGGTAGGACCTTTCTTGTGCAAGCATTGTGGGTTGTGTAGTGAGCGGGAAATCTTCCCGATTTCGGCCTGTGATGAAATTCAAATCCTTCAAACATGCATTTAAGGGGCATTAATCCTCTCATTTTTATAAGTGGAATTTTGATAAGTCATGTTGAATAAGCCATCAAGTATTCAAGAGCATTCAAGCATTCTTGTCCAGCATTGAACATTCTCAAGTCTCCCTTCAAGGCTAGGTGTTGCATTCAAGTCAAGGATTCAACCATTGAAGAGGAGATCCCTTTCAACATCCAATTCCACACAAGCATTTCTATCAGCATTGCTACTACAACCTCCCTTGAGGTGATTTACAATTCAGTATTTCATTTACATCTACTTCCAAGTACTTTCTTTCATTACTTGGTTAATTCCAAAATTGGGATTTGACCTAAAGGCAAACACCCTATCCCAACACATTTCCCTCTCCTCTGTGTGTAGGTTGCAGGTACACAACTGTACTTTCAAATTCGGGCTTCATTTGCAGAGGCGGAAAAACCCTTTTTGTTTCGAGGATTTTTCGGAGGATCGTGTACCTTCCCACCACGGTATGGATAACTTTTCATCAAATTTGCAGCACAACTTCATCTCAATATTTTACTACCAAATCGAGGTGCACGGCTTCATCCCATATTCAGATCTCAAGTTATAATCGATTCTTTGTCACTTTTGTACTACATAATTCAATCAATTTCAATTCCTTTCCAAATCAAACAAAAGGGAATAAGGGGATCATCATAACATCCTTAATTCATTTAGAATTCAATCTATCATATTTGTGTGGAGAATGGATCTAGTGAATTACCCCTTATCTCCTTAATGTAATGGTGAAAAGTGCTTGAAAGATAATCATAGTGAAACTCTCATATCTCTTTCAGGGAAAGGGTTAGTTTTCCTCTTGATCTATCACTCGTCATTTTCCCACCATCAAATTTTGGTGAACCTAATGTCTTGCATGCTATCCTTCAAACAAAATTGCTTCTTTTTCATTTACAAGTTTCAACTTTCTACAAACTTAGTGGTTAATTCATTAAAAACCCTAGTTTTTAAATATAAAATTGAACTTGTGATTTGTAAAAATTGCTTGTGTTTGTCTTAGATCTGAAAATTGTTGTGTTTGTCAAATTCAATTTCCTCATTGTCTTGTTCAATTTGCAATTTAAATTTACAAAATTAAGAGGTTCCTTGTTAAAACCCTAATTTTTAAAAATCATATTGAACTTGTGCAAAAATTGGATTTAATTTTTAGATTTCTGATTATTCTCAGATTTGTCTTCAATCACACAATTCAAATTTCCAATTTCCCCCTTTTTCCCAAAATTCAAATTTCAAAATTAAGTGGTTAGGTTATCAAACCCTAATTTTTATAATTAATTGGATTTTGTGTGAATTTCAAAGCAATTTCAGTTATATTCAGATTCTTAAACATTTTCCAAGGTGTCCTTATCCATTAGGTTTGACCCTTTTCAAAATTGCACTCCAATTCCTTTTTTTTTTTCAAAACCCTAATAGGGTCCTATTTTCACCTTTGTGCCTTCATTTCGCCCATCTAGAGATCGTAAAATTTGCTAATTTTGGGGGGTTAGCTTTAAAATCATCATAATATCCATCCCTGAAAAAATTTGAAAAAAGTTGGTCAGACCATGTGCATTCCTACCACGGTCCTCGGCTTTTTTCCTAAAAGTTTGAGAGACTGTTGTGATTGTATTTATTAACCTAAATCTGAAAGATTGACTGATTTTTTGAATTTTTCAACCCTGTAAATTGAAAATACCTTCAAAATTCAACATTTCAACTTTCAAGAAAATTTTTGAAATTAAGAGGTTAATTATTGTCTACCCTAGTTTAAAAAAAAATTGATTTTAAAATTAAGTGGTACTCCCTTGGCCCCAAGTTTAAAAATTCCAATTTCCTTTCATTTTTTGAAATTGTGTCATCCTGTTCCTCCAACAATGTTTAAATTGTGTAATCATTATTTTCTTCAATTTTGCATTACTCAATTTTGTAAGCTTTGTCCTACAATTCAAAATTCAAATTTTTCCTCTAGTGCATGAGTTTTACCACTATTAGCCATACCTATTCTATCCCCGTTAGATGGAGCATTAGAATTAAGGCTTCCCAAGGTTTAATTATCGAGGAGATGGAGCCTAATTTGGGTGACTTCTTTAATGATGATCATGCTAATTCTTCCCATCCTAATCATGTGCCTATTCACCCCATTGATGGATCCCATGATGAAGAAGAATCTTTAACTAGGGTTTCTTTAGATCAACTTTCCACATTGGACAATCAATTTGATAGCTTTCAACAATGGATGTCCCAAGACTACCCTAATAGTGAAGCTCTTCCATTAACTGAAGGTCTTAAGCGCATGCTTCAAAGTGATAAGAATGGAATTGATATATTGCATGGAATTGCACATATTGTTCATTCTAATGTCATGCCTATCAAGAGTTGTGCTGAAACCCTAGGTTACTCACAACCTTCAACACAAGTCAATTCCCCTATTCCTTCGACCAATCCTATGACTAGTATTCCTACTTTCACATCTAACATCATGGCTAATTCAACTCAAAATGTCATTCCTACAACCATAAGTCTTGGGGGAAATCCCTCTTCTTCATTTAACCCTCCATCATTACCGATGTCTTCCATAAGTGTTCCTACTATTTCTCAACCAATCAATGTGACAAAAGGGGGCAATTCCTTCAACAATGTTATTCCTCCTTTGAGTGTCCCTTTTTCTACAAATTCATCACCAATGCCTATTTATCATAGTGTCCCACCATCTTATTTTTAGTCCATGCCTTCTTTCAACAATATCACACCACCTTCTCAATATCTTATGTCTAACATCAATTCTTCCACTGAAATGACAATTAACAGTCTTGCCTAAACTGTGTCTTCCTTACAATAACAAATTGCTTCCATGAGTAAATTCAAGTTTAGTGTGCCCACCTTTGATGTTGCAAGCCCACTTTCTCTTGATATTTTTAAAGTCATTCCACCTAAACATGTTAATATCCCTCAATTATAACTCTATAATGGAAAAGGTGGTCCTCTTACACATGTCGAAACATTTCAAACCTTGTCTACTGATTTTAATTATGATCAATGATTGCTTGCAAAATTGTTTACAAGAACACTAAGATGTAAGGCTTTAAAATGATATTTCTCTTTGCCTTCTTATTATATCACTTCCTTTCAACAGCTAGCAAATGCTTTCATCCAATAATTTCAAAACAACATTGGTCCTAAAATCACTTAGACTAATTTAATGCATTGTAAACAAGGTGTTAAAGAAAAAGTGATTTATTTCATTGGTAGATATAAGCATTTGTGTGCTCAAATTTCTTTCCATGTGCCTGAAAATGATATTCAAAGAATTTTCATTTCTAATTTACAAAAAGATATCAGGGAAAAGCTTCTTTTGTCTGAGTTTACTTCATTTCCGCACTTGTGCGCAACACTCCACAATTATCAACTGGATGTGATTCAAATGGAGCAATCCACTCCTATGGCTCTGAGTGATAAGGGGGAGAGTATTCAACATCCATTTGTGAAGTTCAAACCAACAAAAAGCTTCATCAAGTTCAATTATCCAATCAACAACAACCATGTGAATGCTACAACAGGCATGCCTCCTATTTCTTAATTTTTCCAAATAGAAAGATAGTTTACTCCTTTGAATGAATCTTTGCATAGTATTATGTCTTAGGTATTGCATAGAAATGTTATCAAAATTCCTCCTATAAAACAATTTGATCCCTCCAAACTTTCATCTCCTCATTTTGATAACAATTCCTTTTGCTAATTTCATCGTCAACCTGGTCATGCTAATGAGAAATGTTTTGCATTGAAAAATAAGGTTCAAGAATTGATTGATAATAATACTATATATGTGGCAAGTGTGAATGATAAAGGGGATAAAGCAATTGCTCCTCCTAATGAAAATCTTAAGATTTTCACTGATCCCTTGCCATCTCATACCTCTAATGTTATTGAGATTTCTCCTAGTTCTCTCTCTTTTGAAACACTCATCTGTATTGCTCTGAACTTGGTTAACATGGTAGAAACACAAGATTCGCCTAGGGATCCCTATATTAAATTTGACCCTAGTGAGACCATTAGAGCACCCAATGGCCCTTTATACATAGCTGCAAAGGTTAAGGATATCCCTTGCCGTGGTGCCCTAATTGATCCCTCTTGCATGGTTAATGTCATAACTGAAGAGTATCTTTTCACTTTGCAATTGCATAAATCTTTATATGATGTTTCTAATGTAGTTGTGAAGTTATTTGATGTCTTCTCTTGTCCCACCATTGGATCTATCATCCTTTCTTTCAAAGTCCATACTAAATCTATGGATGTTGACTTTGTTATCATACCTTCCTTTGAGAAATTTCGTGTGAAGTTGGGCTATCCTTGGATATCTTCCATGAAGGAAATTGCTTCTCCAATCCACAATTGTCTGAAATTTCCTCACAGTGGAGAAATCAAAACTGTGAGCCATAGTTTATTTCGTCCATCCAAAAGAAGCCCCGGTGTCCCTATTGATCTCTTTTGGCCTAAACAATTTCAATTTCTTCCATCAAGGAGCGATGCTCTTTTTCAATCTTATCAAAAATAAAAGAATGATATGACCTTATCCTTAAGTCAACCTAGATAACCAACACTTGACAATCCTATTATTCTTCAAGATGAGCTTCTTCCTCTCTCAGATAGAACTAATCTCCCTCCTAAGAAAAATTGTCCACCTACTCCTATGGATGTGGCTTTACCTTCTCTTAAGGAGAACAACAATATTCTTCCTAAGGTTAGACTTATACCTCCTCCTCATGATGGACTTGTTCTCCTCCCTACACCTAATATTCCTCCTTTCTATGGTGCAGTTCCACCTCCTTCTTCTTATCGAGAGAAGAGGCTTGCTTCTCCTATTGTTCAACCAAAAAGACCTCAACCTAAATCTTCCACTAGTAAGGAGAAATTCATTCCTCCTTCTACAAATGTTCCTCCTTCTCAATATTCCACTAGGACTCGACGAAATTGTTGTGTTAGAGAACACCAACGAAGACGTCGTGTTCGAGCTCGTGAAGCTATCCCTCCAAATACTCAATCTCCTCAGACTCTAATAGTTGACATAATTCCATTTTCTCCTAAGCAAGATTTTCAACCAATATCTCAAAATCATAAGTTGCATAAAATGTGATGGTTTTACTCCTATTACTGTTCTTGCTCCTCTTGCTTTAAACTTTGATGCAAAAATGAGTGAAAATGTTATTCATAATGGCAATACAACTCCTAATGCTTCTAACAATGATCATGAATATATTGATGTGGATAAACATTTATCGGATGAGTTTTTACAAACTTTAATCCTAGCTCCTCCAATCAAACAAAGTGACTTAACACATGAGCATAGTCCTTGTTTGGATCTTGTGATAGCTCAATATGTTGTGTTTGATATCGCTCCTCTACCATGTTTATTGCCTTCCCGAAATAGTGATCAGCAAGATCGAAAGGTAGATGTCGTTCTAGATTAGCAATGTTAGCACTCCTGATCTTTCTCTCTCCTTTCTTTCTCCTTTGTGACCATTCTTCTATATGTATCCTTGTTCTTCTATTTGTTCCCTTAAAATGTCTACTTGGGGATGATGCAAAGCATTAAAACCTATCTAGGTCTCTTTCATGTTGACTCAAAAGACATCCTCCCTTCCCTTTCTTCTGGGGTAGTGTCCTTCCTTTGGGAATGAATATTATTATATGCACATACATATAGGATATACATGGGTTTAATACAGCATATTGACCCTGAGGAAAGCGACACTACCTCATGTTTTGTGTTCATTATCCTTGTATTTATTCCTCAATTGGGGGTTAAATCCTTGTGATAACATGCTCCTTTTCTTATCTCTCTTGAGTGTATCTTAACCTTAAATCAATTGCTCCCGATAAAGCGCATGTGATCGCTTTAACGTGGGTGCATACACTCCACTCATTCTTTCCTTATTGTGATACTTAGAATTACTTAGTGAACTTTGCTTTACTTTGTAATCTTTTTATCCTTGCTTTCACGACTCATAGTGAAGGGAACGTTTCTACTTGCATTCATGATTCTCCCCTTCTCAATCTTCCCTTTTATTTTGTCAATCGAAATTGTAAGATCCTAAGTCCACTAGGGGCTTGGTGCATCTTGCCTCCTTGATGTGGTGAAATTCTTTCAATCCTATTTCCTTGTACTTTACCGGTAGTATCGGCATACGCTTATACTCCCGCTAAAGTGGGGGCTAAATGTAGTGTCATAAAATTGTGACCCTAGAAATTTATGACTGCATTAGGGTCCTCACGCATGTGAACTCAAATCCTCTAGCCTGATCAGAGACCGGAGAGTGCTCTGCTTGTGAAAATTGCTTCTTCCTTGGCCTCTGCATCTCTCTATCCACACTCTGCCCTGGAGAAAGGGGTCTCTTGGATAGGGACACGGTGCCATTTTCCTCCCAAGACAGGGGCATGGAGCCCCTATTCCTGCCCTATTTTGGGGTAGGGCCTTTCCTGTGCAAGTATTGTGGGTTGTGCAGTGAGCGGGAAATCGCCCTGATGTCAGCTCGTGATGAAATTTCAAATCCTTCAAACATGTATTTAAGGGTCATTCATCCTCTCATTTTCATAAGTGGAATTTTGATAAGGTCGTGTTGCATAAGCGATCAAGCATTCAAGAGAATTCAAGCATTCAAGCATTCAAGAATTCTTGTCCAACATTGAGCATTCTCAAGTCTCCCTTCAAGGCTAGGTGTTGCATTCAAGTCAAGGATTAAACCATTGAAGAGGAGATCCCTTTCAAAATTCAATTCCACATAAGCATTTCTATCAACATTGCTCCTATAACCTCCCTTGAGATGATTTACAAATTAGTCTTTCCTTTACATCTACTTGCAAGTACTTTCTTTCATTATTTGGTTAATTCCAAAACTGGGGTTTGACCTAAAGGCAAACCCCCAATCCTAACACATTTCTCTCTCTTTTCTATGTGTAGGTTGCAGGTGCGCAACTATACATTCAGATTTGGGCTTCATTTGCAAAGGCGGAAAAACCCTTTTCGCTTCATGAATTTTTTGGAGGACCGTGTACGTTCCCGCCATGGTCTGGACAAATTCTTGTCGAATTTGCAGGGCGACTTTGTCTCAACATTTTACTACCAAATCCAAGTGCACAGGTTCATCCCATATTCAGATCTCAAGTTATAATCGATTCTTTGCCGCTTTTTCACTACATAATTCAATCAATTTCAATTGCTTTCCAAATCAAACAAAAGGGAATAAGGGGATCATCATAACATCCTTAATTCATTTAGACTTCAATCTATCATATTTGTGTGGAGATTGGATCTAGTGAATTACCCCTTATCTCCCTAATGTAATGGTGAAAGTTGTTTGAAGGATAATCAATAGTGAAACTCTCATCTCTCTTTGAGGGAAAGGGTTAGTTTTCCTCTTGATCTATTACTCATTGATTTCCCACCATCACACACTAATCAGGTTTGCTTAGCTCCCCCTATGATCTACTACCATGAAATGCATTTTGTCTCTCTCTGAGAACCACAACTAGTATGCATCATGTGTTCAACTATTTCTAGCCTATGTGGACTATATTCAAAAATGCCTTCAAGGATCATATACTACATCTGCTTTACTTTCAACCATCCATCTTTCTGTCATCTACAGCCACTACCTTGAACCAATTAGTATAGCTCAGTACTATCCACTTTATATAGTTATCTTTGTCCTTCATTTCTACTGCATTAATCAATCTTCGTGTGGTCTTTGTAGTTGCATTTTTAGCTACACCATTATGAGAAACCATCTTATAGTGTGAATCATCTTCACACAAAATGTCTTCAGCACTTGCATAAATATGCATCCTTATGTATGCAAAAAGTGAAACCATAACACCATGTCTCTTCACAGTGATCTTGTTCATTTCATAAATTTAGGGGTGAAAGATTTGATCTTCATACAGCTCCCCCTCACGCCCTGCATCTCCTAAAGATTTGTGAGATATCACTTGTACATTAAATGCATCATGCTAGCCCATGAATGCATCCACGTGTTTGCTTTTCCATACTTGCTTGACTCTCGTCCTTCCTTCATTCACAACTTCTGGAGCAGCATCAATTTTCATGTGTTGGATAAACCTTGCTCTACAATGCCTTGCAGTGTGACAAAATTTATTGCAGTTGTAGCACATTGTGTTCTTCCTAAATGGAGAAATAGACAGGTATCTATCAAATTGATTTGTTCTCCTTCTCCAAACCTTGCAGTTGTTACCAGCAGATGGAACAAAATAATTTCTTGAGAATCTAGGAGCACTTCTGATTTTGTTCCATGCATATCTTTGTCTTTTGTATATTCTATCAACTCTTCCTTGTTGACCATAAGTGTTATATCTTGCAATCCTGTTAGAATAGAAGGTGGAAGGACTGCTATATGACTAAAAAATTTCTTTCTACATGCATGACTCATATGACCAACTTCATTATAGTGATAACATATTACATTTGTATTCCTTGAAGTAGCAAAAAGACTCTTCCTATCATAGATGGAAGCATATCTATGCATGTTTCTACAACTTGAACTTTTATGTCCATATCCATGACATCTATAGCAAACTACATTCCTATTTCCAGAAAATGCACCTTGATCACTCCTAGATCCTTTTTTACACCCACTTGTTCAATGGCCATAACCATTGCATACACAACAATAACCAAAAAAGGATGACTTATAACTTACAAATTTGTTTTTCCATTTGTGTGGGAATCTTGCAAACATGTTAGCTCCATTTCTTCTTCTTTTGTTGTTGACCTTGGGCATTACATTTGGAGTAGTTTGTTCATTTGATCCTTTCTTTCTCCAAACTTGTTCAGTCTTGTGAGCAGCAACATATCTTGGTCTTCTACTAGCTGGAGGTCTTCTAGACTTTCTTATGTTCTCATTTCTTTTGTAGCCATCTTCATTCAACTTTGTTTTTCCTTTTAGATTAGGATTGTTCTTTCTTATTGCATCAGCATGCGTCTTCATGTTTTCAGTTGTAGTGGTCAAATCTAACTTCTTTCTAGGAGCATTCTTGACTTTGAAGGTTTTCTCTTGACCACTTTCGCTTGAAGAAACAAATTTATATCCTTCTTTGAAGTCACTCCACTTGTAGAGCACTAACCATCATCACAACCTAGCCTAGTAGTATCTTTGTTTAGTCTTTGCTTGCTTAACATCTTGTCCAAAACATCTGTGTTGCCACCATCTGTGTTGTTAGCTTTGCAATTTCATCCTTTAGATTTGGACACTCCTTTTCTTTTGTTTCCACTTCTGATTCCAAGTGCATGGGTCGATATACCAGATTTGTTACTTTCACAACTCCAGCTTAAACTCCATAGACACAATGTAGGCATTGTGGAAGTTTGCAACTTCATAGCTGATCTCTTCTACTACATCTACTATCTTCATCAATCTTATCCATCAACCTGATCATTGTGATCTCTGCAACTTCATCAGCTCTGCACACACACATGTTGACATCAATGACAACTTCAATGCCAACACCTTGTACTTTCCTTGATAAAAATAAATAATCTTTAGATGTGGATATTGTCATTAGAGAGTTTAGTTTGCTACTAACTGTTAAAATGAGAGAGAGGACTTCTCTTTGTCCTCTATTGATAAGTTAGTTGATCTTCAGTTCATCCTGGATTTTTTGGATTCTCTCTTGAAGAAACATAAGAAATATTATGTTGATTTAGGAGATTCTATTGCATGGGTCAAGGTCATCACCAGTCATACTGAGGGACCCGATGAAGCTCAGATGAAAATTGCTCTACAAAAGTTTGAAGATTTCCAAGAATGGGATCAACGTGAAGATAATGATACTTTAGATTATTTTATGCTTTCTCATTGGCATTTTGTAATTCCAGTCGACACCTTAGCTGTCATTTCATACATGCACTAGTAAACATGTAGGATTGCACATGTCCTAATTCAAATAGGTTTCTACCTTGACTTAGTCACAATTAGTTGTAACTTATCCTTTTTTTGTGCATCAACCCTCTTCTATATATATAAGGTATTTTTTTTAATAAACATATTTTGGCTAATATGTCAAAACTCTACAAAATTGAAAAGTTATCTAAGACTTTGAGCTTGTAGTGTATTCAAAAAGTTTAATAAAAGAAGAAGAGAAGTTGCATCCAATTTTTTTCTTGGGATAACTTTATTGTGTGAGGGAATGTTATTATATCATTCTTTTCTACTTTCTTTGAGATTATATCTTTCTTTGTGACAAATATTTGAGTTGAAAGAGATAGAAGTAAAATATCTTAGACTTTGTATTATGATATCTTGTCAAAAAATTTCTATTAAGTGAATATTAAGGTGAAGAGTTTGTCCTTTGTTGAGTTATCATGTTAGAGTAGAAATATTTGTGATATATTTGGGAGACTTTGTGCTTATAATATATCAATATTTGGGTTACAATGGTTTATAGGACTTGAGTATTTGAAGGAGACTTTGAGCTCTTTGTATACAAAAGACATGTCCCTTAAGTCATTTTCAGAAAGGAAGCACCAAAAGACTTTGCACTTTCATAGACACTTTGCTTCCAATTAGCATAGATTTTTAAGATTATTGCAAGTTAAAATTGTTTTGTAGCTTTATTCTGATCAGAGAATTAGAGAAATACTTGTTCTAAAAAAAGAGAACTAAGTTATTATATCATCTTGAAATTAGTGTAAGGTTAGCAGGTTGATTAAGAATAGATATAGGTTGCAATAGAAATGGGAGGCCTTCCCTTATAAATAGGAGAGACCATATCTTGCCTTCTGAGAGGTATTGTCTCAGACACTGTAGTGAAAATACACATTTTGTAAGCCTCCCCGAGTTTACAAAATTTTCACCCAACAAAAAGCTAAAAATGTATATTCATATTATAGATCCTATTATGATTGTAGACACCTAAAATTGTAACATGCCTGTGAGTGCTAATTTTAATAATTTTTCCTCTTTAATTAATTAAATAATTTTATAATTTAATTAATTCAATGATATTCCTCTAATTTAACTTCATTATTCTAATTCAATTTCAAACATTGAGATTTCCCTCTATTCTCATAATTAAATAATTTTATTATTTAATTAATTATTTCACCACATCCCTTTAATTAAATAATCTTCATTATTTAATTAAATTCAATTTCTATATTCTTGTAATTAAATAATTATTCCAAATTATTTATGTGATGAGGAAATTTAACTAACTGTAAGGCTACTGATTAAGCTACCACGGACTCTAAAATCTTACAAGATAATCAAATCACCAATGAGACAAATAAATAAGCATAACCAAATAGAAAACCTTCATTGTTGTCTCATTGTGTCCTATTAACTTTTGATCTTGTTGTTGTGATGTTTGCTCTCAAATTATACTGGTGTTTGCTTCAAGATAACAAAAGATAAATGGACTATGTGGTATGAGGGATGTAATTAAACTATGATAAATGCAATGCTAATGGAATGGATGAATGATATGATGCTTCTACAATGATACTAAGCTAAGCCAAAGGCACACTTTTGATTGCTTGATTTCTCTAAAATGATTGATAGTGACTAGTTTCAAATGTTGGACAACGGCATCTTTATATAGATTTTCAAGACCAAATCCAAGGTCGCAATGATCAATGGTTGAGAGTGAATCTTGACATAATGAATTGCTCAGAAGAATTGGTTGAAATGTGAGAGATAATGGGGAAAATGTTCCTCCTACGATGACAAGGTGGAAGGAGAAGCCACATGTCATCATGCTCACCTTGACCAAGGATGAAGACTCCAAAGATATAGGATGGTTGGAGAGAATATAGGTTTCCTAAGACATGAAGAAGTCAACAATCTAGGGAAGTTGGAGAAGATTTAGTCTTCCTAGGGAAATTGGACAATGAGTCACTTTAACCAACTTGATGTAGACAAAACCACCCTCTAAGATGTAGGGATGTGACAAAGAATATAGGAAGTGGAAGGATGCATAAGCCTCCTCATCCTATTGACTAGGGATGATGTTGAGGATAATTTAAGAATTAAATATTAAAAATATTTAATTTTCTTAGCCACTTGGTGGTTGAGATGACATGATGACATGGAAAATAAGATGATGTGGAATTAATATTAAAGACATATTGAATGAGTAATTAAATAATTTGAATTATTTAATCAAGATGAACTTGACAAGAAATGGTGTTCAGTATAATTAAAAAGTAAATATTTAATTAATAAATTGATTTAGAGGAATATGACACATGAATCGAATAAATAAATTATTCAATTTATTCATTAATAGAATAATGAAGTCATTAAATAAATAATAAATATTTATTTAATTATGTCTAGTCACTTTTAGGTGTATACATTTTGCCTCTCTTTGAGACAATGTTCGAACAACATTATTTCAAAGAAAAATAAATCAACTCTTGGTTTTCCGTTGATGGTATGATGTCAATGGTATGCCCCTTTGGGAGATCAATTGGTGAATTTTTATTTTTATTTTTGGTAAAGCGAGCAATCTCACGAATTAGAAAAAATTTGGATGAAGAAATTGGCAAAAATTAGACTTCAATGTTGATTTACATTGCCCTAACATTACATGGTCTTTACACCTCCAACTAGGTTAAAATGAGCTATATATAGGCAGTTTGGGCTCGCAATCAACACAGTTACACACATGGAGCTTGGAGAGTGAATTGTGGAGAGAATATTGATTGGAGCAGATTGATATCAATAGTCATCATGGTGATCCCCTACCACAAATATCGATTTGAGCACGTCTGTAGATTCCATAGACTAACTGAGAACGGTCCCCCAATATGTAAAATTGTACCCTCCTTGTACTTTATGCATTTAATGCTTTTTACGTCAATTTTTGAATTTTTAGGTAGTAGATCTAATTTTTTGGATTTTTTAACTTTTAGCACTTTTGTTAGATCTTTTAGTGCTTTTGTAATTTTATGTAGTGCATCCAATAATTTAGTGCCTTTGATGTCTCTTTTAATGCATTTGATTATTATTCTAGCACTTTTGTTAAATTTGCACATTACTCAAATGTTTTCACGCATTCAATAGATATTTTAGCCCTTATGCTTTATTAGCACACAGGGTTTATACTGTTATGCATATGATATGTCTTGTAGCACAAATGATTTAATTAGAGATTTTGTGAAATTTATTATCACATCTATGGTTTTCTTTAACACATATAATGATTTAGTGCATATGTTTGATGTGTTAGTGCTTTTGGAAATTGGTTTGCATATTGTAGAGTTTTCAAGATAGTTGCATGATTTTGATAGTTTAGATACATTAATTGACATCATGATTGATAACAACCAACTGATATGTTCTCAACAAGATTGATCTAATCTCTAAAGAGCTAATAGGATAGGTAACTGTGCACCAGATAGATTGATTAGCATAGAGGCAACTAGAGCTCATAATTGACGCTTGTAGCATTGATTGATTTACAGGATGATTTAGATATTCTAATGTCTCAGGAGGGATTCTCAAAGACCATGTACTTGAGACCTAAGCTAGATGATGCAAGTAAATCCCACATTGGTACCTATGGTTTGAGATATATCTTGTATATGCCTGATATCAGGACGAACAGGGGTTTATTGATAGCACTCGTCGAGAGGTAGCATAGCGACCAAAACACTTTTCGCTTGTCCACTCATGAGATTAGTGTGACTCTCGAGGATGTATATAGGATTTTAGAAATTTCAATTATGGGAGAGTTGGTTTAGTATGATCATCATGAGATGGGTGGCATAGCAACACTGCAGAGAGTTTTTAGTGATGATGACATCGGAGGCTCAAAGGTCAGATGGGATGATATACTTTTGTATTATGATCCCTTACCATCAGTACTGGCAGGATTGATTGGAGGCTTCATATGTCTAGATAGGAGATCATGGAGACTATCAGTTGGATGGGGCAAAATTTTGGAGAGCATGGTTACAAAGAGTATTTGGTATGCATGGGGAGTGTGTATGCTCGCACATTTATATCATGATTTACATCATATTATTTACGATGGTGCTATGAATTTGTCGGTTGGTGTTACATCATTACAAATATGGTATTGGGAGAATATTACTATTACGCAACTAGTATACAATCGAGTGAGGGTTGATGGTCAGCCTTATATATATGCATATCATTGAGTTTTTCCCAACCCAGGCTAGGGAAACTAGAGTTTTGGAGGTATACAATAGATACCATGGACTCGGATACATGGAGACCTTATGATGGATGTGAGACATGGACCAATGATGTGAGATATATTCCTATTGTATATCAGGCTTGGTTTTTTATTGGACATACTCTATATGTGATTGAGTGGTAGTTTATTGCCCAAGTATTAAGCCAGTTTGACCATATTCAGGGTATGCCATAGGGGACCGCCTTGTATGCTCAAACATACAACGATAGATTAGACGAGGGATTGTTTATTTCTTTTGAGATTTCTCTTACTGATTTTATGTCCTTGCCACATCATGCATGGGATCTACAAAAACACCTATTGGATCCAGGGATGACCACACAAATTTTGCTCAATATTTTGCAGAGCATCTTGTAGAGCCACCGCCCATTTTTTTATGATGATAAGGATGAGAAGGGTTGCCCATAGAGGAAAAGGAGTAAATGAATTATGCAAGCAGGAGGTGATGATGAAGGAGGTGGTGGTGAAGGAGATGGGGGTAGAGGGAGGGGTAGCAGAGATGGTGGTAGATTGAGAGGGATAGAATGGACACAAGGAGGTTCAATTGTGTGGAGGATGGGAGGTCAAGTGTTAGTTAGAGGAGGTTGGGATGGAGTTGGGAGGGATGGTAGAAGAGGTGGTTGTAGGGTTCATAATGAGAGTTGTTGAGTAGATTGGGGGAGGGGGTGGAGATAGTGGACATGAGGACAAGGAGGATAAGGGACCCCAATTGATGTGGAGGAGGAGAGTGGTTGAGTCAAGTACAGAACAAGTATTTTCCCCAGTATAGGTATAATAGGATGCAACATATGATATATATAGCATCTAGTAGGGGCATAGGAGGTATTAGGGACATCATAGGCACAATAGCCAAATGATATCACCATCTTGAGAGCACAAATTGCCCAGCTTTAGGAACAAGTCGAGGCAATTACTTTAGAGAAAGACACGGCCCGGGAGAAGGTCGGGATTGTGACTATAGAGCATGATTCAACCATTGATCAATACGACCAAGTTGAGAGTCTACTACAGCAGGCTAAGCGAGTCACTACCCAAGGAGCCTGCACTAATAGTATGATGACCATGCTTTACACTGGCAAGGAGATTTCCTAGTGGCGTCAGCTTTATGAAGCCACTATACCACTTGATTAGAGAGCTAGGCATTATGTACCTACATCATAGTGGGTATCTAGATGGGCATAGACTGATAGTACAGGTGTTATGGAGCCTCCATGAGGATATCCTGAAGCAGGGCCATTTGGGGCTGGAGGAGAAGGTGGAGCTGGTCAATCGAGACTCACAACTTTTGGAGGGAGTGCTACATAGCATTAAGACTTGATGCATTTATTTTGATGTACCATTTTGGACTATAGATTTTCTTATTTTGATATCATTGTACACTTGGACAGTTTACTCCTTTATGATTATATGCAAATGGACATTGGACTCTATATGTGGACTTTTATTTGATTTGCTATACATGTTATTTCTATTATACTTATGATGATGACTTCTATGAGATTATATGATCTAGATGATGATATGTTTATTCTAGCATGCTTATGGATATTTACATGATGATTTATGATGTTATTATGGTGATGTGGTTCCTATATGTGTGTTTATGATTATGTCCAATTTATGATGCTTATGATAATGATGTTGATGCTTATCTATAGTAATGTAAATATACACAATGATTGACTATATGCTTATGGGAAATGCTTAATATTTCTATAGTTACATGCTTATAACTATTCCTATCCATGCCTATGATGTTTATAAAATGTAATGAAATCTATTGAATACTTGATTAAGATGTTTATGTGCAATGTGACTTAATGATGTTATGCACATATGAGATATCTAAATGATTCATTAATGTATGAATATGAAATTTATTTGATGGATGGTGAAATAGATGCATGATGTATCTAAAATGATGAAATGGATGTATCTATCATGTTATATATGTGTATTGTGATTATGATCCTAGTAATGAATGAGTTAACCTATTTGCATGATGATGTTATGATTAATGGATATGTACATATGATTATGTGAGCAAATGCATAAATTAAGCTATATGAATAATATTAAGAATAGATGAATCTAAATGAATCTAAATGATATTTAAATGATAAAAGAGATACAAATGAGGAAACCAAATTTAAAATGATGCAATTTGTTTTTGTTTGTCCAAGTATACTCAACAAATTAATTTACATAATAACCATTCATCTCCTAAGATAAATAAAGGATAGCCTTATGATTGAAGGATGAAATGCTTATAATGAATGATAATGAAATTCATTAATTAATCTAAATGCATGAAATGATTGATAATGAAATGCAACACTTACTCTAAAATGTATGAAATGTCATCTTATTCAACATATTTTTGAAGTGCTTTTTCATCATTGAGCTTTTAAAATGTTGTACATGAAAATAAAAGCACCTAGGTATAATTAAACCAAGATGACCAGAAGTAACTAGGAGAAAGCCATGGGAGGAGAGGAGCGGTGAGCGGTAAATTCAAATTTCAAACATGGGGATGGCGGAACTCATGGGGATGGAGGTCTTTCTACAGTTGGAGCTGGTAATCATGCAGGTCCCCAAGCTTCTCAGGGTACTGAGGGGGACAAGGCGACACTCAAAATGGTGGAAAATAAAGATTCCAAAACTGGGGACCCACATGATAGAGGTAAAGAAAATAAATGGTCGACTCTTTTTGGAGTCAATCCTTTGGTGTAATTTGGACTTCTGGAAGTTAAAAGTCTTTCTGATCCAGCCATAGGGATTTTTGCTATATCTGTACCGGATAAGCTAGTTGATTTCACTCTGTCTGGCTTAGCTATGACCTTGGTTGGATAGTTTGTTGGTTTTAGACCTAACATCAATATCGTACGGAACTATATAAGGAGAAAATGGGTTCTCAAAGATCAAGTGGATGTGGGAGCTTTGCTTAGGGGTTTTTCTCCTTTTCTTTTAATAATGAAGAAGATATAAATAAAGCGCTTTGTGAAGGGTCATGGATGTTTGGCAAGTCAACCTTGGCTTTACAAAAATGGGCTCCTAACCTTCCTTTGGATGATTCCTTTTTTGTGTCGGCGCCCGTGTGGACGCGTCTTCCTGGCCTTCCATTGGAGTTCTAGAATGAGGAGGTCTTTAAAGGGATTGTGGGATCATTTGGTGAACTTCTATCGATCGACCTGATGACTACAGCTAAATCAAGGTTGGTTTTTGCTCGTATTTGTGTTAATGTTAATAAAATGATGGATATGCCTCAATCTATTGAGATTTTTTCCAAACTGGGGAAATGGACCCAAGTGATTGAATATAAATCTCTCTCGTTTGTGTGTTTTCATTGTAAAAAGTTGGGTCATTGCGTGAAATCTTGTTCGTCCAAGAAGGGTAAGAATGGTAAAAATGATAGCAACTCAAAGCAAAAATGGCAAATGAAAGGGAAGACTGATGATCCACCCTCAGAGGTTGTCCCTCAGAAGGAAGTGATTGAGATGGAAAATGAGGAAAAGAAGGGTTTGAATGATAACAATGAAAAAATTTTCTATGCCTGTCCTAATAGTCAAAAAGAAAGTAACAAGGAGGAAGAGAATGGGACCAAAGAAAAGGTTCAAAAATCTGAATTAGAGGATTTGAAGGTTGGTCCTATCATCCAAGGTAAAGTTGATGAGTTTTCCTATGATGATGCTTTAGCTTCATCTAATAATAAAGATAATGAGGAAGACTTTAATGAGCGTAGGACTGTAATATTTCAGATTCTATGTCGTTGTTGTTATTAACCAATGGAAGTCCTAAGTAGACTAGAAATATGATCAAGAACTCCCAATGCAAAACTCCTCCTAAAAGCATGGAGACGGTGGCTCTTGAGGGAAATCCTAGGATTTTTCAGTATTAAAGAAGGCAAGTCAAATAATGGAGGACCCAATGGAGGTATTTCAACCAGGAGCAAGAATAAGAAGGTGGCAAATGTTGGAAGTCACAACAAAAAATAGGGGAGACCCTCTCTAAAGAATCAGAGGGAACAAAAGAGTTGGAAGAACCATTTTGATGGAACACAAAGCTCCATTGAGTAAGCCTTATCCTCAGTTAAAGTATGAAGATTATTTCATGGAATATTAGAGGGTTGAACACCCTCCACAAGCAAGATGTGTTGTGTATTATTGTAAGAGATCATAAACTGGATGTAGTCCTTATTCAGGAAACTAAGATGTGTAAGGATAAAGTGGAAATGATTAGAATTTTCAAAAATAAGGGTAATTGGAACAAGTTCGGAGGGTGCCTCTAGAGGTATAGCTATCTTTTGGAATCAGAATACTATGAAAGGTAAGGAAATCACTTCAGGGATTAATAGGACCTTAGTTTTGCTTCAGCATATTAAGGATAACTTTGTCTAGGTTATCATTAATATCTATGCGCCTGATTCTAAAGCTGGAAGAACTAAATTTTGGAGGAGCCTGGCTGAAGATAGATAAAGTTTTTCTGATTAAAGTTGGATGATTATGGGAGACTTCAATACCCCTTTAAAAGAGGATGAAAATATGGGAGGCCTTCCTTTGCAGTTGGAGAGAAGACAAGATCTTATGGAATTTATTAATGATCAAGCTTTGATGGATGTGGATCTCCAAGGGATTAATTACACTTGGACCAATAGAAGAACTAGCTCTGATCTCATTCAAGTTAGGTTGGATAGATCCCTAATTTCTCTTGATTGGCTTTCTAAGTATAATTGTTCCTTGGCGTCTATCATTAAGACTGGTTCTGATCATTATCCTATCTCTTTCATTGCCAATTCAACTTCTACAAAGCAAAATTTTCCTTTTAGATTTGAAAAATCTTGGTTGTTCCACCCTTCATTGGAATTCTATGTTGTTGAATGGTGGAATTCGGAGGTTGAGGGTACTATTATTACTGTTTAAAAAATGGGTTTTCCTTTCCCATAAGTCGGCTAAATTTTGAAATTTTGAATTAGACCTGCTGTCAGTTGCTTTAGCTCTGTGTTAGGTCTTGGGGGTTTTAGGTTTTTAATTTCAAATTCTCCAATATTTTTGCAAAATATTGAAAGCCCCTGGTTTTTAATTCTTCGTTACTTTATCCACTTAAGTAATGGGTCTCATGTTCGTAAGAAGTGTTCCCCCTTGTCATTTGCCTAAGCGGTCTTGTGAATTAATCATAAATTTTACGCCTTATACTTATTTTCCTCCTAATGTTGTCGGGCCCATTAAGTTGTACGCATCTTTCAAGAAAATCTATGGTTTTCGCTATTTCGCTAGGCAAAGTTGTGCGTGGTTTAAGACCCGTGAAATGGCGAAAAGGAAATGCGTTCGAAATGGCAAAAAGGGTCTCACTTAAAAGATGGTCATCTCAGATTTCATCTAACGGCTGGCATTGTTTCACAACCTAAACTCGCGAGTAAAATACCTTTCATGAAATAGTGAAAAGATGGTGGGGCCCAGCATGCGAAGAATTTTCTAAAGGGTTTCCTTAAAGGATGGTCATTTCCAATTTGATCTGACGGTTCGCACTGTTTCACAAGATAAAAAAGCTTGATAGTTATGCTCTGTGAAATGGCGAAATGACGTGGCACTCCAAACAGATAGTCCAGCTGGTCTAAAAGGTGAGTAAGATGATTGCACATGGTAGAAACCACAATAGTCAGCAAGGCAGGTCCGAGAGTTAAAAGAAGGTGGGTCCCAGAAGTGAGTCATGCCGCGGGATAGTGTTCTGACAAATATAGGTGGCAAAAATGAGGAGGAACCTAATGTTTTTCTCTCAGCAAATGAAAGACTGACATGTTAGCTTGGAAAATGACTAGATGCCAGGTGTTTGGGGTTGAGTCAAAGGGCCCACATTTGCCGGAGTTAGTTCAGAGTGTAAAGACTGATCAAGTCTCATTTGATCGGACGGCCCATGTGATTTTGCAAAGGTAAAGTCCTCACGCTTTATGCTCTGTGAAATGGCGAAAAGGTTTTTCATTTCCAAAGGCAAATAAAACATGAAGTTAAAGGAAGATCAACTTCATCTTAATCTAACAGCTGGCATTATTTCACGCTTATAAGATGTTTGAAGGATATGCTTTGCGAAATGGCGAAAGCAAAAGGGATTCATCCAGGTGTCAGGATAGACGGTGACATGTATGTGGACACGTGTTTTTAGAAGAGATTGAAGGCGCCAAGGTGTGACTAGCAGTTATAAAAGAAATATAACATGTGGTTGACTCTGAATTAAACTTAAAGAGTTTCCCAGGGCAAATGGTTGAGTGCCACGTGGTATCCGGTAACCAGTGGAAGAGCAGGGTAAGTGAGCTAGTATAAAGGTCTCACTTAAGGGATGGTCATCTTCGATGTGATCCAACGGTTCGCGTTGTTTCGTAGCCTAAAGTTGAATGCAAATTAAGCTCTATGAAATAGCGAAGAACTGTTAGCCTTTGGGTTGAGGCGCGGTTAGTGAAAAGGCTGACTATCTAGGTGAGAGTTAAAGGCCGCGCAGTTTGAGTCCCATCTAAT
The DNA here is from genome assembly GCF_030272615.1 of Cryptomeria japonica. NCBI lineage: Eukaryota > Viridiplantae > Streptophyta > Pinopsida > Cupressales > Cupressaceae > Cryptomeria > Cryptomeria japonica. The sequence goes on from NC_081408.1 coordinate 510,247,009, forward strand.
GCCTGGCACAGTTTCGTAAAGGAAAAATGCTCACGGGATAAAGCCCATGAAATGGTGAAATGAAATAAGGCCCAATGAAAAGGTAAAAGTGCTAAGCTAGTGTAAAGATCGATTAAGTCTCATTTGATCGAACGGCTGGCGTGATTTCATGAAGCAAAATTGCTAAGAAGTTATTCCTTGCAAAAAAGCGAAAAGAGAATACACAGGCGTTGTGACCCGTTGGAGTGAAAATTTTGAATTCTTTCATGAATTCAATTCTGAAGGGACGACCAAAGCATGTGAAATCAATGTCGTAGTTAAGAGCCCAGTTGCCATATATGATCTCATATCAATTAAACAGAGGTATCATTTTAAAGAGTATTTGCAAGGAAGCAGTTGCAGAGTGGATTTCTTTAGTTGTAGAGCTAATTCCTTTGAGTAAAAGCAGGTTTTTCTATACTCTTGTTTGGCCATCATTTTAACTGTGTGTGTTTTAAATTGAGGTTTTGATTTGTCATAGAACAATTGAGGGTGATTGTTAGATTGCTTGCTTAGTTTTTAAAAAATGGCACTTAAGAGGGAATTCTCAAGAAAGGTCAATTACCAAGAGAGGGCCATTTGTGATGATTTCCTTGAATAGTTGACATTGTCAACTAATGTGGCTTCCAAAATGAAAGAATTGGTGCTAAGAGCTCCTCGCTTGAAAATAGGAGAAGGATTATATGATAAGGGTAATTGGGTAAGAGACCCTCAAATAGGGATGTCTGGGTTGGGATTATTCAAGGTTGGATTCAGCATGAGAAACTCTTCAGCCCCTCAGAACAGTATCTGGGAATTGGACGTTGGAAAGTTGGTGGTCCCTGGGGTTTTCTTTGATGTGGACCTTTTGACCCAGATTGCACATAATTACGACCCAATTACAAGAAGTGTTAAGGATATCGGTGGGAAAACCCTCATTGAAATTAATAATGAGGAATTTAGGAATGCCTTTGGGTTAAGTGAATACACTAATTTTTTGGAGCCTATTAATTTTAAATCATTAGCTCAGGTGTATAGTGTGCAAAGGAACCACCTTAGGAATGGGCCTCTCAAAGAATTCTTTGTGAAGATAGGCGAGTTGACAATTGTAGGACCTAACACTGAAGAGCCTTTCTCTCTAAATTTGTTTACCCTTAGGGCTAAAGGATTATACTAGTCACTTTGCCAAATCCTAGGGGAGGATGCTGGGGAAAGTATGCCTACTCACTACATGTTGATGGTTACTCAGATTTTGAATCCTTCTATGGCAATAACCTTTGATTATGCTTCTTTTATCACTGATGCTATCCATAATGGATTGATAGGGATAAAGAGTGGGAAAGTAGATAGGCCTTTTGGGTGGTATTCCCTTCTTATGCATTTATTTGTATTCAAGGGTGGTGATTATTTTGCAAGTGGGATGGATCTTGTGAAAGAAAAGGATGGAGAAAAGATGCCAGTGCAATTATGGAGCACAGTTTTGTCATGGGACAAAGAAGATGCAAGTTTTCTAAGGTTCGATAAATGTTTTGCATCAAAAATTAGGACCCTTATCTATTCAGAGAATCCAAGAGTTCCCAAGGTGCTTTTGGAATTCATTAGGCCACAAGAGTTTGCAGAGGACATAAAAATTGTCCACAATTGGGGTGATATCTACCTATACCTTGTTTCCACAGTTTTCAAGATATATGGTTTCACAAGTACCCCATTTTTGTTACCTTACTAGGTCCCTCTTAAAGTGGGAATTGCAGAGATTCTTAGGCAGATTGGTGTTGTGCAGGAAGCAGAATTGACGGGCAGAGGTAAGGGGACGATTTTCCCTACAATTACTATGGCACACCAATTTGTGATAACGAAAGGAGGTTGGAAATGTTTTGAAGATTTCCTTCAGCCATATCATTTGTCAACTACAGTCTCCCGATGTGCTAACCCCGAAGACTTCTTCAATGGTATGTTTAGTAAGAGGGAAATATGCAAAGCTAAACCCCATCAATTTTAGTTTCCTGAAGACCTCATTAGAAATGAGTTTGATTTGGATGAACAAGAGCTAAGAAAAGAAAAGTGGGTGGCTTATAAAAAAGCCTTTGACTTGGTGCATCAATTTGATATGAGCTATGACCCTTTGTCTAGTTTTCACCCCTTTGCAGAGAAGATGAAGTTTTTGATTCTTAGTTTTGAGGAGGTGATGCAAACATTAAGAGAAAAGAGGGAGGTTGTAATCAAGAATAACCCTAAGAAAGCAAGACTGATTTTGAGTAGGTCTACATCTGCTAGAACAATCCCTCCTGGTGATTATATGTTGCACAAGAAATCTAGTTACAGTGTTCTTATGCCTACTACAGGGGAGCCCTCTACCTCTAAAGGAAAGAGGAAGATACATGATGTCATCGATATCCCTGATAGCCCAAAGAAATAAAGAATGGGAAAAGAGGTACAATCTGAAGAACCTTTGTACTCTCCATCTCAATCTCCTATCCATATAGGAGATGAACAGGCAGCAGCTGAGCAACTGTTGCAGTTAGGCAGTCTAGGAGAAATTGCCTACACATATGATGAAGTAGAGGAGGGAATGCTAGAAGAGCCCCTAGCTACTGAAATGAATATCACTATCAATGAATTCAAAGGCCAAGAATGGGATCCTGAGATCAAACAAGCCAGTGAAGATTTCTTGGTCGATGACAAATTTATCACATCAGAAGTATTCATGCAATTTGTATGGAAGCAGAGCATTGACAAATACAATGCAAGGTGTGAGAAAAGGAGAGGTGAGCAGCCTCATAAAGATCTAGTTACAGTTGAGGAGGAAATAAAGCAAGAAATTGTGGAAGAATTTAAGACTATCACTCCTCAGCAAGGAAGAGACATGGTAGCTCAGGCTAGGGTACTCATTCTCCCCGAATGGGACATAGTAGATGCTTTAGTCCTAGAAGTAGTAAGAAAGGACACAAAACCTATGGAGGGAATCACTTTCAGTAAAGACAATGTTGCATTAGTCATGTGGTCTCTAAAAAGAGATGAAAATAAGAAGAAGAAGGATGCCTCAGGGTCAAGTTACCTTGGAGGAATGATGGTGAAGAGAGTGCAGACTACTAGGGTAATGGAAGCTGCTAGCACTATGCTAGAGACTGCAAAATTTAGTGTTGCAGTAGCAAAAAAGGAAGCCAAGGAAAAAGAGGTCCTCCAAGTCAAGTTGGAGACAGTTTTCAAGGCCTACAATAGTGCTAAAGAGGAGGTAAGAGGTAAAGATAGCATTATTGCTAAATTGCAAAAGCAGCTGGCAGGACAGTATCATCAAGGTGAATCTTCAACACTGATGATCTCCTCTTCCCCTGCCAGACCTCCACCCACTAGCCCTATCATTGATTTCCCACCATCTCCAACACCCTCTAGCTCTCAAATGATTGAGATTACTCCTCAAGAGCTAGAAAATTTAAAACAGGCTCAAGCCTTGTATGCAAAGAAATATGAGAAGAGAGTAAGGGCTACTATTTCCAGTTTTGCAGATACAATGAGTGCCTCATTGCTATATAATAACATAAGCAAGATTTTGGCTATGAGGAATGAGCTAAATGGGGATAAGGCCATTTTGACACCTATCTTTGACAAGTGGAAGCCTAGAGAGTAGGACTTAGAATCTATTTGTGCATCTTATGATGAAGCAGGGGCTAATCCTATCATCAAATCTACTTGTGACACCACCAAGGATCTAGTAAAACTGGCAGGAGAGGTAGACAATGCTGACAGGAAAATAAACTTGTATAAAAAGGAGTACACTGATAAGGTTTTTGAATTGATTCTAGGAGTTTTTGCTAGCCCAAATCAGTTAAAGGGCAAACAAGTGTGGCTTATAGAATTAGAGGCCAAACTGTCAGCCAAAATAAAAGGAATTGTTGATTTAGTTGATGCTTCCTTTTTTGTTGTAACAATTCAGGAGATAGAGAGAATCAAATCTCATTATGGTTTTCTCAATTCAGAGGTTAACAAGATGAGGAATTCCTGGAAAAGGTTGGCCAAGGCTAAGACAAAAGTGATTGATTTCACATGGCCAACTGATGATGTGTACAATGAATGGATGCTGAAATATGCCATCAAGGACGCAGAGCAATTAGAAGAAGTTGCAACCGGACAGCAAGTTGAAGAAGTTGCAGAAGTCAAAAAGGACTTGTAATTGTTTTTGTAAAAGGCTTTGTAACTTCTTTTGGAAAAGAAATGATTGTAACAAACTATCCTAGGAAAGTCTAAAGCTTTGTGCATCCATATTGTTATAAATGGATACCAGGACTAGAGGAAAAGGCATCGCAAAGAATTGTAAGAAAACCCTACAGAAATTTATCTGAGCTTTTCCGAGTTTAATGGGGAATATTCAAAAGTTTTTGTAATACCTTTTGAAGATAATATTAATATACAGACCATCGGTTTTGAGTAAAGATTTGTGTCATCTTCAAATGTGTTTGCATTTATTTACTGTTTCATACTGAATAATCCAGGGTTATTTTGTTTGAATAGGGGTTGTAAGGCAACTTTCAATAGATGTGTTTGCTAGCTTTTCTCTTTAGGAGGGAAATTAAATATGCAGGGATCACTTCTACCGATAAATTACCTATGAGACATCTTGAATCTTGATGAGCATAGTTTGATTTGGTATGCATAAATTCTCAAGTATGTTAGGCATATATAGGGATTAAAAGAAGCTGAGCCAATGGGATGTGTAGAGATATTCTATTTGGGGAGTATTGTTTGAATTTTGATGACTCTGTGACCTTGGATAAGGCACTGGTATCGATCAAGGTTGTCTATTGCATGTTTTGTAGATCAAAATACTAAATATGAGTATAATTTTCATTCCTTTGTTTCAGTTAGTTTCAAGGTGAATAGATCCATTGGTTTTCTGGACTGGTTTGCTGTGGATTTATCTTTTGAAAGTGTGAATTTAGTTCACAAAGGTATACTCGCCTAGACTCTAAGTAAGTCCGAAGTGTAGAAGGTTAAATCAAACCTTGTCATATGTTGTCCTAAGAGTTTCCTTCCCCTTAACATCTCTCCTACATAGAGTTTAATCATCTTATTATAAGGATGTTGAAGTGAACCAGATTTTGAAGACAACAGGTACTACCTTATTTAGAGTGGCCAAAAAGCTTAATATTATCAAAGCCAAAGTTAAAATCTAGAACAAAGAGATTTTTGGAGATATCTTTAAAATGAAAGCTCATATTAAGACAGATATTAAAGAAGTTCAAGATAAAATTCAAGTGGAAGGGCTTTCTGAGGATTTGAGGAATGTTGAAAATGGGTTGCTTTCCAAATACCATGAAATTATCTCTAATGAAGAAATTTTTTGGAGACAAAGATCAAGAGCGTTGTATTTGAAGGAAGGTGATAAAAACACCCACCTTTTTCACATGACTGCTCTTAAGCATAGGGCGGCCAACATGATTTCCAATTTATCCTGCAATAGGGGGATTTTGTTGAAAGAAAATGAAATAAGAAAGGAAGCTATGGATTTATTTAGTAATCTTTTGGGAGGTGTGGACATTTTGGATATCACAAATCAAGACCTTCTAGCTCAAGCTATCCCTCCCATTTTAAATGAGGTTGACAACAAAAATCTTTCTCGGATCCCTTCGAATCAGGAGATCAAAAAGGTTGTGTTTTCCTTTCTTGGAGACAAGTCTCCTGGTCTGGATGGATTCCCTATGTTCTTCTTCCAAAAAATTTGGCATATTATGGAGATTAATATTTGTAATGGAGTTAAAGAATTCTTTGGTTCTAGGTGGCTTCTAAAAGAACTCAATGCTACCTTTATCGTTCTTATTCCTAAGATCTCTGGAGCTGATTATCTCAATAAGTTTAGACCTATCAGTCTTTGTAATTCTATTTACAAGATAATATCTAAGGTTCTCACTTCTAGAATGTTGGATATCCTCCCCCGCATTATTTCAGCTTAGCATAATGGTTTTGTCCCTGGTAGACAGATTCTAGATTCCATCATTTTTGTGCATGAAAATATTCATTCTTTAACTGTTGCTAAAAATAGGGCTTTTTTCTTAAGTTGGATATGCCCAAGGCCTACGACAGAGTGAATTGGCAATTCCTTTTCAGAATTATGAAAGCTTTTGGGTTTGGGGAAAAGGTGATTCAACTTTGTTCTCAGCTGACTGGTACTTCCACTTCTACGGTTATTATTAATGGATCCCCTTCCAGTTTCTTCAAAAGTTCTAGAGGCCTAAGACAGGGAGACCCTATCTCTCCTATTTTGTTTACTATTCTGGCTGAAAGTTTGGGTAGATTTATTATGAGAAGTGTGGAAGAAGGGAAACTCAAAGGCCTTAAACCTTCCTCGTCCAACTTAACCTATACTCATGAATAGTTTGTTGATGATTCTATTACTATGGGAGAAGCTACCATAAGAGAAGCGAGAAACATAAAGAGTGTTATGGATTCCTATGAAGCTGCTTCTGGTCAAAAAATAATTTGGGATAAGAGTTCTTTTTTCTTCATCAATACCCCTGTGGATAGACAAAGAAGGATTGAAAGAATCCTTAGATGTAAAATTTTTGAGTTCCCTTCTACTTGTTTGGGTCTTCCTTTGTGCTTAAAGCCTTCAAAGAATTTCTAGATGAAGCTGGTTGATAGATTCAATTCCAAACTAGTTGGATGGAAAGGAGCCCTCCTTAGCCAAGCGGGTAAGGTGATGTTTCTTAAGGATACACTTCAAAATTTGCCTATTGATGCCCTTAGTCTATTTAAAATCCCCAGGAAGTTTTCTTATGGAAGGTTCTGCAATTTGGAATGCAATTCAAATGGCTAAGCTTGGGCTGCAGCTAGAAGAAAGTGGAAATTGGGAAATGGGAGAATTATTAGATTCTGGGAGGACAGATGGCTAATGGATAAACTGCTGGAGGAAATTCCCATTTTTAAGGAATGGAAAGACTAGTTTAAAAGCAGGTTTGGAGACTTTGTTTGAGACTGTAAAGCGGAAAAATTGAACCCTAGTTGTTCTCCCCTCCCCAACTCCAAGGAGAGAGAAGGGAGAGTCACTAGGGTTGATGGTTTTCACTTAGGAGAGACTTTACATTCAAAAGAGAGGTTGAAACCCACCAGATCCAATCCCACGCAATGCAAGATTGGATTCTAAATGAGTTTCAAGGGTTGTGACATCAAGGATACCCTCTTTTGTAAAGAATGTAGATAGAATGATTGAACTAGGAATGCATGTAAAGTAGGAAAGATTCACTTATAAACAGAGATAGGGATACGGGATGAAGCTGCGGACCTAGAATTAGCAATAAAATGTCGAGACGGTGTTGTTCTGCAAATTTGAGTGAAAGTTGACGGGACGATGGCGCCCGGCGTGCACACGGTCCTCCGAAAAATCCGCGAAACGAAGGGGGATCTGTTCGTCTCTGCACAAGGACTCCAAATCTTCAATTACAGCCGCGTACCTGCAACCTACACACAGAAAAGAGAGGATGATTGGGGGGTTAGGGATGAGGGGTTTGCCTTTAGGTCAAACCCCGGTTTTGGAATTAACCAAGAAATGAGAATGTTGTAAATGTAAATGTTTGTAATGTAAACAAGTACTGATACCTTGTTGTAAGAATGTTTGTATTCTTACATGCGAAGGTGTAATGTATGTAGTATGTTGTATGTTGTATGTGATCTCCTCTTCAATGGTTGAATCCTTGTCTTGAATGCAACACTTAGCCTTGAATGGAGACTTAGAATGCTCAATTGCTTGAAGGAATGCTTGAATGCTTGAATGTTTGAATGTTTGAATATCACTTTCACCTCTTGCTCTTGCTTATTTCCTTCCTCCCTTTCTAGGAGAGGAAAAGTAGTTTATATACTAGTCAATTAGGGTTGATAGACTGATTTTTCCGACCTTAGGCCAACCAGGAAACATTATTTCCTGAATTGCAAACTTAAAGACCCGATGCCCAAAAGAGACCGGGCCCAAAATAGGGCCAGGGACCAGGGTGTTGGGTGCCATGGTCCTGGGGGACTAGGGCGCTAGGCGCCATGATCCCACCTCCCGGGATAGTAGGGTGCAAGGAGGGATCAGGCCAGGGTGCAGAAAAATGCAGTTTTTGGTGTCGTAAACAGGTTTCGGGGTCTCCATTCAGGTTCAACGTTGTGCCGCCATCGTGAAGACCCAAATGCAGTCGAAATTGCAAGTGTCACAATTTTAGGATGCTACATTTAGCCCCCACTTTAGCAAGAGTATAAGCGTACGCTCATACTTCCAGTAAAGTACAAGGAAACAACATTGAGAGACTTTCACCACATCAAGGAGGCAAGATACACCAAGCCCCCAGTGGACTAAGGATCTTACGACTTTGATTGACAAAGTAAAAGGGAATATCATGAGGGAGAACCATGAATGTCAGTTGTAAGGTTCCCTCACTATGAGGCATGCAAGATATCAAAAATTTTCAAGGCAAAGCTAAATTTGTCAAGAAATTTCCAGTATCTTGAAAAGATATGAACGGGATGTATGCCCCCCTACGTTAAAGCGATCGCACATGCCTCACCGGGGGTGATTTCTTTAAGGTAGTGATACATATAAGAAATGAGAAAAGAGCACGTTATCACAAGGATTTAGCCCCCAATGTGAGATAAGCCCAAGGATAATAGACACAAAACACAAAGCACAAGGTGACTTCGCTTTCCTTGGGGTCAGTATGCTGTATGATAATTCCTGTATATCATATGTATGTATGTATAATTGTTCTTCATTCCCCAATCAAGGAAGGTCACCTAGAAGAAGGGAACACATGTGTCTTTTGAGTCAACATGAGAGAGACCAAAAGAGATCTCAATGCTTTGCATCATCCTCAAGTAGCCAAATCTAAGGACAACGAATAGAAGAATGAGAATAACACATAGAAGAAGTAACAAAAGAGATCAAGAGAGAAGGAGAGAGTCTGCTATGCTAATGAACTAGTCTAGCACGTCATCTACCCCCCGATCTTGCTGATCAATATTTTGGGAAGGCAGGAAACATGCTAGAGGAGGAACATCCAACACAGCAGATGGAGCTATCACAAGATCCAAACAAGGGCTATGTTCATGTTCCGAGCCACATTGTTCTTGTCTAGGAGCTAGCATAGGTGCCTTAGAAAATTTGTTAGATAAATGGTTATCAACATCAACATATTCATATTTACTATTAGAATGAACAGGAGTAACAATAACATTTTCATCTATATCATCATCAAGATTTATAAAAATAGGATCTTTAACTTGCACAGGATCAAGACCATCATGCATCTTATGTTTAGGAGATTTCGGCTCAATCATCGGCTGAGGAGAAAATGGAATAATACTGGCTGAAGGTGTTTTTGGGGATTGCAAAGTTTGAGAAGCAGCTGCCTGAGCTCTAAGACGACGCTTTCGTCGACGTTCACATGTAGAACGATTTCATCTAGTCTTAGTAGGAAGTTGAGAAGATTGAGGAGGAGGAATGTTCTCATCCTTATCACTTGGGTGTTTAGGTTGTGGTCTCTTAGGTTGAACAATAGGAGAAGAGGAAGGTCTCTTCTCTCCATAAGAGGAAGGAGGAGGAACTGCTCCATATAAGGGAGGAATATTCGGTTTAGGAAGGAGACCAAGTCCATCATGACGAGGAGGTATAGGTCTACTTTTAGGAAGTTTATTAGATATAGGCATAGTCACATTCATAGGAATGGGTTGGGAATATTCTTGAGGAAAGACATTAGTTTTATCTTTCAAAGGAAGAACTTCCTTCTCAAGAACGATAGGAATGTCAAGTTTGGGTGTTCTAGGTTCACTTAGAGATAGGATCATATCTTTCTTCCACTTTTGATAAAATTTGAAAAGATGATCACTTCGCGGAGGAAGAGATTGGAATTGTTTAGGCCAAAAATAATCAATAGGAATGCTAGAAGTTCTTTCAGCTAGTTTAAAGAGACTATGATTGATAGTAACAACTTCACCATTATGGGGAAATTTCAAACACTTGTGAATAGGAGAAGCAATATCTTTCATGGAAGACAGCCAAGGATAGCCTAGCTTCACACGAAATTGTTCGGACGATGGAATAATAGAAAAGTCCACATCAAGGGATTTGTTATGGACCTCAATAGGTAATGTAATAGAACCAATTGCAGTAGAAGAAAATGCATCAAATAGTTTCACAACCACATTTGTTTCATCATAGATCACTTGATTCAATTGCAAAGTAAAAAGAAATTCTTCAGTAATGATATTAACCATACAAGAAGGATCAATAAGCACTCCACGGCAAGGTGTATTCTTGACTTTTGCAACTATATATAAAGGACCATCAGGTGCCCTGATAGTTTCACTGGAATCAAATGTGATGGAAAGTTCTTTAGGGATTTTATGCTGCTCCACAAAGTTAATCACATTCGGAGTCACAGACACAAGACTATCAGGCGAGAAAGAGGAATCGTTAGTCACAACCACATTAGAGGTATGAGAAGGTAATGGATCAGTAAAAATCTGAAGATTTTGGTTAGGAGGAGCTACAGATGTGTTGCCTTTATCATTCACACCAGAAACAGAGATAGTATTATTATCAATCAAATCTTTAATTTTACCCTTTAAAGCAAAACATTTTTCAGTATCATGCCCAAGTTGACGATGAAATTGACAAAAAGATTTGTTATCAAAATAGGGTGAATTAATCTTTGCAGGATCTATTTGCCTTATAGGAGGAAGAGTAAGCACATTTTGTTCCAATAACTTATTCATAATACTATGCAATGATTCATTCAAAGGAGTAAACTTTCTTTTTTTCTTGAAAAACTTCGAAATAGGAGGCACACCTGATGTTGCATTCACATTGTTGTTGATGATGTTTTCATTGAATTTAATGGACTCTCTATTCCGTTTAAACTTCCCCAATGGTTGTTGACTACTATCACTCTTATCACTCAGAGCCATAGGATTTGCTTGTTCCATTTGACTCACAGTCAGTTGATAATTGTGAAGAGTTGCGCACAACTGTTGGAAAGAAGTAAACTCAGAAAATAGAATTTTTTTTCTAATATCTTTTTGTAAATTAGAAATAAAGATTCTTTGAATATCATTGTCAGGTACTGGAAAAGAAATTTGAGCATACAAATGCTTATATCTACCAATGAAATCAGTCACTTTTTCTTTAACACCTTGTTTACAATGCATTAAATCAATCAAAGTAACTTTAGGACCTATATTGTTTTGAAATTGTTGAATAAAAGCATTTGCAAGTTGTTCGAAAGAAGTAATAGAATAGGAAGGCAACGAGCAATACCATTGTAGGGCTTTATCTCTTAATGTTCTAGTAAACAGTTTTGCAAGCAACCTTTGGTCATAAGCAAAATCAGTACATATTGTTTGAAAGGTCTTAACATGTGTTAGAGGGTCACCCTTACCATTATAAAGCTCCAAATGCGGAATTTCAACATGTTTAGGGGGAATAGCTTGAACAATGTCAAGAGAAAGTGGGCTCGTGACATCAAATGTGGGCACACTAAACTTAGATTGATTCATAGAGGCAATTTGTTGTTGTAAAGAAGAGACAGTTTGTGCAAGATTGTTAATGGTCGCTTCAGTCGAAGAGTTCATATTAGACGTGTTAGATTGTGATGGAGGTGTTATGTTATTGAAAGAAGGTATTGATTGAGAGTAAGGTGGTGGGACACTATGATAGTTAGTCATAGGAGATGATTGGAAAAGAGGAACACTACAAGGAGGAATGGAATGGTTAAATGAATTGCCCCCTTGCGTCATGCTCATTTGTGGAGATATAAGAGGAACACTCATTGAAGGAATGAATGAAGAAGTTGGATTGAATGAAGGAAGAGGGTTGATTGAAGAAGAGGGATTGCCCCCATGACTGGTGATCATAGGTGGAATGTCTTGTATTGAAGTAGTCATTATGTTTGATATAAAAGTAGGTATACTAGCAATAGAAGTTGTCAAAGGAATAGAATGATTAACTTGAGTAGGAGGTTGTGTATAACCTAAGGTTTCGGCACAACTTTTCATCGGCATCACATTTGAATCCACAATGTGTGCAATACCACGCAAAATATCAATTCCATTCTTATCACTTTGAACCATACATTTTAGACCCTCAATTAATGAAAGAGCTTCATTATCAGGGTATTCTTGAGACATCCATTGTCGAAAATCATCAAATTGGTTATCCAATTTCGAAAGTTGTTCTACAGAAACCTCATGGAGAGCTTCTTCATCATTAAGAGGATTAGAGGAATTACCCATGTCCTCGTTAAAAAGGCCATTCAAATTAGGTTCCATCTCCTCGGTAATTACACCTTGGAAAGACTTTAATTCTAAGGCTTCGTCTAACGAGAATAGTGTAAGTAGGGCTTATTGTTGTAAAACTCATGCATTAAAGAGAGAGAGAAGATTTTGAATTTTAGAGGTAGAAAATTTCAATAAAATCAGCCAATCTCCTAGATTTAAGTTGTTAAATGCAATCAGGACAATCTCCCGAAATTTCAGAAAAAATGTCCGGGACCGTGGCGAACGGAGTGCACACGGTCCTCGCAAATTTTTTCAAAATTTTCAGGGATGACAGTTATGATGATTTTAAAGCTAATCTGAAAAAATTGAGTGATTTTATGATCTGTAGATAGGCCAAATTAAAGTTGCAATCTCAAAATTGAACCCTACCAAGATTGTTGAAAAATGTAAAATTTGAATTTTGAAAAAGAGGGGGAAACTGAAATTTTGAATTTTATGATTTTAGTGGGAATACTAAAAGCAATGCAGGCTTTGAAAATTTAAAAGTTGACTCGATTTCATGCAAAATTCAAATTTTGAAAATGGAAATCAAGGTTGTTGCAATTAAACACTTAATTTCAAAAGTCACAAACTGCAAAAATTTGAATAAAGCGCTGAAATTTCGAATGAATGCTAACACACTTTTCAGATTTAGGACAGTAAGAAACACAATTTTGATATGAATTTTAATTTCAACAATTTTTGAATGATTAGAAACCTCAATCCAAGCAATCGCTAGACCAACTTTGACTTTAATTTTGAAAGTGTTAGAATTGATAAAATCAGCCAAAATTCTGGATTTTAGCAGAAAAATACAGTAAGATCTAGCTCTCGAAATTTCGAAAAAAATGTCGGGGACGATGGCGCTCGGGGTGCACACGGTCCTCGCAACTTTTTTCCAAATTTTTAGGGATGAGAGATATTGTGATTTTATTGCGGAATCCAAAGTTACAGCCGATTTGGAAGTGTTTTGATTAGTGAAATTATCAGTCAAAGGTTGAATCAAGAAGGTTTAAAAATTAGGGTTTTGACATTTAACCACTTAATTTTCAGAATTAAAGCACAAATATGAATTGACAATTTGCAATAGAAGGGTAGATCTGAAACAAGCATTAACAATTAAACATTCCACAAGTTCAATTACTAAAAAGAAAATTTTAGGGTTTTTTATGCAATCAACCTCTAAAATTTGCAAAAGATCAAACATGAAAAATGTAATTAAGGAAGCAAATTTTTCAGATCTAACCATGAATAATCAGAATGAGGATGTTCACGTCAGGTTCACCAAAATGTAAAGCGGAAAAATCAAACCCTAGTTGTTCTCCCCTCCCCAACTCCAAGGAGAGAGAAGGGAGAGTCACTAGGGTTGATGGTTTTCACTTAGGAGAGACTTTACATTCAAAAGAGGGGTTGAAACCCACCAGATCCAATCCCACGCAATGCAAGATTGGATTCTAAATGAGTTTCAAGGGTTGTGACATCAAGGATACCCTCTTTTGTAAAGAATGTAGATAGAATGATTGAACTAGGAATGCATGTAAAGTAGGAAAGATTCACTTATAAACAGAGATAGGGATACGGGATGAAGCTGCGGACCTAGAATTAGCAGTAAAATGTCGAGACGGTGCTGATCTGCAAATTTGAGCGAAAGTTGACAGGACGATGGCGCCCAACGTGCACACAGTCCTCCGAAAAATCCGCGAAATGAAGGGGGATCTATTCGTCTCTGCACAAGGACTCCAGATCTTCAATTATAGCCGCGTACTGCAACCTACACACAGAAAAGAGAGGACGATTGGGGGGTTAGGGATGAGGGGTTTGCCTTTAGGTCAAACCCCGGTTTTGGAATTAACCAAGAAATGAGAATGTTGTAAATGTAAATGTTTGTAATGTAAACAAGTACTGATACCTTGTTGTAAGAATGTTTGTATTCTTACATGCGAAGGTGTAATGTATGTAGTATATTGTCTGTTGTATGTGATCTCCTCTTCAATGGTTGAATCCTTGTCTTGAATGCAACACTTAGCCTTGAATGGAGACTTAGAATGCTCAATTGCTTGAAGGAATGCTTGAATGCTTGAATGCTTGAATGTTTGAATGTTTGAATATCGCTTTCACCTCTTGCTCTTGCTTATTTCCTTCCTCCCTTTCTAGGAGAGGAAAAGTAGTTTATATACTTGTCAATTAGGGTTGATAGACTGATTTTTCCGACCTTAGGCCGACCAAGAAACATTATTTCCCGAATTGCAAACTTAAAGACCCGATGCCCAAAAGAGACCGGGCCCAAAATAGGGCCAGGGACCAGGGCGCTATGCGCCATGGTCCCACCTCCCGGGACAGCAGGGTGCAAGGAGGGATCAGGCCAGGGTGCAAAAAAATGCAGTTTTTGGTGTCGTAAACAGGTTTCGGGGTCTCCATTTAGGTTCAACATTGCGCCGCCATCGTGAAGACCCAAATGCAGTCAAAATTGCAAGTGTCGCAATTTTAGGACGCTACAGAGACTACTAGAGAAATGGGAAGTGGATTGAGTTTAGCCAACTTTGTTCGGGATTAATTTTTTTGGAGATCTTGCTTTCTTCCAAAATCTTTATGGAGCATTCTGAGGATTGTATGATGTGGAAAGAAACTTTTGATAGGAAATATTTTGTGTCTTCAGTGGTGTCTATCCATTACAAAGTTCTAGAAGAGATCCCTTTGTGGGCGAAAGTGTGGATAAAGAAGTTGACACCCAAAATTAATATCTTCTTTTGGATTTTTATCCAAAATAAGGTGCTAACTCTTGATAATCTCCATAAACGTGGATTTGTTTTTCCTAACAAGCGTTCTCTATGCTGCATGGAGGTGTTTGCTTGCCATATCCTCTACCAGTGCAATTTTAATCAAGAAATTTGGAATATTATTTTTAGTAGGTGGAAGTTGAGCTAGGTTTTCCCGAACTCTCTGGAAGAGTTCTGGCAGCAATGGCATTGCCCTAATTCCAATTCTAAGAATGTTGAGCTTTGGAAACTTACTCTCCCTATTGTCACATGGAACATATGGAAGGAGCGTAACAACAGGATTTTTAGGGAAAAAAGTGTGAACCCTGAAGTGGTGGTGGATAAAATCTATAGAGGGATCTATGAATGCTTATATGGAATTGATAATGGTTTAGTTGCTAAAGAAGACTTTAATGAAAGATGGAACCTTTCCAATAGTAAAAGCAGCAAGGATAAAGGTAGGGATGGTCTTTTCTGGTGCTTTCCTTCCCAGGGATGGATCAAGGCCAATTTTGATGGGGCCTCTAAGGGAAATCCTGGGAATGTTGTTTATGGGGGCATTGTTAGGAATTTTGCTGGAAGTTGCCTTGTGGTTGTTGCTAGCCCTTTGGGTAGCCAAACTAGTCATTATGTTGAAGTCTTGGCTGCCCTGAATACATTGATTATAGCTAAAAATCTCAATCATGATAATCTATGGTTGGAGGGATACTCTCTTAACATTATTAAATGCCTTAATGGAGAAGTTGAGCCTTTGTGGACTATAGAAAATATTATTTTTAAAGCCAGAGAAATTATTTCTAGCTTAACTAGTCATTATGTTGAAGCCTTGGTTGCCCTGAATACATTGATTATAGCTAAAAATCTCAATCATGATAATCTATGGTTGGAGGGAGACTCTCTTAACATTATTAAATTCCTTAAGGGGGAAGTTGAGCCTTTGTGGACTATAGAAAGTATTATTTTTAAAGCCAGAGAAATTATTTCTAGCTTTAAATCAATTATTATTGAGCATGCTTTCAGGGAAAAAAATTCCATAGCGAACGACCTTACTAACCTTGGCGTTATTTCTGAAGTTCAAAGCATTTTGAATGGGGAAGATAATATTGATTTTAATATTAAAGAACTCATTAGAAAGGACTGATTTATGGGGAAAGAAGGATTGCATGTTAATCATGGAAGTATTAATGATTAATCATCAAATTTTTAGAAAGGTAATGATAACTCGTCAGAAGGGCAGAGTCCTAAACAAGAATATTAAAATTTTGCACGCTTTGTGGGTGTGCATTTTAATAAATTGAGTGTCATTTGGAAGAAAGCTCCAAAGTTGCAGAAGCAGAGAAATCGCAAAATGAATTCTACAATGGGGGGTGATCTTAGAAGAGAGGAACCTGATGATATTTCTAGATGGCAAGAGACGCCTAAGATATGGACAAAGTTGGAGAAGGGTTTCATGATGCATTTCATGGAAAAATTGGTTGACTATGATAAAAGCAGAGTTAACCTATCAGTTACCAGAGTTACTAAAAATTGGAAAAATAGCTCCTTCAAAATTCATGGTGTTAGATTAAAGCTGGACATGGACCTCATTTCCACGGTCAAAGGTATGCCCCATTCTGGTCTTAATTTCTTTAGGGACCTGAAAGTGTCTAATAATGCAGTAAATCACTTTCCGCGTAAAGAGAATGAGAGAGCGAAATTAGGAAAAGCTTCGGGGGGGTATTATGATGCTTCTAATATCAAAAAAATCTGGGGTTGTGTGCTTAATGCAATTATGGAGCATATTACTGTGGAGGGTTGTTTCACTAGGGTCCACACCTACCATTTTGTGCTTCTAAAACACTTTAGACATGAGAAGAGGATTTCTCTGCCCTATTACCTTTTTTAGGTCTCTGTCGTGGTCTTTGAACAAGCATAGTAAGAACCCTTCTTCTCATGTGCTTCATTATGGCATTATTTTGCTCATTTATGAGCATTGTAAAATTTTGGCTATTCAGGAAAACAAAAGGTTGTCGGTGTCACAGGGGAAAGTAAAAAGGAAAATTGAGGAATGTGGGCCCAGTAAGGATGAATTGATACAGAGTAAAAAGGTTAAAAAATCCACTGTGAAGAAAATTCAAGAGGACATGGATAAACAAAAGGATATGGAGGTTGATTCTGAGGAGATGGGAAAAGAAGGAAGTGAGATGGAGACTAATGAGTCTGACGAAGAGGATAGCTGGAAAGAAGAGGAAGTGGGGGAAGAGGAAGGAGGAGTAGAGGATGTTTCTAATCAGAACAGCCCTACCCACAGTGTGAGTATTGGTAATGTTAACAGCCAGCCTGTGGAGGAGTAGGACAATCAAATTAATAAGGAAGAAAGGGAAATGGAAACTAAGCAGAACAAGGATAAGGAGGAAATGAGCACGGAACATGATAAAGCTAGAGATGGGATTATTCTGGATAAACTCAAGAACCAGTTTGAGGCTCGTATGGGTTTTGATAGGGGGCCATATGAAAGAATCAATAAACTGGAAAAAATTGTTAAGCAGCAGGAAGAGTAGGGAAAGAAAGATGAAAGTAACCAGGAGCAGTGGAAAAAGGTTATGGACGAAAAAGTGGAGAAGTTGGAAGCTCATATTAGTAAGATGGAGGAAGGAAAGACAACCATGAATAACTTCTTGATTATGATTCTAGATATCCTTAACTTTGTGACTAGGAATATGGAGGAAATTTCCAAGTACCTTGATGGCTCCAACACTTCCAAACCTGTTGTGGACCTAGATGTTGATGAGGATGCTATTGAGGCAAGGAACATGGAAAGTGCTCCTAGTGGTGCGGCCAAAAGGACTAGGGAGAGTATGAAAAAAGTTGCATTGGCCTCTTCCAAGGAAATCCCAATGCTCAGGGATAATATCAAAGATATGCAAGGGATTAGCGAAAAACTGGCTAATGCCCAAGTAAAAACATTAAGTAATTTGTCTTTTTCCTATTTTGGTTGGATGTTTCTAGTTTTGTTGGGCTTTTATGATGGCTTTTGCCCAGAAATGTGCTGGTTTTTTTGCAGAATGTCTTTTCTTGTTTCTTAATGCTCTTATCTTTTAAGGATCTCTTGTAAAGGGTTTCGGGTCCCTTCAAAACTGGTTTTTCCCGTAATCAAAAAACAAGATGACCTGAGTATTTCTTACATAGATTTTGATTTAGCAAATTAATACAAGAATCCAGGTATAATTGAACCATGATGACCTGAGTATCGCTCGCATTAACAAACAAGGATTATCCTCTTTCATATATAAACCTATGGACACATAAATCTGTCCACTTAATTAGATAGATATTTTTATATTTTTTAATTATTTTACTAACATTCATCTATTAATTAAATTCACATTTAACTAATTTAATTAGCTTATACTCTTCTATTTAATTAAATTAATATTATAATTTTTTAAATTTAATTCACTAGTTGTAATCTAACTATTAGTTAAATAAATAAGCTTATCTATTTAATTAATCATATCCCCTTTCTTCTCATTTAAATAAATCCAAAATTCACACACACATTTAAATAAATCAATATTTATTTAAATCCTCACTCACTTGCATTTTTCTAAAAAGGCAAGTTGCGCACACATTTAAATAAAATAAATATTTATTTAAATCCCCATCCACTTACATTTTCCTAAAAAGGCAAGTTGCACACACATTTAAATAAATGGATATTTATTTATATCCCCATCCACTTGCATTTTCTTAAAAAGGCAAGTTGCACACACATTTAAATAAATGAATATTTATGTAAATCCCCATCCACTTGCATTCTCCTACAAAGACATGTTGAATCAATATTTTAAATAAATGAATTATTTATTTAAAATCCTATTTATCCTCACCCACTTTCATTTTCCTACAATGCCCACTTGCTCACTAATTTCTTCTAAACTCTTCTATTTTAGCCTAACCCCACTTCTAATCATTTGCACACTCTTAATCCCAAATTAACCCTCAACCCATCATTTCACTCTTTTAGGACTCTTATAGAGCCTTAAATGCTTCCCTTCTTCAACACACTAACCCACATGGGTCTTGTCCCTTTGACCAAAACCTAACCATAGGTAAACCTTGCACAAGAATTTACCCATTGGATAATAACTTTACCATTGGATAAAGCCTTTATCCAATAACCTAACCACATGAGGTTACCCTCATGTCCCCTCAAGCATTTAATGTTTCTTCCTTCTCCTCTCAAGCCCTCTCATGATGCCACTTGTCACCATGGAATTGGTGGAAGTTGCAAGCATGGATTGAGTATCATGCCCCTCTCATGCAATCCTAACCCTTGCTAAGCTAAATCAATCTTGACCCTCCAATGGCCCATTTTGCCTATAAAAAGAACACTCATCCTCAAAGCAAAAGAGTAAATATCTTTAGCATTGTTATTATAGTTGCATAGGCATTTCTACTTAGCTTTCTCATAGCAACTCTATTTTGTGCAATTTCATAGCAATAGAAGTTCATTTTCAACCACATTCAATCCTCCATTTGGCATCCATGGCTACATGCTAAAACTGAGAGCTATACTCAAGCAATCATTTTGGATCTTGTAGAGGAGAATAAGAAGGGAGATACATCAAGAGAATCATGGGAGTTTCTTAGTGAATCTTTTCTCTCTTATTTTGCTTGTTATTGCTTCTATTTTATGCTTTTAATCTCTTTTGATATGCATTTGGAAAGTTTAAAGCTTATTTGGTTTTAGTTTTGGTTGAGATTAACATATTGACATTTGATCTTTGCTTTTGTTTGTTCCCCTTTCATGTGCATCATTTTGGTGCTCATCATGGGGCAAGTGTCCCATATTCAATACTAATAAGTTAAAAAATTTACTGAAATTTTTGAAACTTGCAGATTTTCCACACAAGAGTCGTGTTTTAGCGCTATAGTCATGCGATTTAGAATTTCTAATCTATGTTTTGACACTTCTGTAACTTCCTTTTTTGCGGGTTTCAGTGTTTATGTCGCTTCTTTTAGCACAATTTTAGCATTTTATCACTTCTATCACTTCTTTATCATTTTTTCTATGTTGTAGCGCATTTGTGTCGCTAGAGTAGTGCATTTGTTTTTACCAGAGTAGCACATTTGTAACAAGTAGAGAGTCAATTTTTGTAACACAAATGAATATTTTAGGCTTGTAAGCCCACAATATTGACTAATCTTTCAAGTGTTTTGCAAGTTCTAACTTTTCTTCTAGGTAGAATGGAGTTAGATTAAGTTTTATTTGACTTTTGTTTTAATTTTTCATTTCTTGTTACAAATGGTAAAAAGAACTCACACTTCATTTCTTGCAAGGTTTAAAAATAACTTCACATTTCTTTTTGGTGCTAGATAACAAGAACTTCATTTTTTTCTTTGGTGCTATAAAAAGAACTTCACTTTTTATTTCTTGCAAAGGATAAAAAGAACAACAAAAGAACCTTTTTTTTTGCAAGTAGCTCACATTGTCTTTTTGTGCAAATTAAAAAGAACAAGTAAATTTCCATTTTCTTGTTACACTTCATTTTGCAAGGTAAAAAAGAACAAGCCATGTTTTTAAAATTTCAAGATCTTATTTTTCTTGCAAGGTTTTTCAAAGTTTTCCAAAGTTCAAATATTGTTATCTTGGTTAAAAAGAACACCATGTCTATTGGAGCAACCTCTCCAAATAGCAATTAGATCACATTGCAATAATAGGATAAAATGAACACTATATACACTTAGTATTGTGATAGGCCTATGCTCTCTCCTTAATTGGGTGACAAAAACGTCAGACTCACTTTTATTTATTGCAATTAAGCTAAATCCTTTTAACAAGCATGCCCTCTCGAGAAGCCCATAAGATCGGTGAGAGGGGAACAACCTAAGTGGGGAACGGCTAACACCAAGTATTCCAACTTACTATAATAAAATGTGGATTATGATGAAAATAACATCCAATGGTAGTGTTCATTAATAGTCATCCCCCAGTATCTTCAAGATACATAAAGCCTTTTTTCTAAAGGTTGGGAAGCCTCTTGAGGGAGTTTATCATTGATGTACCGAACAAAACCCTTACTAAGAACTTTAATTGTAGAAGTCAAACCTAGTCAATAATCTAAACATTATAATATCATAGTGCAAGGGTGGGGAAGAATCCACCCCCAAGACACTCACCATATATCTCCCAAGAAAATGATCCAATTGAGAAGAAATTCTCTTTGGTTCAACTTCTGGCAAAAGGCAAAAAAAGGGTGCACCCTCGAGTGTGACAAGGTTGTTTGAGCTGACGAAGTATCAAGATGTGGGCTATGATATTATTAAAATGACCTTTTTGACAATAGAATATTTTGACTTGTATTCAATTGTTCAAAACCTATGGAAATCATTAGGGTTTGAAAAGATCCTAGAACATACACATTTCATCAAATTCATTTCAAAGTTATCCTACAAAGAAAAGAAGTGTTTATATGCTTGATGTGTCTTCTTGTAAAAGGAATCAAACATTCAAAACAAGTACACCCCATCAACCAAGGAAGAAAAAACAAAAAAAATAATCTGGCTCAAACATCACTAAGCATCATAGATAGGTTAAAACTAGCTTTTGAGTTCATCCTCTCATAGCTATGTAGCTTGTGATTATAAACAAACCTTGCTACACCTCATCGCATTATCGTTGATTACCAAGAAAGAAATCCCAAAGAGGAATTTGTTAACATCCAACCTTTAGTGTAATAGATCACTCATCTACAAACATTTCAACTCATCATCACCATCATCAAATCTTGGAACTATAAGAGAGGATCAACCATCCACTTTTCATCTCATTTCACGAACATAAGATTCAAACATGGCTGAGACAAGGTCTCATAGACTCAATAAAAATGAAGAACATCGTGAATCGAAAGAGGAAGAATAATTCAACCCCTTTTATCATAGAGAATTTGTAGGTGGAGAAGAGCCAGATACTCCCACACATGAGGAAATTGAATGAGCAACACATGACCCCATATTTAACAAACTCTTTGATGAGATTCTCAAGGGGAACATTGATGCCCATTTTCTAAGACTTAATCAAGAGGATGCAAAACTCCCTTTAGACTTTGACATATCGCAACTTAGGGAAACACCAAAGCAAGCCCAAAATAGTCATCACCTAGAGAGAAATCAAAATGAGAGAAGGGTGAGGAATACTCACAATTACGACAACAACCAGTATCAACAAGGGAGCCATGGGTATGTCCCACCTCCTCTCACAAAAATGGATATTTTGAGATAACAAGTACACGACCTCACCCAATAATTAAACTCAGGGAGATCACAGAAAAGATATTCTCTAGAGGACATATGTTTATATCCATTTGATAGGAGCATTGTCATGCCTCCTTTCCCACACAATTTCAAGACTCCAAAATTTGACAAATGCAAATGAAAGGGAGATCCAAGAGACCGTGTAAGAGAATTCTACTCTGCTTGCTTAAAGGTTGCATATGATGAGACCTAATCCATGTGCCTTTTTTTCTCAAAGTCTAGGAGGCTTGGCCATGCAGTGGTTTTCACGGTTGCCAGGCAGAATCAAGACATTTGAAGATAATGCAAAAAATTTGTTACTCATCATACACACAACATAGAATGTAATGTCTTTATGGCTTATTTATGCAGCAATAAAAAAAAATAGAGTTATTCTCAACATTCTTGCAAAGATGGAAACACCTTTCTGGCATACGTTCCTTCCTCATTCTTGAGGAACAATTAGTTGAAATCTTCATTTCAAACTTAAATGAAGAGATGGAATTCCACTTGGAAGTCAAATATTTAGACTCTTTTGTGGAAGTGATAGCCCATTGACTCAAAATCAAGAAAGCCCTTATCAAGAAGGGACTTGTCAAAATCTACAAGGACAGTCCTCGACCGACCTACACCAACGACAAACCCAAGTTTTTCATCCAAGAACAAAAACATCGTTAATGATGGTATTGTAGATGTGAGGATGGTCAAGATCGCCCAACCTATGATCAAAGTAGTTGGGTGTGCTGATAACTATAACAACAATCCCAACAACAACAACAATCCCAACAACAACAAAAAACCCCACAACAATACCAACCAAGGTAATCCCCCAAACAATCAGGTAAATCAAGATCCCAACACACAACAAGAGGCACCTAAGAGTAGGTTATTTACCTGTAAATTGAATTGAACATATACACCCTTGGGAGAACCTCTTGAAATGGTATTACAACAACTCATATCTTCCAATCTTATTATGTTGCCTAAAACATCAAATTATGAACCTCAGTTTAAACCTCCATGATGGAGGGATAATGAGTATTGTGAATTTCACAAAGGAAGAGGACACAAGATAAACAATTTCCATCGGCTAAAGGACATCATTCAAGACCTCATTGATCGGGGTGAGATACAAGTGGATGGCCACATTGCAAAAACTTCCAATATGGAACACACCATGTTCAAGAATCCACTCTAGTCGTATGAGAAAGGGGGTCCTTCCCATCAAGGTTAGAACCAAGATAGCATGAAAAACTATACACATGTATCATATAACTATACTGTCAATAACCTTTATGATGCTAATGAACAAGTTGCAACCATTACAATCAAAGGCAAAGATCATAAATGCAACGTTGTTATGCATCGTAGCAAGATTACATTACAAGGAGCACTATCAAGAGCGACATACGTGCCCAAACAATATAACCTTATGGACCAATTGGATAAGATGCCAACACTCATTTCCATACTAGAGATTTTATGCCTATCACCCTCACACAAAACTATCTTGGACCAAGCTCTCCAAGAAGCGTTAGTTTCATCCAAAATAAACACAGATCAATTGCTAGCCATGGTTGGAATTCTCAAATCATCACCATGTCTCACTTTTGCTGAGAGTGACAATGCATCCATTCAATCACCACATAACACCGCTCTCCACATTGAGGGATTCATACATAAACACAGAATCAAGTGAGTTTTGATTGACAATGGATCTAATCTTAAAATTTACACCTTACAATTAATAACAGCATTGGGATATGCAGAAGGAGCAGTTGATGCTAGAAAGAAGATCACCATCAAGGCATATAATGATGCAAAACACTCCTCTAAAGGGTGTACTACTCTACCAATAAGGGTAGGACTCACAGTGAAAGATGTGATTTTTCAAGTCCTAGTTCTCCCTCTTTTGTACAATCTCCTACTGGGTAGACCATGGATTCATGCCATGGAAGAAGTCCCATCCACCTACCATCGGTGCATCAAATTTCCACATAATAAAGTAGAGATTACTATCATTTGTGACATCAATCCATTTGCCTTCTACAACAACATTAGTCACCATCCAGTTATCGCAGTGCCTAGCAACAAAGAATCCACTGCCTCATCATCATACATCCACCTAGCTTCTCTCACCAGTACACCAATCCCTACACCCAAATAGGACAAGCTAAAGATGAAAGTAAAAGATGAATTCCTAGGAGAATATAACATTATCCAACTTTTCTATGTTGGCCAACTACCTCTCTCACCTAGGGCTCATGGAAAACTACAAATTTCACTCCAAGCACCTATTGCAGCAAATACCCATACACTAGCTCAGTTCACCCTTGGAAGGACCCAAGAGGAGGAGAATGTGGAAGAATATTTGACCAAATGGATCTACAAGGACCCTATAGACAAAGGTAAACAAAAGGTAAATATTCCCACCGTGAAGTATCGCAAAGGTTTCACCATAATGAAAAAGATGGGATATGATGGCCATAGTGCTTTGGGATCCTACAAACAGGGACCGCACGAGTCATTACAACCCTTGTTAAAACCAAAAGATAAAATTGGACTCATATTTAATTATAGTCTAGGGGGCTCTTCTAAGCTCAAGCTTACAAGAAAACAAAAGCAACCAAATTATAAGCCCGTCACTCCAAAGTAAAAGGTCTTGTCCATTTCGTACATGTAGTAGTTGTCAACAAACCTTTCATACCTAAAGACATTATTATAATATATAGTAAAACAGTTCTAAAAAGTGATTCTGAGATAGATTCACATGAATATGAATGGGGTTCTTTAGCTTCACATGAATCTGAAGGGGATTCTTTTGATACTTTTGAAGATAAAAGAGATGAAGGAGATGAATTCATCAAAACCTTTTGGGATCTGGATACTCAAGATACTTCTAGGAGAGATATGTCACCTCTCGATCCCAATTACGATGAGGAGAGTATGAAAAATGACCTCAATACCTCCATCCTAACTATATTTGACGCATCTTATGAACTCAACCTAATCGATGAAGCAATGCCAATCATCTACCCCAAACTCATTAAATGGGACCAACAAGATCCCCTGTGCCTTGACACCTTCCAAAATGATGAGGTGATGATAAAATTTCTCAAATTATGGGATAACATACCAAACGGGGATCACAAGGCTAGATTTGTTATTGAACTCAACAACACAACTTACTTCATAGTGAATGGAAAACCTTCCAATTGCAAAAATATAACAATAAAGAATGGATCTTCTAGTGAAAACCACACTGCAACACTTATAGATCCCAAAAAAGTAAAAGTAAAGGACACATCCAAAGCTGAAAACCTCTTTGAGGCGCCTAAGGTTGAAAGGTTTGGGATTCTCCCCTTCAGCACAAATCAGCAACGATCATCTATCCTTATGGAGGAAACAAAAGAAATAAATCTGGGAACAACATAAAATCCCCACATGATACACCTAGCAAAATCATTGACTCCAGAAGAAGATCCTAATTTTGTAGAGTTCTTTCAAAAGATACAAATCAATTTTGCATGGTCCTATATAGACATGCCTGAACTAGATCTAGATCTAGTAATGCATCACTTGATGGTAGCAAAAGGAACCAAACCAGTGAAATAAAAGCTAAGGAAAATACATCCTTAGATCGCCATCTTAGTAAAGGGTGTACTCAAAAAGTTGTTACACTGTAGTTTTATAAGACCAATTGACTATGCAGAATGGATCTCTAATATTGTACCAATGGAAAAACCAACTAGGGGCATCCACATCTGTATAGATTGCAGAGATCTAAACAAAGAACTTCCTAAGGATGACTTCCCTCTAAACAACATTGATATGATCATGGACCTAACAACAGGACATGCGATGCTATCTCTCATGGATGGGTTTTCATGATATAACTAGATTAAGATCACCCCAAAAGGTCAACACAAAACTGCTTTCACATGCCCATGGGGAACATACTATTGGAATGTGATGCCATTTGGTCTCAAAAATACAGGAGCCACATATCAAAGGTAAATGACTATCATCTTCCATGACATGATGCATACACTAATGGAATACTATGCAGATGATTTACTAGCTAAATCGTTAACAAGAGAGGATCACCTTACAGTGTTGGACAAAATATTTACCAGACTAGAATAGTATAATGTCTGCCTCAATCCAAATATGTGAGTCTTTGGAGTGACCTCCATAAAGCTCCTAGGATACATTGTCTCTAACAAATTAATTGAGGTTGATCCTACAAAATTAAGGCAATCATGGAGATTCCACCTCCTAAGAACATCGGCCAGTTGAGAACATTACAAGGAAGGCTACAGTCATCAGTTCATTGCACAATTGGCTGATAAATGTAATCCATTTACACATCTACTACATAAGAATGTATGCTTCAAATGGGATGAGAAATGCCAACAAGCATTCTAGCAACTTAAGGACTACCTGATGAAACCACCTCTATTAATACCACCAACTCCAGAAAGGCCCTTGTTGTTATACATATCAGATACGACTACAACCTTAGGGATATTACTAGCACAACATAATGTCAAAGGAAAAGAATGTGTAGTATACTACATCTCTAGGATACCAATAGGGTATGAACTCAATTATATGCCTATTGAACAAGCTTGTCTTGCAGTAATTTTGGCAGCAACCAAACTAAGTCACTACATGTTGATGCATAAGATACAACTCATTGCCAAGATAGAACCACTCAAGTATTTACTCATTAAAGTGGCACTAACAGGTCATTTGGCAAAGTGGGTTATGATCCTCAATGAGTTCGGCATAAAGTATGTGGACCGTAATGAAATCAAAGGGCAAGTCATTATAGATCAGTTCGCTGAAGCACCACTCATAGGAGACCATCCTCTCATCTCAAATTTTCTAGATGAGGAGATCTTCATAGTCGTACCAGCACCACAATGGAAGCTATACTTTGATGGGTCATACACTAGGCATGGTTCAGGAGCTGGAATTCTTTTTATCACACCTCAAGGTGATAGCATTCCAAAATCATACAAGCTCACATTCCCATGCACAAACAACATAGCATAATATGAGGCCTTGATCACAGTACTAAGAATGGCCATACAATGGAACTTGACGGAGCTGCAAGTATATGACGATTCATAGATCGTCATCTGGCAGGTTAATGATGATTACCAAACTAAGGACAATAAGCTCATGCCTTAAAAGAAAATGGTTGATAGTTTCAAGGAATTATTCACAGCTATCACCTTTGATCAAATTCCTTGAGAGAAAAATAGAGTTGTCGATGCAATGGCTACAATAGCCTCTCTTCTCAATCATCCATATAACTCAACATGCTAAGAGTTCAAAGTTGAATAGCTTTTAATCCCTGCTTATGCTATCCTAGAATCTGAGATGGTATGTCAACGCATTGGTCCCAATTCCCCATGATATGGTGAGTTTTACGCTTACCTACACGATCAAATCCTTCCACCGAATCAATCAAAAAATCAACCAAAAACCATACGCCAATCTACCCAATACATAATCATTGCCAAAACCCTATATCGATGGGGTCTTGATGGTACTCTCCTTCGATGTTTAGAGAAAGGTGAGGTGACCACAACTTTAGAAGAAGTACATGAAGGTATCTATGGGGCCCACTCAACTGACCCTTCATTGGTTAAGAGATGTTGGTATTTTGGATATGTTGATATGGTTTTGTCATTGATGTCAACACCTATCATTACTTGTCAACACTTATCAGCACTTGGAGAACTTTGGTTATGTTCACCGGCAAGACAGAGACATGTGCAAAACAACAGTATTTGATTCACCAACAAATTATATTGTTCACCGACACTTGGAATGACTTGGAAACTACTTGGTTATGTTGAAGACATTATTCGATCACTTGGTTTTGGAAATTTGGTTATTTGTTTATTCAGGTTTGCATATTTGTTGTTACTGGCAAATAGGTCCAAGATAAGCACCGGCAGACTTATCTATTCCAGATCAGCATGGCATGTTATGGACATGATTTATTATTATTGTAAATGCATTCAGTCGACATCATGCATCAGATATTGATTTGTTTGTAATTGATTTTATTGTAATATATTTTAGTGAGCCGACCTATTAAATTGGTCTTAGGTTATGGTATACATATGTAAGATCTTATTTGTAAGATCGATATGTGATTGGGAAAAAGAATTGTAATAGAGTATATGAGAAAATAAGTAGAGCCATACACGCAAACATCATTTGAAGGTTGAAGGAGGGTTTTGTGAAGGCAATCAAAACTACACCGGTATTGAATCCAGCATATGAAGATGCTATTTTGTGCAGTACATTATCATTGGATTTAACCATCCAATTGTAGTCAATATGACTCTCATTTTGTGATTGAGCAGTGAGCTCTAGGCAGTTGGCCTTTCTGCATGTGTAGAATCCATATTGTAAACACATACTATCTGCAATAGTATCATTTGATTGTGGGTAAGGCTTCCCACCGTGGTTTTTTCCCTTACAAGGTTTCCACGTACAAACATTGGTGTTATGTATTATGGATGTTATTATCTTTCTGTTTTATGCATTAATCTTTACCAGTACTGCAATTAACTGTTAATACTGTCTACCGACATAAAGTTTGGTTTACCGGTATTAAGCATTAAGTTTTGGTTAAGTTAATTTTGGTTGAATTTATTGGACAACTGATTCACCCCTCCCCCCTCTCATTATCTCTGGGACCTAACAAGAGACTCATAAGAATAGGATACTATTGGCCCTCCATGGAAAAAGACTCCTATTAATTTATTATACAGTGCAATAAGTGCCAAGTACACAGAGATTTGATACGTGCACTTGCCCAAGAACTGCAACCCATTGCAACACCATGGCCCTTTTGTCGATGGGGACTTGACCTTGTGGGTAAAATCCATCCATCTTCATTTGTTGGTCATAAATTCATCATTACCACCAATGAGTACTTCATAAAGTGGATCAAAGTTGTTCCACTCACCCAAGTCACCGATAAGCTTATCACCTCATTCATCTAAAATTACATCATCTGTCAATATGGTGTACCCATGTCCATCATCACAAATAACGGGCTTACCTTCAAAAATCAGGATATCTAAGAACTCTATGAGAAGTTTCATATCCAACACCGTTTCTCCACCCCATATTACCCACAAGGAAATGGTCAAGCAGAAGCCTCAAACAAGAACATATTGAGGATCATAAAGAAGATAGTCAATGATGTCAGTCATGATTGCCACATTCATTTGAATCTCACACTATGGGCATATCGAACTAGCATTTGAACCCCTACAGGAACAACCCCCTACTCACTTGTTTTTGGATCAGAATCTATCTTGCCTATTGAAGTTGAATTTCCATCCCTATGGGTCTCCTTGCACAATCTAATTAATGATGAAGACTACTGAGTCTCTCATCTTTAGGACTTGAAACTGCTTGATGAGAAGCGACAAGCTGCCTACAATCACCTTAAGGCGTATCAGCAATGCATGAGTAGAATTTATAATCATAGGGTCAGACCTCGCATATTTGAGGTAGGAGATCTTGTTCTCAAAGAGAATCCTTGCAATCAACCAAACAGAGAACATCAAGGCAAATTTGAATCCAATTGACTGGGTCCATACGTCATCACCGTCATCTTTGGGTCTGGGGCATACCAGTTAGCAACTTCAAAAGGGGAAACACTAGTAGATCTAATAAACAACATGCATCTCAAAATGTTCCATACATAAGTTGTATAGAGCATCAAGCTCGTAAAATCTCAAAAAGACCAAAAACATTTATAAAAGGTCTTGAAATAAGCAAAAAAAAAAATAGTAAAAGAAAAATCATTCATCCAAATGATGAAAACCACTTCAGTGGTGTCTTGGATAAGTACGATGGTGAAACCCTGATAAACAAGTGACATTCATAAAGGCTATGGCTCCATTGTCTTTCAAACTTGTTGAGATCACATTCATGCATCTACTCATACATCATATCTACCATGGCTTCTTATTGATTAGCAATCAGAATTATTGCCTTGTGTGTCCCACATCATGCTTTCACAGCAACACCTAATCGACAGTAACCTTTTTAACCTAATGATAGGAGTAGATTCTCAATACTGGTGATTATTTGAGTTACTCATTTGGAAAATATCCTGAAATAATCCAAAATTATTCGTAAAATCTCAAAAAGACCAAAAACACTTGGAAAAAGGTCCTAAAAAAATAAAAAAACATTCGAAAAATTGTACATAACTAGAAAACCCAAAAACATCATAAAAACCAATAAAAAACATTGCAATGAAATTGTTCTTTGTACATAAACATCGAGCCAGACACAAAACAATATTTGAGCTACCTAAAATATGACCAACTATCAAATCAACAAACAATGAAACATATGAGCAAAACATATGCAAGATCGTCTTAACAAGGATACATCTTTCCTTACAACAAGACATGATGACATATCTATTTGACAAGAAGATCTTGTTTGGTTGATGGGCACTCGGTCAAATTACTACTTTTTATATCAAGTTCCTGTGCTACTCCACGATATCCACAAGTGACCAATATACATATAGAATTTTGTTGCATTTCACCCATCCATGTATCCATCCATACAATGTAATTATCATGTATGCATGCATATGCAAGAAAAATATGCTATGAGAAGCTAGGTACATGAAGCTATAAATATGAGAAACCGTTCTTAATCCAAAAAAGACTGAATGAGTACAATTATAGACATCACATCCATGTCAATTGATACTCCATTTTATCCTTTTCAAAGGTAGCCTCAAGCTAAAGGACTAGGTACTAGGTCTCCAAACCTTCTCTCTACAACTAACCCCCCTTCCCTCCCGATCCAGATCATCAGCATCACATACCCTATATTGTGTTCCACAAGCCGATCAAGCCAAGCACATTGTAGTCCATCTCTCATAGGAGGGGTTGTGTATCCTATGTCATCTAGGTCATCCTATAAGCAAAATAGGTTACTGTGTTAGCCATTTTAACCTAACTATCAATTGGTCAACCCATCAAACATAGTTTTGTAAAGCGAAAAAATCGAACCCTAGTCGTTCTCCCCTCCCTAACCCCAAGGAGAGAGAAGGGAGAGTCACTAGGGTTGATGGTTTTCACTTAGGGGAAACTTTACATTCAAAAGAGGGGTTGAAACCCACAAGATCCAATCCCACACAATGCAAGATTGGATTCTATATGAGTTTCAAGGGTTGTGATAGTAAGGATACCCTCTTTTGTAAAGAAATGTGGAAAGAATGATTGAACTAGGAATGCATGTAAAGTAGGAAAGATTCGCTTATAAACAGAGATAGGGATATGGGATGAAGCTGCGGACCTGGAATTAGCAGTAAAATGTCGAGACGGTGCTGTTCTGCAAATTTGAGCGAAAGTTGACGGGACGATGGCGCCCGGCGTGCACACGGTCCTCCGAAAAATCCGCGAAACGAAGGGGGATCTGTTCATCTCTGCACAAGGATTCGAGATCTTCAATTACAGCCGTGTACCTGCAACCTACACACAAAAAAGAGAGGACGATTGGGGGGTTAGGGATGAGGGGTTTGCCTTTAGGTCAAACCCCGGTTTTGGAATTAACCAAGAAATGAGAATGCTGTAAATGTAAATGTTTGTAATGTAAACAAGTACTTGATACCTTGTTGTAAGAATGTTTGTATTCTTACATGCGAAGGTGTAAATGTTGTTGTATGTTGTATGTTGTATGTGATCTCCTCTTCAATGGTTGAATCCTTGTCTTGAATGCAACACTTAGCCTTGAATGGAGACTTAGAATGATCAATTGCTTGAAGGAATGCTTGAATGCTTGAATGCTTGAATGCTTGAATGCTTGAATGTTTGAATATCGTTTCCGCGTCTTGTACACATATGTCCTTCCTTTTTTCAACCTCCTCAAATGGGAGAGGAAATGTAGTTTATATACTTGTCAATTAAGGCTGATAGACTAATTTTCCCGACCTTAGGCCGACCAGGAAACATTATTTTCCAATTTGCAAACTTAAAGACCTGATGCCCACAAGAGACCGGGCCCAAAATAGGGCCAGGGACCAGGGCGCTGGGCGCCATGGTCTTGGGGGACCAGGGCGCTGGGTGCCCTAGTCCTGAAGGACCAGGGCGCTGGGCGCCATGGTCCCACCTCCAGGGACAGCGGGGTGCAAGGAGGATCAGGCCAGGGTGCTGAAAAATGCAGTTTTTGATGTCATGAACAAGTTTCGGGGTCTCCATTCAGGTTCTGTGTTGCATCACCATCGTGAAGACCCAAATGCAGTCGAAATTGCAAGTGTCACAATTTTAGGACGCTACAAGTTTAAATGGACAATTACATCAATTGTCTAAGTCTCAACGGGTAATTTGACTTAGATACCTCAACTTCATCGAGCAATTACATCAATTTTCTAATTCACAAGGTCACTTTGACTCAATTACGCAGATTTTATCTTGTTTGAGCGAACAACTGACATCAACTGTAATGCTTTGACTAACCTTGGGGCAATTCACACAATTGCACTAGACTGTCCAAACAATTTCACCAAGATCATATTGATCAAATGTACAACAGCAACCACATGCACCACAAAACATTGCATTTGCATAGTCTACCCTGCATGACCTAAAGGTACTTACTGACTTACCTTTCTCTGCTCTCCATTCATGCCCAACTCATCCTTTTTTTCTACCACTCACCACCATTCAATCTCAAATCCTCCATTCTATCATCCCTCCAATTATTACTATTTTTTGAGAGGTCGACCAATTTTTTTCAAAAATTTTGGCCCATCTCTCGAGGGGGCATACCACCCACTATACCACCTACTAAACTAACATTCCCTAAGGCATTTCCCAAGCCTATTTGTTTTACTTTGAAATGACGTGATAAACTACACCATCTCAAAGAGGGGTAAATGTAGACACATAAATCTATCCATAATTATTTTACTAACATTCATCTATTAATTAAATTCACATTTAATTAATTTACTTAGCTTATACTCTTCTATTTAATTAAATGAATTTTATAATTTAATTCACTAGATGTACTCTAACTATTAGTTAAATAAATAAGTCTATATATTAATTAAGCATGTCCCCCTTCCTCTCATTTAAATAAATTAAGATTTATTTAAATAAATCCAGAATTTACACACACATTTAAATAAATCAATATTTATTTAAATCCCCACCCACTAGCTTTTTTCTAAAAAGGCAAGTTGCACATACATTTAAATAAATGAATATTTATTTAAATCCCCATCCACTTGCATTTTCCTAAAAAAGCAAGTTGCACACACATTTAAATATGAATATTTATTTATATCCCCATCCACTTGCATTGTTCTAAAAAGGCAAGTTGCACACATTTAAATAAATAAATATTTATTTAAATCCCCATCCACTTACATTCTCTTACAATGGCAAGTTGCACCATTATTTTAAATAAATGAATTATTTATTTAAAATCTTATTTATCCTTATCCACTTGCATTTTCCTACAATGCCCACTTGCTCACTATCTTCTTTTAAACCCTTCTATTTTAGCCTAAACCCACTTCTAATCATTTTCACAATCCTAATCCCAAATTAACCCTCGCCCCATCATTTCACTCATTTGGGACTCTTACAGAGTCTTAAATGCTTTCCTTCTTCAACACACTAACCCACATGGGTCTTGTCCCTTTGACCAAAACCTAACCAGGGGTAAACCTTACACAAGAATTTACCCATTGAATAATAAATTTACCATTGGATAAAGCCTTTATCCAATAACCTAACCACATGAGGTTACCCTCATGTCCCCTCAAGCATTTAATGTTTCTTCCTTCTCCTCTCAAGCCCTCTCATGATGCCACTTGTCACCATGGCATTGGTGGAAGTTGCAAGCATGGATTGATGATCATACATCTCTCATGCAATCATAGCCCTTGTTAAGCCAAATCAATCTTGACCCTCCAATGCCTCATTTTGCCTATAAAAGGAACCCTCATCCTCAAAGAAAAAGAGGAAAAATCTTTAGCATTGTTATTATAGTTGCATAGGCATTTCTACTTAGCTTTCTCATAGCAACTCTATTTTATACAATTTCATAGTAATAGAAGTTCATTTTCAACAACATTCAATCATCCATTTGGTATCCATGGCTACATGCTAAAACTGAGAGCTATACACAAGCAAGCATTTTGGATCTTGGAGAGGAGAAGAACAAGGGAGAGACATCAAGAGCATCATGGGAGCTTCTTAGGGAGCCTTTTCTCTCTTATTTTTCTTGTTATTGCTTCTATTATATGCTTTTAATCTTTTTTGATATGCATTTGGAAAGTTTAAAGTTCATTTGGTTTTAGTTTTGGTTGAGACTAACATATTGACATTTGATCTTTGCTTTTTCTTGTTCCCCTTTCATGTGCATCAAAAACCATAATGTCCTTGATGATCTTTTTCCAATCATGTCCTCATACGAGTATATACATTACAAAAGAATAATCCTCAAGCAGAAAACAAAGAAAGTAATCCTGCCCCATCATAGCTCCTTTAGACTCTGACATCCTCGAGTAGCATAAGTATCATGATTTACAAAAATCATTTAACACAACCAATGAACCTTCTTACCATAGATATATTTTCTCATCAAAATAGATAGAATCATTCTTGTATACACCTAAAAATGGTCTGAAGATAATTAATTAAATAAGCAATTATTTAATTAATCCTCCTCCCCAATTTAATTAAATTCACTACGAAATTTGATTAAATCTCTCATTCATCTACTTATTAATAAATCTAAGGATTTATTTCATAGGTTCATTTCATCCCTTTAATTAATTAATTCCCTCCATCCAAAATTCATTTCTTCTAAATCCCCTAATTAATTAAAACAAATCAATCATGAGTTGTTGAGATTAATTATCCTTTTCATATTATTTGAATTTTTAAATTCAAATTCTCCTAACTTCTACCACTCCTAAACCTAACCCATTCTACCTACCACCATGTCCCCTTTCATCCAACATCTTGTAGAACCTTTGTGATACTTGTCACTAAGTGTTCCCTTTCATCCAACCCTTCTAGAAGCCTCTTGACACTTGTCACCATAGAGATGATAGATGTTCCCTTTAATCCAACCCCCTTTTCCATCCTCCTCCAATTTAACCATTGATATCTTCAGATTAATCTTGATCATTGATTCTTGCCACCTCACCCCTAGCCTTGGAAAATCCTATAAAGACCTCATTTTGGAGCTCAAAGGGTCCCAATTTCATATCATTCTTGCATATCATTTGATCACATCTCATTCTCATCTTATGCATTGTTATTATAGGCATCTAGCTTATAGTTTATCAGTTGTAGCAATGTTATCATGCTCAATTTTAGCTTAATTGCATCTTAATCATGCTATTCTTGCTAGATCATGCATCTTAATCAGTTAAATCCTCCATCTAAGTGTAGTCAAGTCACTAGAATTTGCACAATCAGATCTGAGAGCATTTTCATACTCGCATTTACTAGGAGGCAATTAGTCGATTAGCTATGGTTTTACATTTCTTTGATTTAAATCTTCTAACCATGTTTGTAATGACTTATTGAGTGCATTGTGGTTGCAGATATAGGTACATTTCACAGAACACGACAATTCTAATAAACGTTGTTGATATGTGATGTTAGTATTTCATAATTTGGTTGCATGTCAATGGTCAATGGTCTATGCCATGATTTTGTTTAAGGCCGAATGTTATGTCACTTATTGTTTAGAGATATATATCGAAATCCATCTTGTTACCCTCTCAAGTGTGACATTCAAGGATCCCACTCTTTAACCAGGTTGAGGATTTTCCCCTAGCCCAGGAAAGGACCAATTTATTATGGATAGATGGAAAAGTAAAGATGGATGACAATTTATTATGTAATGGATAGAATATGCTTAGAAAAGCACTAATACACAAGCCATGGCAGGATGCTATTGTGGGATATATACAATGGGTATGGGTAGGATCTAGATAAGATTTGAATATGTTTATCATTTTTTGGGACATGTACAAGGAATATGGATAGGATTATGGATATGAACAAATGAATGTGGGGTAAGAGGTTTTATTATGAATATGTAAAATGATTACGAATATGGATAAGAACCCATAATCCAAATAGATAAAAGAGCTAGTTTATCACAAGTAGCACCTATTTTTTAGGTTTTCACCACTTGTTTTTATTGCACTTTTTTTAAAATTTGATTTTTTTGTATTTTTCTTGATTTTTTTATTTTTTTTGTATTTTTGCCCCTTGTATTACGGTTTTTAGAAAATCTTAACTGTAAAACTTACGAAGATGCATATTGTTGATTGGATCATCCAATATCTCACCTTCTTTTGTGGATAGTTGATAGACCCCCAATCCATAAACAACCACAATAACATATGGACCAAGCTAGTTTGGCTCAAACTTCCCTTTCTTCTCTCAATCTTGTTGATTTATGGGGTTTTCCTTTAGTACAAGATCACCAACTTGAAAGACATGGGGCTTCACTTTATGATTATAGCTTCTAGACATCAACAAAGTACCTAACATCTTGTTATTGAATGAGAAAGAGTTCATAAAAACACTAGAAAAGGGTGAAGGAGTGGGATTTGCACTCATAGTGAAATCCAAAGGAAGAAAAGGTAGAAAAGAAAGTTGAGATACCATATGAGGTGCAGAAAATCCTTGATAACTTCAAACAAATAATCAGTGATGCTACACCTATAGCCTTACCACCTTCTAGAGCCATTATCCATCAGATTGACTTCATACCTAGAGCCTCTTTGCCCAATAAGGCAGCCTACTAAATGACCCCTGAACAAAACAAAGAGGTAGCAAGACAAATACAAGAACTCTTAGAAAGGGCTGATTAGCAAAAGCATTAGTCCTTGTGTAGTACCTATAGTGTTGGCACCTAAGAAGGGTGGAACATGGAGGCTTTGTACAGATTCCAGAGCCATAAACAAGATCACCATCAGATACAGATTTCCCATACCCAGGATAGAGGACTTGATGGATTGTTTGGGGGGTGCATAGTATTTCAACAAGATTGATTTGAAGAGTGGTTACCATCAGATAAGAATCAAAGAGGGGGATGAATGGAAGACAGCTTTCAAAACAAATGAGGGTCTCTATGAGTGGCTTGTCATGCCTTTTGGACTCTCTAATGCTCCTAGCAAATTCATGAGACTCATGAATGAAGTTTTACATGGTTTCATTGGCAAGTTTGTTGTTGTGTATTTAGATGATATTCTTATTTTCAGTAAGACTAAGGAATAGAATTTGAAGCATTTAGCTATTGTTTTGAGATAGTTATCTGATGAACAGCTAACCATTAATCTAAAAAAATGTGATTTCTTGAAGCAAGAATTGGTCTATCTTGGTTTTGTTGTATTAGGAGGCAATCTGAAAATGGATCTGTTGTTCTCAAATTTTGATTCGCCTCTTATCCCTTATAAGAAATATAATAACTCTATCTACAAATGAAGAGATCAAGGAAAAAATAACCTTAGAGCAGCATATGACAAGGTTTCAAGAACCTTCTACACATTGAACTTATCCAAAGTTCAAGCGGGTATACCTCCTGTGAATAACTTCACACTTTTAAACGAGATCGACAGTAAACCAGTGTCCAAAAACCAGTGGATCTTATCACCTCAACATAAATTGAAATAATAAAGGAAAACGTATGCTCATTTTTAGTATTGACCCTCAAGAGATATAGAAAGAAAACCACAACTGATATCAGTGCCTTATCCAGGCTACAGAGTCATCTAAATTTAAACAAGAATTTCACAATTAAACATCCCCATACATCTGATCACTTCGGCTTCTATTAACCCCATACATGCATGACATATATAAGAGTCCTTCCTTGTTAAACTAAACAGTGTTTATCAAATTCAAAGTTTCCAACAAAATAACCTACTAACAGAGATATTTCATGCGTATTTAATTCCCCTCCTAAAGAGGAAAGCTAAGAAACATCTCTATAAAGACTGCATTACAATCCATGTTCAATTGAATAACCTTAGATTACCCAAAGGAAACCAGTAAATTATTGAAAGTACACCAGAAGACAACACGAATTCTAGGCTCGAAAGTTTATGGTCTGTATATTGATATTCATTTTGAAAAATCTTACAAAACTCAAAATATTCTTTGTAAAAACTAGAAAAATCCCAGATATATTTCTACAGAGTTTCTTTACAAATTCTTGTGATCCCTTTCTAACTAGTCCTGGTATCCATTTATAATAGTATGGATGCATACAACCTTCGGACCTTTTCCTAAAAAGTTTGTTACAAACCACAATACTCTCCAAGAAACAGTTACAAGTCCTTTTCAACATCTACGGCCTCTTCTATTTTTTGTTCTGCTGCAACCTCTTCTAACTTCTCTGGAGTATCTTCCTTTTGTTCGACATATTTGAATTTCCACTCCTGGAACACGTCATCATTTGGCCAAGCAAAGCTAACAATCTTTTATTTCATTCCTTCTAGCCTTTTCCAAATGATCCTTAATTGCCCAATTTCTTTTTCTATGAAACCATAGTGTGATTTCACTTTTTCAATTTCTTCAACTGTTTGGACAAATAGGGATGTGTCATCGATGTTAATAACTTCATTAACCCTTAAGGACAACTTGTGGTCCAGCTCTTCTAGCCAGGTCTTCTCCTCTTTCAACTGAATTGGACCTACAAATCCCCCTGGAAACAATTCAAACTTGTGATCTGAATATTCCTTTCTATATAATTGGGCTTTTCTTTTTACACCTGCCCTTTCCTCTGAGAGTATAATCATCTCTTTTATGAACTCACTGGTGGACCTTAGATCATCATTCTCCTCTGCACCTACATGGGATGAACACATGAGCTCCAACTCCTTACCTCTAGGCATCCACTTATTAACGATTGGTTCCAAAGTGGCTTCATCCTCTCTGAATTTGATCAAAACATCCAGAATCCTCTTCATATTAATGTATACAATGGAGGCCTTGACTGAATCAGCAAACTTCAAGATTGTGGCTTTCACCTTTTCTTCATACTTGTTTGCAAACAAGGCTTGAGCTTGTTTCAACTTCTCCAACTCATGTTGGACAGTTTCAGCTGACTGGAAACTAGAAGGCATAGGAGAAGGGGGATATTCTATGATGGGACTAGTAGGAGGGGGTCTTACTGGAGAGGAAGCTATCATGAGTGTAGAGGATTCACTTGGATGGTGCTGACCTACCAACTGACTCTGAAGTCTAGTAATAATGTTGTCCCTGTTGGCTATTCCTTCTTTGGCTTCATTATAAGCTTTTAAGATGGTCTCCAATTTCAATTGGAGATTAGCTCTTTCTTTTGCCTCTTTCTCTGCTACTACCATACTAAACTTTGCAGTTTCCAAAACTATGCTTGCAGCTTCCACTACCCCTGTATCTTGGACTCTCCTAACAACCATGCCTCCTAAGAGACCAGAATTTGATGCGCTTTTCCTCCTTTTGTTCTCATCCTTCTTCAGTAACCATATGACTAGAGCAGCATTATCCTTATTAAAGGTCACTCCTTCCATTGGCTTTGTTTCCTTCCTCATTTCTTCAAGAACTAGAGCATCAACGATATCCCATTCAGGGAGGATTAACACACCAGCTTTAGACACCATCTCCTTTCCTTTCTCAAGGGTGATAGTCTTAAACTCTTCCATCATTTCTTTCTTTATTTCTTCTTCCCCCTGAGTTGCATCTCTAAGAGGCTGTTCACTCTTCCTCTGCTCACATCTGACATTGAATTGTTCCATATTTTTCTTCCACACAAATTGCATGAAAGCCCTTGTTGTAACAAAATTACTGTTAGCCAGGAATTCCTCACTAGCTTGCTTAACAGTAAGGTCTAATTCTTTGCCCCTT
Source organism: Cryptomeria japonica (assembly GCF_030272615.1). Taxonomy (NCBI): domain Eukaryota; kingdom Viridiplantae; phylum Streptophyta; class Pinopsida; order Cupressales; family Cupressaceae; genus Cryptomeria; species Cryptomeria japonica. The sequence goes on from NC_081408.1 coordinate 510,287,249, forward strand.
AGCTCACCATCAGTCAAGTTCATTTCAGCACTAGGTGGCTCCTCTGGCATCCCTTCTTGGGTCTCCTCATAGGTATAAGCAATCTCACCGAGACTCCCTAACTATAATAATTGTTCAGCCACCGCTTGCTCATCTCCTATGTGGATAGGGGACTGAGATGGAGAATATTGAGGTTCATCAGTTTCAATTTCCTTCCCCACTCTTTGCCTTTTAGGGGAATCTTGGATGCCAATGACATCTTCAATTGCTCTTTTCCCTCTTGAAGTGGAAGACTCACCTGTCACTGGCGTCATCACAATGTACTTTGACTTCTTATGCATTACATAGTCACCAGGTGGGATAGCCTTAGTAAAGGTAGGCTTAGCCAGGACCAACCTAACCCTATCAGGATCATTTTTCATTATAGCCTCTCTTTTTTCTTTTAAGGTCTGCATGAGGTCTTCAAAATAGAGAATCAAGAATTTGATTTTCTCCTCAAAAGGGTTGAAGCTGGAAAGGGGGTCATAGCTACTATCAAATTGATGGATAAAATCAAGTGCCTTCTTATATGCAACCCACTTCTCCTTCCTTAGTTTCTGCTCATCTAAGCTAAATTCATTCCTAATTAAATCTTCAGGGAACTAAAATTGATGAGGCCTACCTTTACACACCACCCTCTTTCTAAACATGCCATTGAAAAAGTCCTCAGGGTCTGCACATCTTGAAACTATAGTTGACAGCCTATATGGCTTAAAGAATTCCTCAAAATGTTTCCAGCCACCTTTGGTGGTTACAAAATGGTGGTCCATGGTGATAGTTGGTAAAATGGTCCCCTTACCCCTATTGGTCAACTCTGCCTCTTGTACTCCTCCAATTTGTCTCAATACTTCTACAATTCCTATCTTCAATGGGACCTAATAGGGAAATCGATAGGGAGTACCTCCAAAACCATACACTCTAAAAATAGTAGAAATAAGGTACAAATACATGTCTCCCCAATTGTGAACAATCTTAATGCCCTCTGCAAGCTCTTTAGGTCTGAGGAATTCGAAAAGAGCCTTAGGAATCCTAGGGTTTTCTGTGCATAAAAGAATTCTAATCTGAGATGCAAAGCATCTATCAAACTTTAGAAAACTAGCATCTTCTCTATCCCAAGATAAGACAGTGCTCCAAAGTTGGACTGGCATCTCTTCCTTATCCTTTACCTTAACCAAGTCCATTTCCTTTGCAAAATAGTTAGCACCTTTGAACAAAAACATATGCATTAACAAGGAGTACCATCCAAACGGCCTATCTACCTTACCATTTTTTATCCCTTCTAGCCTTGCATGAATTGCATCAATAAGGTTTGGGGCATAATCAAATGTTATTTCCAGGGAGGGGTTTAGAATTTGTGCAATCATCGGCATGTAATGGGTTGGCATGTTTTTCTCAGCTTCTTCTCCAAAATTCTGACATAGTGCCCAATACATACCCTTAGCTCTCAGAGTAAACAAATTCAGGGAGAATGATTCCATTGTACAGGGGCCTACAATTATCAACCCTCCTATCTTAAAAAAGAATTCTTTCAATGGGTCACTCCTAAGATGACCCCTTTGTGCATTATAGACCTAGGCTAATGACTCAAACTCAATAGGCTCTAACAAATTGGAAGCCTCACTGAGTTTAAACACGTTTCTGAATTCATCATCTTTTATTTCAATCAGGGCTGATCCCTTTACATTCCTGATACATCTTGCTATAGGGTCATAATTCTATGCAATTAGGGTCAACAAATCTACATCCATGAATACACTAGGGACCACAAGTTTCCCCACATCCAGTTCCCATATGCTATTCAAAGGAGCTAGGAATGTCTCTGCCCAAAACCTACTTTGAACAATCCTAAACCTGACATCCCTATTTCAGGGTCCCTTAACCAATTTCCTTTATCATACAGGCCATCTCCAATTCTCATATGAGGGTTCTTTGGTACTAATTCTTTGGCTTTAGCCCCGGCATTGGTAGACATGGTTAACTGTTCTAAAAAATTGTCACAAATGTTCTTGTCCTGGTAATTCAGTTTTCCTGTTAACTCCCTTCTTGGTGCCATTTTGAATATGCAACTATACCAATTGAAACTAGCACAGACCTCTAATGAAACAATTCACACAGCACGAACTGAAAACAGACCAAAATTATCAAGAAATGGCACAAAAACCTATTATTTGCCTGAAGAAAAATGACTGCGCACCAATTGCTCTGCAATAGACTTCAATGAAATAATTCTAATAATCAAGTTGATTCGGACTCAAATACAAAAAGTTGGCATTGAATTTTAGGAATTAACTCCGCATGCTTCGCCTATCACCTCACAATTGAATTCACAAACCGAATTCAAAAACAGGCTCCAACGGGTCATAACTTCTCTAAGTATTTTTCTCTGTTTCGCTCTTTCGCTATTTCGTAGAACATAAAACCTTTGCACTTTTCTTTCATGAAGCAACGCTAGCCATTGGATTATGAGAACTTACACTGCCTTTATCTCGATCTAATCTCTCTCTATTAGTGTTGGGCCCTACCTTCTGTTGGCTATTTCGTGGGCTTTAACACTCGTGCACTTTTTCTTCACGAAGCAACGCCATCCATCGGATCAAGCTTTAACTGCCTAGTCTTTAACTCCAACAACGACCATCGGCCTTACTAACTAACCGCACCTCACCTTGATGGCTAACGGTTTTTGCCATTTCGCAGAACTTACGCCGCGTGCATCTTCGAGCCACGAAACAATGATGACCGTTGGATCAACCACAAGATGAATATCTTTTAACAGGCTTTAAAACTTTCAAGTGGGCCCTTTAACTCAGAGATCGCTTACGTCACCTCATCACTAGTTAACAAACGCCATGTGGTAGTAGGCCATTTGCCCAAGAAGTTCCATCGGGTTCCATTCTGAATCCACCATGTGTTGTGCTTCACTGTTCTCCACATAACTGTCGGTTGAAACAAGGCGGGCCCTCAACTACCCTTTAGAGCCACGTGTACTAGACATGTCACTACTTCACTCTATGAAACACATCGTCTTTCCTGCCAAGTCATGCTTTCATGTGATTGCCACCTGTCTTTCACCATTTTGCGATGACTAACTTGTGATCATCTTGTCTTTGCGAATCCATGCGGGCCGTTAGATCTCAGGAACCTACCTGTTGTTTATCCTTTCTATGACCACCTCGCCCGGGCCCACCACCTTTTCGCTACTTCGTGATAGGTATAACATGTGCATCTTCTGGCTACAAATCAACAAGTTGTTGATCCTTTGCAACCCGATCACCCTTTAACCAAGGAAGTTGCTTGCCTCTAGGACCCGCCACGTGTTTTCACCATTTCGCAGAATTTACACCACGTGCATCTCATCCAAACGAAACAACACGAGCCGTTAGATCATGATCAAGATGCAAGTGTTTAATCTGATGGTCAACCCACCTCCAGGGACCACTTAGGATTTTCGCTACTTCACAAATGTTAACCTGCTAGCAACTTCGCTTAACGAAACAACGATAGCCGAAAGATTAACAATGAGTTGCACCATATTTATGGGGCCCGACAAACATTAGAATAAGGTAAAGTAAAGGCGCATAAATTTAAAAAATTAAGGGACCACCTAGGGAAATAACTAAAGGGGGGGACACTTCTCATGACAGACTAACCCTTCTTTAAGTGATAAAAGTAACACGTGAATAGAATCATAAGGGTTTTTCTCAAAAACTGGAAGGGTTAGAACTCAAACTTAAACCTTCTTTTGACCTAAGACAATCAGAGGTAACAAGGCCATACCAGACTCAATTTTTTGTAGACTTTTAACCAATTATGGAACAAGAATATCCATTTTTTAAATAGTGATAACAAGATCAATCAAAAGTGGCAGCAATAACCAGTTGGCCAACTCCTAAGATAGCCAGTGATGTCAAAAGCTTCCATGGTTTGGCACAGTTTTACAGAAAGTTCATCAGGGGATTCAGTCAGATTTGTGCTCCAATGTTAGACACCATCAAAGGGGGTGTAAAGGTAAAATTTCAGTGGACAAGTGCAGCCAATAAGGGGTTTGAATTATTGAAAACTAAAGTAGCTACTCAACCAATGCTCATTTTACCTAGTTTTGACAAACTTTTTACTATTGAATGTGATGCTAGTAATATTGTTGTAGGAGTTGTTTTAAGCCAAGAAAATAGACCTGTTGCATTCTTTAGTGAGAAGTTGAATGATGCAAAGAAAAAGTACTCTTCCTATGATTTAGAACTTTATGCATTAGTACAAGCACTTAGGAAATGGAGACACTATCTTCTTCCTAAAGAGTTTGTTGTATACATGGATAATCAGGCACTCAGTTTCTTGAACTCACAGGATAAACTGAATCATAGGCATGTTAAATGGGTAGAATATTTACAAGCTTACACTTTTAATATTAAGCATAAGAAGGGTCAGCTGAATAAAGTAGCAGATGCTTTGAGTAGGAGGTTGTTAACTATCAATGAGATTCAAGTTCAGAGCATTGGTATTGATAGTTTCAAAGACTTGTATCCTACTGATGATGATTTTGTTGAAGCTTATAAGGTTTGTCAAGATTTTGAGAATAGTTTCCATGGTGCATATGCTGATTTCACTTTGCAGGATGGTTTGCTATTCAAGGGTGGATAGTTGTGTGTTCCAAAAGGTTCTATGAGAGAGAACCTCATTCAAGAGAAGCACAATGGGTGCTTAAGTGGACATTTTGGTCTCAATAAGACCTTAGAGTTGGCTCAAAGGTTCTATTATTGGCCTAAGATGCAAAGAGACATCATGAGGTATGTTGAGCAATGCTTGGTATGACAGAAAGCCAAAGGTAATTCTTCTAATGCCAGTTTGTATCAGCCTCTTCCTATCCCACATAGACCTTGGGATTGCATTAGTATGGATTTTGTGGTAGGATTACCTAGAACTCAAGCAGGATTTGATAGCATTTTTGTAGTGGTTGACAGATTTAACAAAATGGCTCACTTTATTCCTTGTAAGAAAACACATGATGCAACTCATATTGCTTATTTGTTTTTCAAAGAAGTTGTTAGAATTCATGGTTTGCCTACTAGCACTGTTTCAGATAGGGATGTTAAGTTTCTTGGCCATTTCTGGAAGACATTGTGGAAGAGATTGGGTACTAATCTCTCTTTTGGTTCAGCTTATCATCCACAAACTGATGGCCAAACTGAAGTTGTGAACAGGTCTCTTGGAAACATGCTTAGGTGCTTGACAAAGGAATATGGGCAGAGTTGGGATCAGCTCATTCATCAAGCAAAATATGCCTACAATTACAATGTTAACCGCTCTACAGGTAAAAGTCCATTTGAAGTTGTTTATGGTATGCATCCAAGGGGTATAATGGAGTTGATGGATATCACTAACTTGCAGCATAAGAGTGGAACAATAGATGGCATGGCTCAGTCCATGAAGGAGATTCATGAGCAAGTGAGACAAGCTCTCCAAGATACCTCTCAAAAAGTCAAGGCAAGAGTGGATACTACAAAGAGAGATGTTTAGTTTTCCATAGGTGATTATGTGATGGTTAATTTGAATAAGGAAAGGCTACAAAAGGGAGTTCCAAACAAACTTCAGATGAGGAGGATAGGCCCTTGCAAGATCTTGGCTAAGTATGGGTCTAATGCTTACAAAGTTGATTTGCATACTAATGTTTCTTTGTCCCCCATTTTTAATGTTGCAGATCTGATTTCTTTCAAAGGGCAGCCACCTAAGGAGATTCAAAGAGTTTCAGATGTTTCCAAATCCCTTTGTGATCTATCTCTCCCTTCTCTTTCTTTTCCCCAAGAAGAAAAAGTTCTAGACTCCAAAATTCTCAAAAAGACAAGGAATCACACCTACATGGAGCATCTCATCAAATGGAAGGATCAGCCTATCTTTGAGGCCACATGGATACCCGAAGCTAACTTTTAGAAAGTTGGCATACCTTCCTCTTTGCTGCCTCAAGGAGTCACATGACTTCTTTGCTTTTGGGGGAGTATGGTGCAGGAGCACCTAGTTGAGTAAAACTCCCATTTTTTATTTTTTTTTGTTTGTAATGTCTTGTGATAGGTTTATTATGATTTTTTAGGTTGTTATGAGTCATGTGTAGTTGTTTTGATCTTATTTTGGGCTTAAGAGATCAAATTTTACATTTCAGGCTTTGAGTTGACAGTTTTTAGCAAAAAAGTGCAAAATTGCTAAAAAGGTCTTCTAATGCTTTCAAAAGAATTGAAACATGTTTGATAGGTGTTTTTAGGCATTTCTAAGTTGATTGGACAAGTTGACAAGGTTAGATTGTCAAAAATGCCTTTTTGAGCAAAAAATGTTGTCATTTGGCTTAAAAAGTTGTCAAAATTGTCAATTTTCGTGTTTTTCTTGAAAAACGTGGTTATGGAAGCCTCCTGTCCATACTGAGCTTGATAACCACCTTTTTGGACTATAAAAACCTCTCTTTTCTTTGAAGAAGGTTGGTGATTGTTTAAACAAGAGTTTCTTCAATAAAATCATGAGTTAATGGCTTTATGACTGTTTTTTGTATCTTTTAGTGCAATGATACGTATTGTAGCTTCTTAATCCATATTGTACCTTTGGGAAAGTGTGCATAGTATTTGTATAATTTTTTCTAGTTGATTTTTTCATTTGTTTCTTCTGGAAGTTTGATTGTACAAAATTATTTCCAAACTGTGTGCTCGCTACCCTGTCAAGGGTTTGAAGTTCTAAAATGACTCCACTTGACTAATCCATGATTGGGATCCCACAATATGGATTCAGTCAAGTTGGAACTCATTTATTGTACATATTCTTTTTTTCAAGCCAAAATGGTGGTTGGAAGAAGGATTTGAGTGAATACTAGGCAACTATAGTTATTTGGCTAGTAGCATGAACAAAACTCAAGATTCGCACCCAAGAGTGATTTGGAGTGAACAAAATGAATGAGGCAAAGGTATGGGCATGTGACAAAGGTTTTTAAACATCATTTTGATGTTTTATAATATCTTGTTTCATTTAATCATTCTCTTGTTGTAAGCAAAATAGTGAGTTCACTATTTTTTTGGAATTTATGTTTGTAAAAAATGCTCATGGAGTGCTTCAAAGCATGATCCAAGCCTTGTAACTATAAAGGCTATGTAATAGGAGAGTTCAAAAATATTTTACAGACCTCATGGAAGTATACTTTCTAGTTCATACTCCTTTTCTTGCAGGGCAAAAGAGATAGCAGCAGATTCACTGGTAAAGGGACAGTTTGACTTTGACAGTGACAAATTGACTGATTTTGCAATTGTTGGCCAAGTGTTTGGTAAAATGCTTGTATGGAAAGGGTAGGGGAAGCTTTAAATTGTTATGTAAGAGATCTCCAAGTAGTATGGGAGGATGAAACAAGTTCGATGGAGTGAATCCATGGTGGAAGCACCCAAACCCTCTTGAAACCCTATGTTTAAGCCTAAAATGGTGGACAATCATTAAACTACTTTGAAGGAGTCCAAAACCAAATAAATCTATTAGATTAGACCTAATCTACATCAACCAAATCATTTCCCATGTCAAAAATCACATCGTTGGGTTTCATGAGCAAAATTTGGCCAATTAGGCCTCCAGGGGCTAGTAGCCCTTGACTGCATAACACACACTTTTTTGGAACCTGATTGCAAGGAGGACTTGGGAACTTTTTAAACCTTATGTGATCATCCTAAGATAGTGAAACAAATGGAAAATGAAACCTTGGACAGTTTGTATCCCTTTTTAGAGGTTTTTGACCTTTGATTGGAGTATTGAGTAGCTAAGGGCCATGAGCCTAAAACCAAATTATGAGCATCAAACCTTGAAGAAAACTTTGCTGCCCCTTCATGTCCATGTAGAAGACTCCTAATGCATTCTTAAATAGTATGTTGAATGCCAAGAAAAGAGGTTTGAGTATGAGTATTTGGTTGGAGTGAGTAATTGAAGCAAGTAGAGCATGGGTGTAAGCCATCACCAAGAAGAGGAGGTTATTAGTGGAGACTTGTAGAGAGACCTATCAAGTGTAACTGAACTTGTCATTGCAAACATCAGGAGCAAACACAAGAAACACTCCTTATTTCCTATTATTGGCCTTTGAGTCAAATTGGTTGCTTTTGAGCACTCTCCTAGCAATCTCCCTATCAGTCTTCTTGGGCTAGAAGAGCACTAAGAGATGCCTTTGTAGTTGATATGTAAAGAAAAAGAGATTTTCCTTCAATAGATGGCATCCAGACTAGAGGATTCATTAGATATTCCTTTAACAACTGAAATGCTTCTTCACACTTGTCATCCTCCCTGAAAGATACATTTTTATGCAATAGATGAGCAAAAGGATGACATGTCTGCTAGCTAAGAGATAAACCTACAAATGGATTGTAGCTTGCCTTGAAGCGATCTTAACTGACCGATGTTCTTGCATAATGACATTTCCATGATCACTTTGACTTTTTCTGGATCTACAACTATTCCATTTGTAGAGACTATATATCCTAGAATCTTGCTAGATGTGACTCCAGACATACACTTCTTTGGATTTAAGAAAACATTGAACTTTTCCATATGTTGAAAGATCTTGTCTAGTATGTTCAAATGCTCTTCTCGAGTGAAAGAATTTCCCAAGTTATCATCTACATAATCTTCCATAAAGGTATGCATCATGTCATGGAAGATATTAGTCATTGCTCTTTGGTATGTTGCTCCTACATTCTTTAAACTAAACATCATGATGTTCATGTTGGAAATTTGGAGGAATTAATTATGTGTTGCATTGATGTTTGTCATTGATTTCAACACTAGTTGTTTTGTTGTCTACCGGCTTCCAGTAGAGTGGTTGGTCTTTTATGTTGAAATGGAGATTTGTCTCTGGTGTTGGTCCGACTTTTGGAATTGCTTTGGATTGATTATTCATGTGTTCCTGATGAGTATCACATTCAATTGGTTTGGGATTTGATGATCTGGATGCTATCATATGTTGTAGTAAGCCTTTTGGTTATCGATAAGGGTTCTACCGGTAGCACTTTGATGAAGATCTTTTAGTGAATCTAATAAGTGGTATTGGTGTGGATTCTAGAAGGTTATCAGGATGCTGATGGTTATCATTCCAGTTGTTCATGGTGTTTCATTTGCTTATGGCAACCTATTTTGGGTCAAGTGTTATTCTGTTAGGTTATGGACCGGTTTATGTAACATGTTGGTTGATTCTCACGATGCATCACTGGTTGGATTTATTGTTTGGTTTATGTTGTTTTGGTCTTAGGCCAACTTGGTTTATCATTGGTTTGCAGGATTATGGAATGGATCTATTGTATTATCTTTTAGGTGGCAGACCTAATTGTTTAGGTCTCGGGTTGGTATAAATATGATGTAAGATCCCTTTGTAGATCATGGGATTAAGATTATGAGATTATTTGTGTGCAAATAAAGTTCTAATCATATGCAGAGGTTTTGGTCGATCATAGGTGATCGAATTGGGTTTGTGAAAGAGGTTTAAGACCTCTAGTATTGAACTTAACTGGAACTATACTCAGGCATAGGAGATGTTATTCTTGTAATTCATTCATCTTTCCGTATTGTAGTCTAGATTTATTTTGTAGTCAGTGAGGCTCCTTTTGTGATGAGTAGTGTGCTCTAGGTTGTTGGCCTTCCTGCATGTGTAGTCCCCTCTTATTGTAATCATATACTTGTTGTAGAAGTATTATCTGATTGTGGGTAGGCTTCCCACCATGGTTTTTCCCTTTACCGGGTTTTCCACGTACAAATCATGGTGTTATGTGTTATTAATAGTTGGTAATTGTTTTGTGATTTATATTTATGCTTAATTGTTATATCTGCTATTCTGGTATTTGGTTTATGCATTCTGGTAAAAGGTTTTGTGTGCTTAAATTTTTTCAATATGTTGACAACTGATTCACTCCCCCCCCCCTTCTCAGTTGTCCACAGGTTATCCTAGCAATTGGTATCAAAGCTTGGTCCTCTCTACAGAAGCTTAACTACTTGAGGAAGATCCTATGGCAGCTAATAGTTCAACTACATCTGTTTTCCTGAGAGAAACCCCTAAGCTTGATTTGACAAATTATAGGGTATGGAAGATTCAGATGGAAACTCATTTGAGATGTACTGGGAAAGAGATTTGGGAGGTCACAGAGAAAGGCTATACTCCTCATAATCTGGCATCTGGCAATCCTCCTCTGGAAACCTTGGATAAAGACATTGAGAATTATTGTAGAGCTAGAGAAGCACTCTTAAGTGCACTTTATGATCAAAAAATTATCGCATTAACTAACCAATCATCTGTGAAGGCTATATGGGATAAGTTTGAGGCTTTGAATGAAGGTAAGGTATGAGATTCTGAAGATGGAAGAAGATGAAATGATTACTCCTTTTATGAAAAGAGAATGAAATTGTTATGGAATTCAATGTTGTTGTGGATCTCTAAGAAAAGATGAGATTGTTTCTAAAGTATTGAGAGCTTTGCCACTAGCTTACGAGATGGAGGCTACTACAATTAATGAGCTGAGAACAATGGCTAGCACTTTTTTTAATAGGGATACTTTGGTTGGAAAATTATCTGCTTTTGAGCTTGAAGAATTTGGTCCTCAAGGAGTTGCAAAGACTGAATCTGCTTTTCACACATTTGCATCATCAACCGGCAAGAGTGATTGGAAAGATTTATATGCAAAGGAACTGGAGGAAATGAAGAAAGAAGATGATGAGTTTGAGCAACTTGAAGCTCCCTATTTGCTAGAAGAGTACCTGAAGGTCCAGCATGAAGTAAGTATGAAGGAAAATCACCTTTTAAATGTTTTGAATGTAATAAGATAGGTCATTTTGCATCTAGATGCCCTGAAAGGAATTAAAGATTTGAAGAGAAAGCTAGAAGATCTTTTAGGCCTAACCATGATTGTCAGAACAAGTATAAGTACAGGAGAAACAAAGATAAATCATGTTACTATGCGGATGAGGAAGGTGTGACTGATTCTGATGATGAACCAGCACAAGATTCAGCTAGTGGATCTGGCAGTGGAAAGGAATGGGTATTTTTGGTTATTAAGGAAGATGCTCCGTCACATGTTGTTCAAAATGAGGAAAGGGTCCTTGTTACTAAAATTGAAGACAAGGATGAATGGTTGATAGACAGTGGATGTTCACATCATATAACTAGAGATAAAAGGAAGTTTTTATCTTTGCAAGAATTTGATGGTGGACTGGTTAGATTTGGAGATGACAAAGCATGTATGATCAGAGGAAGAGGAACTATATCATTGGATGGTAAACATAACACTGATAATGTTTATTATGTTAAAGGTTTAAGGCATAATCTTTTGAGTGTAGGACAGTTGGTGGATAAAATATTTCAATTACAGTTCAAGGATGGAAAATGCAAAATCATTAACAGATCTGGATTGGAGATTGTAACCGGTATACAGACTAAAGGTAACATCTTTCATTTGAACTCCGGTGAGAAGACATGTTTGATTGCACAAGTTGATGAGAGATGGTTATGGAATAAGAGGTTGTGTCATGTGAATTTTGATTGCATTGTAAAGATCAGTTCAACTAAGGTTGTTAGAGATATACCTCAGATTGTGAAGCCTTATAATCTGGTATGTAAGGAATGTCAAATGGGAAAGCAAGTCAGAACTTCTTTTAAGAGTATACAAAACAAATCTAATGATGTTCTTGATCTTATCCATACTAATTTGTGTGGTCCTACTAGAATAAAGAGTTTTCAGGGTGATAGATATTTCATGCTAATCATTGATGACTATTCTAGAATGATGTGGGTTAATTTTCTAATGGAGAAATCTGAAACTTTTGAAAAGTTTAAAATCTTTAAAGCTAAAGTTGAGATAGAGACAGGGTTGAAGATTAAATGCTTAAAGTCAGATCAAGATGGTTAACTCACATCTAGTGAATTTAACAATTATTGTGAGAAGCATGGGATAAGGAGACAGTTGTCTACTCCTCAGATACTTCAGCAGAATGGTGTTGTGGAAAGAAATAATAGAACTATCTTGGATGTGGCTAGAAATATGATGATGGAAGCTAATTTGCCTCATATCTATTGGAGAGAAGTTGTGAGCATGGCAGTATACACATTTAAAAGGGTTCATATCAAAGGAGACACCAGTAAGACACCTTATGAGTTATGGTTTGGTCATACACCTATAGTTAAGTATTTTAGAATCTTTGGTAGTAAATGCTATATTAAAAGAGATGATTCCATCAGAAAGTTTGATCCTAGATGTGATGAAGGGATATTTCTTGGTTATTCTAATGAAAGAAAAGCATATATATATTATAACAAAATATTGCAGAGAATTGTGGAAAGTGCTAATGTCAAGGTGGATGAGTTGTACCAAGGTCAAATCAGAATTTATGAGAGAGAACCAGAAGTGGGGATGATCATAACTGAACCAATAGCACCTGTACTGGTATAGAATATTGAACTAGTTACCCCGATGATATCAGAAAATTTGACAATAACTGAAGATCAGAGCAGAGAAATAGAAAGTCAGAAGACTCCTAGGTATGTAAGGTTAAATCTTTCATAAGATCAGATCATTGGAGACAAGAACAAAGGAGTAATGACAAGAAGAAGGTTGGCAACTGATGAGGTATGTTTAATTTCTCAAGTTGAACCGACATCTGTTATTGAAGCTTGTAAAGATGAATGTTGGATGGAAGCTTTGGAAGAGGAATTAGATCAAATTGAGAAGAACAACACATGGACTTTAGTTCACCGACCTAAAAAATAAGAATGTTATTGGAACTAAAAGGGTTTTTAGAAATAAAATGAATGAGGATGGAAAACTTGTGAGGAAAAAGGCTAGATTGGTATGTAAAGGATATTCTCATAAGGAAGGAACTGATTTTGATGAGACTTTTGCTCTGGTAGCTAGGATTGAAGCTGTGAGATTATTTCTTGCTTATTCTGCCCATAAAAAATACAAGGTTTATCAGATGGATGTTAAGTGTGCATTTTTGAATGGATATCTTCAAGAGGAAGTTTACATTGAGCAACCTAATGGATTTTCACTTTCTGATGACAAAAACATGGTTTGCAAGTTAAGGAAAGCTTTATATAGATTGAAACAAGCCCCTAGAGCTTGGTATGCTAGATTGGACAAATATCTTTTGAAGCTTGGTTTCACCAAAGGTAATGCTGAAAGTAACTTATATTATAAGATTACTGATGATGACATATTGATTATTGAAGTCTTTGTTGATGATATCATGTTTGGAGGTGAGGATAAGTTATGTATGGAATTCTCTGAAAAATATGAAGAATGAATTTGAGATGTCTATGATTGGGGAGATGAAATTTTTCTTAGGTTTGCAAATTACTCAAAATAATAAAGGTATTTTCATCTATCAAACTAAGTATGCTAGAGAGTTTTTGAAGAAATTTGATATGGAAAATTCCAAACCGGTCGGTACCCCTATGGTTACAAGTGAGAAATTGACAAAGAATGATGCATCAGCTGTGATAAATCCTACAAGGTATAAATCTATGATCGGAGGTTTGTTATATCTAACTTAGACTAGACCGGATATAATGAATGTAGTTTGTATTGTATCTAGATATCAGAGTGATCCTAGAGAGAATCATGAGAGTGCAGTGGAAAGGATTTTTAGGTATTTGTAAGGAAGAACTGAGTATGGTTTGTGGTATCCTAAAAATGATGACTTTACACTATTTGCATATACAGATGATGATTGGGTTGGAGATGTTGATAATCAGAAGAGCAAATCTGGTGGAGATTTCTTTCTTGGAAAGAAACTTGTTTCATGGATTAGCAAGAAACAATCATGTACTTCTTTATCTACTGTTGAAGCTAAGTATGTTGTTGCTGCTACTAATTGTACATAAGTATTATGGATGAATAAAATGTTGAAGGATATAAGGGTAGATTATAATGAACTGGTAGTTATTCACTGTGATAACTTTGTTGCTATTGACAAATCAAAGAATTTGATATTTCATTATAAGACTAAGCATATTTCTATCAAGTATAATTTTTTGAAGGAGAAGGTGGAAGCAAATGAAGTTAGACTAGTTTATGTGAATACTAAAGAGAAGATTGTAGATATCTTCACTAAACCTTTGCCTAAGGAGTCATTTGAGTATTTCAGAGACAAATTGGGAGTTTCCGGCCCTCTGGTAGAGACTTGAGTGATGTTGACTTGCATTAGTCTTGTATGCATTTATCGATGCTATTATACATTTCTGGATTGATGTGGTGGAGCTACTACTCAGGGGGAGTAGTCAATTGTGTGGTTCAGAGGTTTTATGACTTTTCTTTGATGTTTATGTCATATTTATGGCATTGATGTCAAAGGGGGAGAGATATTTATGTGAAAAATAGAGCTTAATAGGGATATCATTCACAGGGGGAGTTTGATTTGTTGGTTCGGAACTTCATTGTCATATCATTTTGGGAAGATTGTTGGATGTCTTCCATTAAGGGAGACTTATTTGGCACTTCTTGGCACTTGGATATTTTTCACATCTAGTGTTGCCATCAATGCCAAAGGGGGAGATTGTTGGCAGTTTGGAGGAATTTATTATGTGTTGCATTGATGTTTGTTATTAATGTCAACACTAGTTGTTTTGTTGTCTATCAAGTTTTGGTAGAGTGATTGGTCTTTGATGTTGATCTGGAGATTTGTCTTTGGTGTTGGTCCAACTATTGGAATTGGTTTGGATTGATTATTCATGTGTTCTTGATGAGTATCACATTCAGTTGGTTCAGGATTTGATGATCTGGATGCTATCATATGTTCAAGTAAGCTTATTGGTTACCGGTAAGGGTTCTACCAACAACACTTTGATGAAGATATTTTAGTGAATCCGATAAGCGGTGTTGGTGCGACTTCTAGAAGGTTATCAGGATGCTAATGGTTATCATTCCAGTTGTTCATGGTGTTTCATTTGTCTTATGGCAACCTATTTTGGGTTTGGTATTATTCTATTAGGTTATGGACCGGTTTATGTAATGTTTTGATTGATGCTTCTGATGTGTCACTGGTTGGAATTGTTGTTTCGTTTATGTTGTTTTGGTCTTAGGCCAACTTGGTTTATCATTGGTTTGCAGGATTATGTAACAGATCTATTGTATTATCTTTTAGGTGGCCGACCTAATTGTTTAGGTCCCGGGTTGGTATAAATATGATGTAAGATCTCTTTGTAGATCATGGGATTAAAGTTATGGGATTATCTGTGTGGGAATAAAGTTGTAATAATATGTAGAGATTTTGGTCGATCATAGGTGATCTAATTGGGTTTGTGAAAGAGGTTTAAAACCTCTGGTATTGAGCTTAAACAAAACTGTACTCAGGCATAAGAGATGTTATTCTTGAAGTTCATTCATCTTTCTGGATTATAGTCTAGATTTATTTTGTAGTCAGTGAGGCTCCTTTTGTAATGAGCAGTGCACTCTAGGTTGTTGTCCTTCCTACATGTGCAGGCCCCTCTTATTGTAATCACATACTTGCTATAGAAGTATTATTTGACTGTGGGTAGGCTTCCCACCGTTATTTTTCCTTTATCAAGTTTTCCACGTACAAATCATGGTGTTATGTGTTATGGATGGTTGGTAATTGTTTTGTGATTTATGTTTATGCTTAATTGTTATATCTTATATTCTAGTATTTGGTTTATACATTCTGGTAAAAGGTTTTGTGTGCTTAAAGTTTTATATTCTATTGACAACCTATTCACCCCCCCTCCTCTCAGTTGTCTATCGGTTATCCTAACAGTTCCAACAGTAAGTACCCCATGGATATGTGAAAGTTATTTTGTCTTGATCTTTTGGTGCTATCCTTACATGATTATGACCAAAGAATCCATCCATTAATAATATCATAACATGTTCTGCAGTTAAATCCACAATGATATCAATGTTAGGAAAAGGAAAATCATCCTTTGGGCATGCTTTGTTTAGATCTCAAAAATCTGCACATATTCTGATATTTTGGTTTGGTTTTTAAATAGGTGTACAATGTTGGATATCCATTCAACATAGTCAATTGATCTGATAAACCCCACATCCAACAACTTCTTTAACTCTACTTTAACCAAAAGAGTAATATGCG
This sequence comes from Cryptomeria japonica, assembly GCF_030272615.1. Lineage (NCBI taxonomy): Eukaryota > Viridiplantae > Streptophyta > Pinopsida > Cupressales > Cupressaceae > Cryptomeria > Cryptomeria japonica. The sequence continues at coordinate 510,303,353 of NC_081408.1, forward strand.
GGTGCATCTTTCTTAATTTTTGTTTTACTGGCTTGACCCTAGGAGCTATTGATAAATGATGCATTATAAGATCATGATCTAAGCATGTCATATCCACATAAGGCCAAGCAAAACTTTTTTTTTTCTCTTTTAAGAACTTGATGAAATTTTCTCTTTCTTATGTTGATAGAGAAGTTGCAAGATGAAGAATCTTAGGATTATCTTTTGTTCCAATGTTGACAGGTACCATGGGTTTAATGTTAACTAATGATCTTTCCTAATATGCTGGTTGGGTCCAAGAATGTCAAGCCTTCCATATTTTGGCACCTCAAAGAGATTTTCACCATCGGATGCGTCCTTTATTTTTACTTTTTCTTGATTTAATATTGCCACATCACAATTTTCACCATTAGATCTATCATTTATTTTTATACTTTTGTGACTGGAAGAATTGACATTTTCTCCAAGTGAAGTTGCATTTTTGAATTCATAAAGAAGCTTGTGGCATACCCTCTTTCAAATGAAATATCCTTGGGATTCATGTAATCAATTATGGCATTCTCATTGTAACGGGTTTCAATATCAGTGTAGTTTCTTGCTCCCAATTTATGAGTTCAGGGTGAACAAGAGGAAGGGGATCATCTGGTTGGTTAGTATCAAAGAATATAATGGTTAAGACATAGAGGTTCTCAAGGTTTATGATAATATCTTCAAGGTCGAGATTGATAATAACCTCAATGTTATCTATTACGTTTGATATCCGACCCTCCTCGTGAGAGTCACTCTCAATATTTTATGGATCTTGCTCTAGCGGTCTATACCCTCAACTTTGTCCCTCATCGTAAGGTCTGGTAGAATGACAAGAATGAATCACATCTATATGCTTGTCTTTGGAAGATACTTTAAAAAGTCCTTCCCATTCATGAGAACCCATCTCACTATCCTCTTGCAGTTTATGAATCTGCTCAACTAGATTAGCAGTAGCTTTCTCTATGATATCTCTTTTGTATCGCAATCCTTTTGTTTGTTTTGTAGATAAGAATGTAGGTTGTATGGGTTCACTGATTCCTTTCTTTCTTAATCCAATGGGATTGTGGCCATCATACCCCATCTTTTGCATTATGGTTAATCCCTTACCATATTGTTCAAAAGGTAATTGTATTGTTGAATTAGTTGTGTTTGATTTATGCTCTTCCTCTTTATATAGCCACTCTTAATCTCTTTAATGTATTTTTCATCACTTTCATTTGATGAGTACTCAATTTGATAAAAGTACCTCTAGGTTGTTTCTTAGAAATCAAATATTGTTGTTTTCCCAAAGATGGTTTGCATTCGACTTAGGTGAAGGAGGTAACTGGGCAATGCAAAAGGTCTATTGAATTGAGTTTTCTCCCATACCCTTGTCCTCGAGTTTCAGCTTTGGTTTTGTAGATTTGAATATTGATGGTATTGAATTTATATCAATAGGAGAAGTGGAGGATGAAGTAGCATAGTTGTTAGGTACAATGACATCTGGTTTATTCTGAATGATATTACAATACTGAAAAGGATTGGTATCCCCTTGGATGGTTATTTCTCAACCATTATTGGGGAATTTAATACATTGGTGATATGTTGATGGTACTGCTTGCATTGAATGTATCCAAGGATGTCCAAGGAGTAAATTGTAAGCTAAATCAAGGTCAAGCACCTGGAAAACCACATCTTTTCCCATTGGTCAAATTCTTATAGGCAAAGCAATTGATCCTTTAGATGCTCTTTATTCTTCATCATAAGCCTTGATAGTAATATTCTTTTTTGGGATCCACAACATTTTCAGAAAACCCTCATGCAAGGACTAATTTGAAAGTGAATATATATAAACCAACCCCTCCATCTATTAGTACATGTTTGATTTTATGCTTATGTACAAGTACTTATATGTGAAGGAGTGTATCGTGAGGTTGATTTATAGATAGATCACCATGTTGGGTGAAAGATAGGAAATGTGGAGTGGTAAGGTGTCCCAGTATGGCTTGAAATTGTGCAGGGTCAAGGTTTAGGGATACATTCGTCTCTTGTAGAGCTTTCTCCAAGATCTCTTTATGGGCTAGTGATAAACATAGAAGCTCTAAGATAGATATGTGGGTGGGTGTCCTTTTTAGTTGGTCTAGGATATTATATTGATTAGACATCGAAAATGGTTTGGGAGGTTCTCCTTGGAGGGTAACTGTTCCTCGATGTGTCATCACATTACACTCAGGTTTGTTTTTTATGATGATCACATTTGCATATGAGTCACATTCAGATATATGAATGATAACATAGTCATATGATTTATTTGTGTAATTCACTTTATCTTTTCCTTCTTTTAAGGGGGTTCCCTTTTCATAGTTTGGAAGTGGATCCTTAAATGTCACATGTTCATCATTAGATTTATGACCATCAATTGATATATCACCCTTACCTATCAAGCCTTGAATAGTGTTATAAAGTTAACTTTTGGCAATCATTTGTTTTATGTCCCTTGCTCTTGTGAAACTCAAAAAAATCAAAATCATTCCACCATGATGGTTTGACGGTGTGTTCATAATCTCTTGTTTTGGGAAGAGTGATAAGATTATTTGAAAGAATTTTCCTTAATGTCGATTCAAGTGGTTCTCCTAATGGTGTAAACTTTATGCGAGGACCATATGGATCTCTTGGTTTGTTATTTTGATTGTTGGTATTATTTTGTGGACTTGATAGATTGAAGATGAGTTGTTTTGGTTTGATATTTTGAGCATCTACAACACCATTGTTCACAATGTTTTTATTTTTGGTCCAAAATCTTGATTTGTCATTGTTGTTGCTTGGACCAACTTTATCCTTATCAATTTTGATTTGTCCTTTCTCTATCAATGCTTTCTCTATCACAAATCTCTTGTTAATTACCTTTGCAAAGGTTGGTGGACATTGAAGTTGTAATTGATATATTAATTCAGCATTTAAGTTGTGGATAAATATCTCTATCTTTTGTTGCTTTAGAATGTCATAGGGGAACTTGCCAACAAGTTGTCTCCACCTTTGCAAGAAACTAGTAAAAGATTCTCCATTTCTTTGTTTACTATTGCAAAGGTCTAACATTGAAAACTCATTCAATATTGTAGGATAAATTAGTGATAAATTCTTTAATTAGTTCATCAAATAATTTAATTCTTGGTGGTAAATGATAGATTCATTCTATAGCTTGGTCACCCAATATTTTTGGAAAGAGTCACATTAGGTATGTCTCATTATGTGCAATTTCCATGCATGCAGTGTAAAACTCTCTAATGTGATCACGTGGATCACCTTTCCCCTTGTACTTGCCAAATTTTGGAAATTCAAAATTAGGAGGAAAGGGTAACATTACCAAGCTTTTTTCAAATTTGTATGGAGATATATCATCAAGTGAATATTGCTTTGGTGAAGATTCTAATTGTAACTTGGCAAGTTGTTGTTGTAAATTTTTCATTTGTTGCACAAGTGTACTCAAATGATTCACTAAAGGATTTTTCTCTTTCTTCCTCCTAGTTCTTGTATTTGCATCAGCTTGGGTTGTACCGTCATTTGTGTTTTTATTCATATTTTCATTTGTGTTGGCATTTATTTCACTTTTAGTAGTTGCCTTCCATTTTGAGATATCAAAATTGGATGGGAGTTTTATACCTTATTGAACAATTTGAAGAAAATAAATTTCTCCCTATCCTTCTCCATAACTTTTTCAATAAGTTTATGAAATTTAGGATCTTGTGTTGCCTCAAGAACATGTGCCTCGTCTATATTGCTAGAGGTCTCATAATCACTATCATTATCATACAATGGATTTGAACTCTCACCAAATATATTTGTTGAATCAAATTTAGGACCCTTTCCTTTTGTAAAGAAATCCATACTTTCCCTGATTGCTCTCTGTCTCCTTGTTTCAACCATAAGGGATTTTTGAAATGTTAATAAAGTGATTCTAAGGTATGAAGTTTGTATGTTGTATGAATACTTACATGGAAGTTGGATGAATGCTTGGTGAAAATTGGATGAATGCTTTGGTGAAAATTGGATGAATAAGACTCAATCAAGATATATAAAGTAAAATTTTGATCTTGTGTTTGAAATATTAAATCTTGGTCTGTTGAAAAATAGTGATACAAAGCAAGTCACATTGGAGATGATAAATCTCTATGATGGTGACTAAATTTGCCAATATTTGATAGTAATTTAGCTCAAAAGTTGAAGGATGATAGAATCCTGATAAGGGAACTAACCAAGTTAAGATAAGGTAGATCTCAAAAGCATTAAGTGGTTCCTGATTTTTGCCTAAAGTTGAATGCTGAAAAATCTCTCTACTTTGACACTAGACTAAATATGTGTTCTCTAAAATATGATATTCACGAAAAAGGGTATCCAAATCTGACTTTTGTTTGTTTGGATTTCACATCATTAGTTTCGTTTCCTCCTTCATTTCCAGTATTTTTGTTTCTGGTCCAGAACCTGGATTTGTCTAATTTGTTGTTGTTTTGGTTATTGTAATTAGAGTTGGATGAATTCATCCCTTCTTTGAAAAATTTTTATGTTCCTTTCTCGGCACATGCTTCCTCTACTTGGATGCTATTTTCAATCAATTTAGCAAAATATGGTATGCATTGGAGTTTGAGTATGTAACTCATCTCGCTATTCAAATTGTCGATGAAATGTTCCATCTTTTCCTTTTCAGGCACGTCTTGAGGATATCTCGAGACCATTCATTTCCAACGTTGAAGGAATACCATGAATGTTTCATTGTTTTTTTGTTTGGTATTGCAGACATCTAGCATGGTGATGGCATGTTGAATGTTGTACGAATATTGAGTGATGAATTTTCTAACTAATTCATCAAAGGATTTGACAAGAGGTGTGATTTTGGATAACCATTCCATTGTTTTCCCTCCCAAGATTCTTGGGAATAACCTCATTAAATAAGTGTCATCATGGGAAAATTACAGGCTCATGGTACAGAATTACTGGACATGATCATGACGATCATTTTTCCCATCATATTTGTTGAATTTGGGAACATCTAAATTTTGGGGAAAAGGTACCATGTTTAACCTTCTATCAAAAGGATAAGGACAAATTTCATTCAAGGAATACCATACTATTGATCCTTGTTGCATGTCTTGCACTTGTTTTTGCAGCATTTGCATTTGTTTTTGCAGCATTTTCATTTGTTGTGTAAGAGCAATCAAGGGTACATTCATTTTTCAAGGGAAGAGTTCTTCCCTCTCATTGTTTCTAGGTTGGAATGGCGTGTGCAGCAGTATGTTTTGCTCAGGGATATTTTTCTTGGGTATGTTTTGCTCGGAGAGGTTTTGCTTAGGGTCACATGTGTCCTCTTCTCTTTGTTGTTCTTGATAAGTATAGAGTTGATACCTTGTTCTAAAAGTATTTGAATCAAAATCTTCAGCTCCTTTGCTTGCGAGCATGAGTAGGTATTTTTCTTTATCAGCCTCTATGAGTGTTTCCATGAGTCTTTGGAACGAGGCACTTTCTTGGCATTCCTGAAGGAGTTTTTTAGTGATCTTCGTGTCTTCTAGATTTGGATAGTCGAAGGGATTTGATAATTGTCACCCCATACTGGACTCTGGTTGTGTTTCCCTTTGTTTGTTTCGTTGAGAGCGAGTGATAGCGGGCATCTAGTAGAAACTTTTTGTGATGAAGGGAACAAATTCCTCTTCAAGGTCTCATTCAGTTGTTGGTGGCTATACTCGAGGTGTGTTGTAGGTGATACAAACTTCTGGGAAGAACGTTGGACTAATCTTTCCTCCTTGATTTAGGCGTTGGTTGAATGCTCATTTTTTACAGAATGCTCTACTCCTCAATGGTTCCTCGTCAAATTCATTTATTTTGTCTTGAATATACAAGCACATATGATGGAGGAATATTCAATGAGATTTGAAGAGTTGGTGATTGATGTATAAAAACCTATCTCATTTACCAAGTCTTGGAGAACTGGGTTGTTGTTTCCTCAACTTAGTGTTGTGATAAATACTCTTTCTTCTCAGAATATGAGGATTAGTCATGCACAAGTGATCAATGGTTTTCTTTGATTTGTTTTGGATTCAAATATCTTGTGTGAAAATTTCAAGTTTTACTTCTATAAAATGAAGGTTTAGATGCCCCCTCACGACAAAGTGCGTCAAATGTTATGGGATAAGAGCTTTCCCGATATGGAAACTCGATTTGACAACTTGGAGTTTGAAACAAATATGTTTTGGGGATAAAATCCATTTGATTGTAGGTTCTTTTTGATGTGTGTGATGGTGTTACCTGATTCTGATAGGAAAGATGTGTTAATCCTTTGACTAGTTTTTGGCTTTTGACAACTTCGTTTTAAGGAGAACTTGCTTTTGGAGTAGTTTTGATACTCTAATTTTGATTTTCTGTCTGATGGAGTCCAAGTGAGGAAAAAGGGCTTCCTAAACTATTTTCAGCATTTTCAAAAATAGTTTTTGTTTTGCCATTTGTTTTCTCAGTTTCGACTATGCGCTAAGCTAGAAACTCAATGCGCTATAAAATGTCTTCAATGCACTAGAGAATGATCTCAATGTGCTAAGTTGCCTTTCTGAGGCACTAACTCAAACTGTTTGATTTTAGATTGGTTTGAAAAGATATGCTCTAATATGTCATATTAATGCACTAAATGTTGATCTTAATGCGCTAATGTTTGATCTCGACGTGCTAAGTTATTGCTCCAACGCGCTAGATAGTTTTCAGAAAGTGTTAAGGTTTGAATTGTTGAATGATGGGATTGTCTATGCGCTAAATTTTAGAACTGATGCACTATGTTGAAGCTTGGATGTGCTAATATATGGTTCCAAAGCGCTAAGATGTTGCTCTTACATGCTAAATTGCCCTGGTAGTTTGACTTGGTGGTTTTCTGTGATTTTTGAACTTTGTCTTTATCTATGATGGATGATTTTCTGAAGTAAAAAATGAAAGCACAACATAAAAGAGATAACCATTTTGCTTACTCTAAACAATGAGTGTATGTTCTATGAGGATGTGTTCAAATCCCTAATGTTTTAACAGGTTTTGATACAGAAAATACAATTCAATCAAACTCTTTATTCAAGGGTCATCAACAATACCATATCTCACTAGTCTCGATACTCCGTCAACTCAAATAGCCTTGTCACCCCCTAGGAGGCGCCCATTTTTTTGCCTTTTGCCAAAAATTAACTCAAAGTGAATTGCTTCACAATTGAGTAGTTATCTTGGGAGATATATGGTGAGTAATCTTGGGGGCGGATTCTTCCCCACCCTTGCACTATGATACTGCAAATGTTTGGATACTAACTCGCCTCAAAGTTTCTAATGCTAAAGTTCATAGTCAGGCTTCCTGTTTGATCATTGATGATAAACTCCCTCAGGAGGCTTCCCAACCTTTATAACAAAGGCTTTACGTATCATAGAGATACTGGGGGAAGGCTAATCGCTACGTGCAACCAAAAGGACTTTCATCAATTTCCACTTTTGATTATAGTGGGTTGGAACACTTGGCTTCAAATTCGTTCCCCACTTAGGTCATTCCCCTCACACCGACCAAAGAATGGCTTTAACAGTTGTTAACTCCTCGGGAGGGCAGGCCTACTAAAGGATTTAATGCTTAAAAACACTGAAAGCGTAAGAGTGGTTTGGCATTTTGATCACCCAGTCAAGGGCAGAGCATATACCTTCCACTTTCGAAGCAAAGCACACAAGTGTTCTTTTTAGCCTTTTATCTCAATGATTTGTTTAAAGTCTACATGGAGATATTGCTCCACAAAAACATGGTATTATTTTTATTTCCTCAAATCAGGATTGTCTATTCTAGTAAAGAAACCTGGTTGACAAAGCAAAATTTTGATTTTTGGTCAAGAAAAGAAAATCGACAAAGGGGAAGAACTTCCCTCTTTAACTTGGAATAAAATTGGACAAGTGAGATTCTTTTTCCTTGCAAAAAATTAAAGTTGATCATTTCAAACACCAAAGGATGGTGAGGATCTTTTTAAAGCCTTTTGCAAAAATGAAATTTTGTTGGTTCTTTTTTAAATGTCCAAACAAAAAATTTTCTCCTAAGAAAGCAAGAAAGATTTTCTTGTTGTTCTTTTTAGGTGCCCAAAATAAGGTGTGAGTTCAATTTGTAGTTAAACAAGAAATGAAAGGTATTTTAATCTTAACTAACTTAGAAAAGTTAGTAAAATTCAAACTACTTTAATTCTAGCCTAAATAAAATAGGCTACAAACCTGCAATTAAACCGTTAGTAACCTACAAAACAATAGTTAATCAGTTAGCAAAAGAATAGTTTTGTGGACTTCCACAAGTCTAATTCTTGAGGTCTCTGTTACAAATTACTTCTTGCCCTCTATCTATGATGTGCTATAGAATACACTGTATGCACTACAGAATGCCCCGGATGCGCTATCAGATAGAACTGACGCGCTAAGTTGTTTGCCAAATGCATTGGACTGTTAAATTCCCACACTGACAGCTACAGGAAAGACTAAAAACTATATGCACCAAGGAAGGGCTCCTAAGCGCTAAGAAATGAGTCCAATGCGTAGAATAGTATACTGGATGCGCTGAAATGTTAACCGGATGCGCTAAGATAGATTCCCTACATGTCGATTCTTGTTTCCCGCGTACCTACAAAGTTGGTTATATTCAAAAACCGATTTGATTAATGGGGTTATGCCCCACGGTGGGCGCCAAAAATGTATGCGAGAAAAGCAATTCAATGAAACTTAAATTGTGAAAATATTCAAAGACTTGCCCACACACCCATGGGACTCTTGGTGCAAGTTATGGAGCCATGAGGAATATTGCAACTTCTCAAGGAGTGTTCCATGGTTCTCTATCTCACAAGGTCCCTCAAGCCAATGCCTTTGCTCTTAGATCACTGAGCAAAGTAACTTAGGGATGACAAATGCAAAAACAAGGGATGCTTTAGATCAAATTTAGTATGAATGCATCCTATTTATGCATGATTCTAACAAATGAAATAAAATAGATGATAAGATGACAAGGTTAGTAAAAAAATACTATCCTAACATGATATACTAGTTATATGATTTAATCTAATATGATAGAAATACTCTAAAATGATTATTACATTTATTTCTATTACAAAGAGAGGCTAAATGTTTGCTAAAATTGAGTATAAGTATGATGCTAAAGACTTGGATGATAAAATGGAGGGATGAGGGCTCTATTTATAGAAGAAACATGAAAATGGATGGTTAGGATTGAATTATCTAATCAAGGGTTAGGATTGAAAGTTATCAATCCATGCTTGCAATTCTCGCCAATGAAATGGTGACAATTGTCAACATAAGACTGCTTGAGAGGAGATGTGAGAAGCATTAAATGCTTGAGAAGACCTCATGGTTACCCTAGGAGGTAAGGGTTAAGGTTAGGTTAAGGTTATCCATTGGATAAAGCTTTTACCCGAAGGGTAAACTCTTGTGCAAGGGTTAAAGGAATAACCATCGTCAAAGCAATGAATGCTTGATGAGACCCCTGGGTTAGATGAGGGTTGAGTTAGGAAAAAGGTCTCTAACCATGCCACAAAGGGTTAGTTAACCATTAATGGTTTGAAAGACTTTGGGGACAAATTTGTAAGAGTCCTTCCAAATTTGGGGGTATTCAACAAGTTAGCTTGTTGAAGGCATAAAGGCTTTAATGCCTTTGGAAGACTTTACTCCAAATTTGAGAAGTGACCTCCTCAAATTTAAGGAAAGGGGATAATTGAAGAGTTTAGGTTAATTGATTAGGATTGGGAGGATTCTAGAATAATTTAGGAAGAGGGTCAGGAGGCAAGTGGGAGATGTAGGAAAATGCAAGCGGGTGAGGGATAATTAAAATAAATTGCTTTATTTTAATTTGGTTGTAAGTGGGGAATTTAAAGAAATTAGATTCAAATGATATAAAAAGCTTAAGTGAATTTAAATAAATAAATTCAATAATTTATTTAATTAAATAGAGGAATGTGGATGATTTAATTAAATTAGATTTAACTAAACAGAGGAATGAGAATAAAATGAACATTAAATATTCATTTAGGAATATGGTCATTTTTATACATGTACATTTTGCCCCTTTTTGAAGTGACGTGTGTGCACATGTTGATTCAAAGAAAATTTGATGTGTCGTCAAAATTTGATCAGTGATCAGTGTGATGTCATGTATCGAGATGTCCATGTCATGCCCCAGATTTGATAAATGATGTTGATAATGCCCCCTCGGGAGATGAATCAAAAATTTTGAAAATTTTATTGCATTTTAAAATTTTGTCTATGTTGAATGTGTTCATTTTATTCATCTCTCGATAATGATGTTTGTTAGGGTTAGAAGTGAGACCACGAGTAATTTACATGTTCCACCACGCAACCCTAATTTCCATTGACCCTATAAAAAGGTAAAAAGTGGTTTTATTTGTATCATTTGTGCTTGTTGACTTTGTAGAAAGTGACTTTTGGAGAGAAAGACAATATGTCGATTCCCCATACTTCTCATCGATTCAAGCATGTTTGGAGGTATTGGAGGCCCACCATGTATGGACCACCGGTAAGTCATCAATTTTTGCCCCTTTCTGCTTTTCATTTTCTTGTTTTTAGTCATGTTTTCCAATTTTTCACGTGGATTTTAACAGTTTAGCGCGTAGGGTTTGTACCCTAGTGCATACAATAAAAGGGGTAGTGGGTAGAGTTTTAGAAATTAGGGTAGCATCCGTGTTGGGTTGGGTAGCGCATAGGAAGGTTAGGGTAGCACATCAAGGTTATTTAGCGCAGCAGATTAACAGGCTAGCGCGTAGTGGGTATAGGGTAACGCATAGGTAAGACCTAGCGCATAGGGTCGATAAGGGTTCATAGGGGTAGATTAGGCTAGCATGTAGGTGTAACCTAGCATGTAGGGTAAAGTCGGTAGCACAAGGGTGGATTAGGATAGCACATGGCGAGCAGCGTAGCACGTGGAAAAAAGCTTTTAGCGCATAGGAAGAAAATGTTGGAGAAAATAGGATTTTGGGAGGGATGATGTGATGAATGAAGATAGGTAGGTGTTTGCCAATTTTTCCAGGATGGGTGTGATAGTCAGTCTGTGTGCCTGTTGTGTGTTGTTTTGATAAATTGTCCGATATGAGTTCTTATATGGTACTTTGATTTGGATTTTTGATAGATAACTTGATTTGATTTTCAATGTTTCGAGTTGATGTTGATTTGATGTTGATATGGATTTGATATGGATTTTGATATGGATTTGATTTGATATGGATTTTGATATGGATTTGATTTGATATGAACTTGATTTGATATGCATTGTTTCAAGTTGATATGAATGGGAAACTTGAGTTGTTTTTCAAGTTGATATGGTTGTGAAACTTGAGTTGTTTTTCAAGTTGATATGGATGTGAAACTTGAGTTGTTTTCCAAGCTGATATGGATGTGAAACTTGAGTTGTTATTCAAGCTGATATGGATTTGATAGATAACTTGATTTGATTTGCGGTGTTGCAAGTTGAAATGATCTGATATTGATATGGATTGATATGATGTGGAACTTGATTAGATTTTCAATGTTTCAAGTTGATATGAATTTTATTTTGATATGAATTGTGATTTGATGAGGAAACTGATATTGGACATGTTTTGTTTGTGACAGGAGCGGCTTGGGGTTGTGCAATCATGAGAGTGATTTTTGAGACCGTGGTCTTTGATACCATGACTGACACAGGCAAACAAGGACATCATTGAGAGATGTGGACTATCCTCTTTGTTAGAGATGCCCAGGTATATCATTAACCGGGGTTTATTGACAGCTTTGGCCGAAAGGTGACATAGTGACACCAACACCTTTCATTTGGTGACAGGTGAGATTACAGTGACACCTGAGGATTGCTACCGGATTTTGTGGATTCCTATGGTAGGTGCACTTTTACCATATGAACAAACTGAGGAGGATGGGACAGAGGCTCTTCACTGGATTTTGTATGATGAGCATATTTGTGGGTATGAGATCCCATGACAGGAGTTTATTGATTTGGATTATGCTCCTATACCATCAGTACTGGTAGGATTTATAGGTGGCTTCTTATGTCCCGACCGTAGGTCAAAGGGACTAGCAGTGGGATGGGGGTTGGTCTTGGAGGACATGGTGACATAGGGTCGCCAATTTGCATGGGGATCTGCTATTTTGGCCCACTTATATAGGGACCTGCATCAGGTGGTGTACTTTGGATATGGGAGTCTATCAGCTGGGGTTACGTTGCTACAAGTGTGGGCATGGGAGCATATTCCCACAGAGAGGCCAATTGCAGATAGAGACAGGTCTGTTGGGTGTGCTTATGCCTATGGATACCAAGGGATAGTTGTCCAGCGTAAGCTAGGAAAAGTAGAGCATTGGAGGTGAGTGCTTGATGATATTGACATGGTCATTTGGAGACCGTATACGGATTGTGAGGTGTGGGCAAAGGATGGGATGGAGATGCCTTATGTCTACATGTCCTGATTTTTTATAGGGCAGACACCCTTTGTTATTGAGAGATTTTTGTACAGTCGAGTTTTGCATCAGTATGGACGACAGCACAGGATACCATAAGGAGCATGCTTGTATGCTCGACGGAGGCAGGATGTGCCAGAGTGGGGACCCACCATTGATAGCATTGCGGTGGTTGAGGAGTACATGCACCTAGTCGGCCAGATATGGGACTATGCCTATGGGATAGTGGATGCGGGGATGACTGATGAGTTTGCAGCACTGTTTGCGGCTCATGCAGTGGCCAGGATATCAATTCCAGTAGAGATGATCCCCACTTTTGATGACGATGAGGATGAGCAGCCCGAGAGGCTAGGGAGATGGAGAGAGGAGGGAGAGGATTTTGAGGAGGGACGTGGGGATGGTGTAGGTGATTACAGTGGAGATGGTGGAGGAGGTGGTCGAGGTTGGCGTGGAGATAGAGGGAGAGGAGATCAGGGAAGGACAGGAGATAGAGGTGGAGGCGGTGAGGATAGAGGGATACGGGTTGAGAGAGTAGTGCGATGGGCAGTGGAGGATAGAGGCAGGGGAGGTTTGGTGATTGGAGCTGAGGGTGGTGGGTGAGCAGGGGAGGTGATAGTAGCTGTGGGTGGGACAGATGATTTTGGGTGGTCAGCCCAGAGGAGGAGGTGAGATGTTTTACCCCCATCAACACTGAGGACAGGGAGAGGGACAGGGGGTACCATGACACAGGTACCCTTGCAAATTCAGATTACCATGCATCGTGAGGATGCTTAGATTAGATCCTTATAGTTGTTAGTGCAGCATCTACAGACACAGTTGTTGGCGCATCAGCATCAGATTACGCAATTTACTGCCGAGCGTGATACCATTTTGGAGCGCTTGGGTCGAGCGGAGGCGCGAGCAAATAGTTAGGAGAGAGCGGCGGCTGGTGGCTCGATGAGAGACACATTGAGAGAGATGCAGTATACAGCCAAGGAAGCTGAGTATTACCGATGACATTATGAGGATCTTGTTCCCAGGGAGCGCAGAGTTCCTAGTTTCACGGCGATGAGATCCAGTCGATACAGGGAGACTGGTTCGAGGAGAGAGAGAAGAGGCGCGACCGGTCCTACTCGTTAGGATCCACCTGGAGATTCAGGTGCTGGGACATCTGTTGCAAGACCATCACCCTCAAGAGATAGTCATACCTGAGAGACTGTGTCTCTATTGTATTTTGATCATTTTGTTGTACTTTGGGACAAACATGACATATTTTGTACTTGATCATTTTTGAGATATATATATATATATATATATATGACACCATTTTCTTTGATCCACATGTGATGTTTTTTGATGGATGATGTTTTCTATATGATCTTGATGATTCTATGATGATGATGCAATGCTTAGATAGATGCTTGTGATTTGATATTTGATGCATGATGGATGATGTATGAGATGTATCTTGAAAATGATATGTATAATAATGATAATGATGTGAGATGTATCTTGAAAATGAGATGTATGATAATGATAATGATGTGCAACTATTTGTAAAATGATATGCAACTAATTGATCATCCTCATTCTTTCGTTTGTCATTCCTGTATAGTCACATGTTTTTGCTTTCTTTGTGGTTATCATCATTGAGCATTGATTGGTTGGGATATGTTAAAAAATTATACAAGCATAATAGTATAATTGAACCATAATGACCTGAGAAAAATTTACATGATTTTTTATTTTGTAAGATGGCACAAGCGTCGAGGTATAATTGAACCAAGACGACCTGAGTGCGGCTTGTGTATAAATAGACAAGATTAAACCAATTGTATGCGCAAAGTGGAACCATGTCCTCAGTGATATACCTTGAATCACGTCTTGAGACAAGTATTTGCACAATACAAGTGATTGCATCACCGACAGAAAACTAAAAAATATTGGAGTCCCCATTACTTTCTCTAGCTCGATGCATCGTTGAGAAAATTCTTAGAAGATCCAATAGTTCAAAAAAAATTTAAGTGCAAAAATAGTCAAAAATTTATGACAGATGCAAACATTTTATACTTCAGAAAATCATCCATCATGTGTTGTGAATCGTTAAGTGTATCAATGTTTTGTTCTCTTGATTGTTTGTTTGTTTGTGTTGATTTGATTTTCCTGGTCTGCTGCAAGTTTTGACTTAGGATAGAATGTTGATCAATGTTGCCCCTAGCTAAATTTACCCCCTGTGTGGATATGTACATTGATTATCAAGCCATGGTGGGATATGATGAAATGATTTTCGGATAAACTAGGATAGTGACTACGCTAAGTATATCCTAGATGATGTTATTTTGATAAAATGTTGGGCAATGGCCGGTAGTGCTTGATTGTGGATATAAAAGTTAGAGAGTAAACATAGATAGAGGAGTTGTCCTCTCACAATAGCGCTTATTGCCAAGTTTTCACCAGTTATTTTTATTGTACCTTATTATTTGCTTTTTCTTATTTTTTATTTTTTTGCAGTTTTTAATTTTTTGATGTTTTTGATTGTTTGACTTTTCTACACATTAGACTGATCAAGTATAGTATTTCTGCAAATGGATGTTGTTAGTTGGTTCATCGAGTATATCTCCTTTTGAAGTTGTTAGCTGATAGGTACCTAACCCATAGGTTGATATGATGACATAGGAACTTAACCAATTAGGTTCAAACTTCCCTTTCTTTTTCTGATCCTGCTGATTTCTGGGATTTTCTTTGAGTACTAGATCACCAATTTTAAAAATCCTAGGGATGACCTTGTGATTGTAGCTTTGGCACATGCATTGCTGATATGCTTTGAGGTGAGTGTAGGCATGTTGTCGCTTTTCATCTAGAAGTTCTAGCTCTTGCAGTCGGTTTACTCGATACTCTTCATCTGGAATGAGGCCTTTCAAAGATACTCTGAGAGATGGGATTTCTACCTCTAGGGGTAAAATTGCTTCTGATCCATACACCAATGAATATGGCGTAGCTCCTATAGGTGTGCGGATGCTAGTTCTGTATGCCCAAAGTGCTGGATTGAGTTGCACGTGCCAATCTTTTCCTGCATCATTCATTGTTTTATTGAGGATTTTCAATATTGTTTTGTTGGATGCCTCGGCTTGACCATTCCCCTATGGGTAGTAAGGTGTGGAGAAATGATGTTGGATCTTGAATCGTTCATATAGTTCTTGCACATCCTAGTTTTTGAAAGGTCATCCATTATCTGTGATGATGGAACTTGGAATGCCATATCTGCAGATCAGATAATTAAGAATGAAAGAGGCAATTTGCTTTCCAGTCACAGTGGTCATGGGGACCGCTTCAATCCATTTGGTAAAGTATTTTGTTGCAGTGATAATGAACTTGTATCCATTTGAAGATGAAGGATGTATTTTACCCACTAAGTCCACTCCCCACTAGCAAAAAGGCCAAGATATTGTGAATGGTTGCAGTTCCTGTGCTGGTGCATGTATAAGATTGCCATGGATTTGGTATTTAGGACATTTCTTTGCAAAATGATAAGAATCATTTTCCATTGTCAACCAGTAATATCCCATTCATAGAATTTTTTTAGCAAGAGTAGGACCACTTGAATGTGTGCCACAGATACCTTCGTGAAGCTCTTGTAAAGAAGAGTCGGATTCATTATGATCAAGGCAACGAAGAAGAGTACCATCTAGACCTCGATGGTATAGAATATCAGCAGTGAGAGTATAACAAGCGGCTTGCCAGATAAAGTTGTGTTTTTGGTTTCAAGATAGGTCAATGGGTAGGGTATTAGTTTTGAGATAGTTGTATATTGTTCTGTATAATGGAGAGTCTGAACTAGTCAGGACATAGATAACATGGGACGCGGAATGATCATAGGCTGGGGAGAACAGTTGCTCTACCAAAAACTCGTAACAACTCTGTTGTTCTGGAATTTGTAGGAGTAAAGCGATAGTAGCCATTGCATCAGCTGCTCTGTTGTCCAATCTAGGTATTTGCTCAAAGGTGATGTGTATAAAATATTGTTTGAAATCATCCACCATTTATTTTTATGGTAGCAGCTTGTCATCTTTCATCTGATAGTCATTGTTGATATGATTTATGACTAGTTGTGAATCTCCATAGACTTTCAATTCTTTGATTCTCCATTCCACGACCATTTTGATCCCTATAACCAATGCCTCATATTCGGCAATGTTATTTGTGCATGGAAACATGAGCCTATATGATCTTGGTATGGTGTGCCTGTCATGAGTGATGAATAGAATGCCAGCACCTAAGCCATGTTGAGTGTAGGATCCATCAAAGTATAGGGTCCATTGCTTGGTGTTAAGAGTAAGAACATCCCTATCAGGAAATTCGATCTCCATTGGTTGTTTATCTGGTAGTGGTGCATTAGCTAATTGATTTGCAATTACCTATCCTTTGATAGTTTGACGCTCTGTGTAGTGGATATCAAATTCGCTGAGAATCATTAGCCATTTAGCCAATCTTCCAGTGAGAGTTGCTTTGCTAAGCAAGTATTTTAGAGGGTCAATTTTTGCTACTAGCTTGATTGTATGAGCCAGCATGCAATGTCGGAACTTTTGAGAAGCAAATACCACTATTAGACAAGCCTTCTCAATGAATGTATAATTGAGCTCATATCCATTCAAAGTTCTACTGATGTAATAGATAGCTCATTCCTTTCCTTCTTGATTTTCTTGTGCTAACAGTGCCCCCAGTGATATGTATGTTGTTGATATATATAGAATAAGTGGCTTCCCTACTATGGGTGGTACTAGAACTGGCGGGTTCATTAGATATTGCTTGATTTAGTAGAATGATTATGCACATTTGGCCTCCCATCTAAATGGTACATTCTTATGTAGCAAATGATTGAATGGTAGACTTTTATCTGCTAGTTGAGTGATGAATCGCCTGATTGACTAAAGTCGTCCTTGCAAGGATCTAAGTTGACTGATGTTCTTAGGTGTTGGCATCTCCATGATGGCTTGTACCTTTGCTAGATCTACTTCAATACCCTTTTCTGAGACTATGTAACCTAATAATTTGCCTGATGTAACCCCAAAGACACACTTCTTAAGGTTGAGCCTAACTTGAAATTTTTCCAATCTGTCAAAAATATTTTCTAAGATGCTTCGATGTTCTGCTCGGGTAAATGACTTAGCTAGTAAATCACCACATAGTCCTCCATGAAGGTATGCATCACGTCATGAAATATTGTTATCATTGCTCATTGATAAGTTGCCCTAGCATTCTTTAAGCCAAACAACATGACATTCCAATAGTATTTTCCCCAAGGGCAGGTAAATGTTGTTTTATCTTAATCCTCTTGAGCTATCTTGATTTGATTATAGCCAGAAAAACCATCCATTAGTGATAGCATTGCATGGCCTATTGTGAGGTCTACAATTATGTCGATACTGGGCAAAGGAAAGTCATCCTTTGGATAGGCTTTGTTGATATCTCTAAAATCGGTGCATATCCTGATGTTGCCATCTGGTTTTGAAACTAGCACAATGTTGGAAATCCATTCAGTATAGTCGATAAGTCGAATAAATCCAACGTCTAATAGTTTCTTTAGCTTAGCTTTGACCATGAGTGCTACATGTGGATTCATCTTTATCAATTTTTGCTTAACTGGCTTGGCTCCCAGAGCAATGGATAAGTGATGCATGATTAACTGTGGATCAATTCCAGGCATATCTGCGTATGACCAAGCAAAATTGATTTGCTTTTATTTGAAGAAGTGGATAAACTCTGATTTTTCTTCCTTTGTCAGAGATTCTGCTAAGTGTATGTTTTTGGCTACTTCTGTTGTACCAATGTTGATTGATTGAGTGGGCTCAATCAATATGGGTGATTGCTCCTGATAATGTTCAGGAAGAGTGTCAAGTCTCCCATCTTTAGGTGCCTCAAAAAGGTTTTCACCTGCAGATGCGTCCTTTATTTTTACTTTTTTGTGATCTAGTGCTGCCATTGACTGGTTTTCAACAATAGATCCTTTATTTCTTTCATTTTTGCGAATGAGAGACTTGGTACTCCCCTGATTGTAGATGTCATTACTTTGTTTACTGGTAGAGTCTATTTTCGAGTTGATAGTACACAAGTAATGGATAATGGAATCATCATTTGGAAAAATTGGTATGTCATGATTCTCAGGTTCATCCCAGTTTATGAGGTCAGGAAAGATAAGTGGTAAAGAGTCATTGGGTGGGTCAAGTTCAGCTAATGTAAGTGTCAAGATGGAGGTATCATCATGGTTGGCCGGGATATTAAATAAGTTAATGATTTTGTCGAGGTCTTCGATGGTATCATCTTCTGTGTAGACTTGCTCGTAATGTTGCTACTCATTTTCCTTGGCATCATAGATATTTTGTGGACCAAATTCAAGTAGTCTAGGCTTTGTGCCTTGTTCTTCTTGAGAAAGGGGTGTATGATTGGTGTAATCTGCAATATCTTCAGTAACATTGGAACAGCTGCCCCATTCATATTCATTTGAATCAGTCTCTAAGGTATTATCCCAGATTCTTTCAGTGTTGTGGACTGGTATGTTGTAGGGTGAAAATAGGTCCTTGATGATTGATACTAATCTGATAGTTTTCTCTGATTCTATATCAGATCCTGCTTCTACTCTTTGCATCTGTTCATATACTGTATCTTTTCGGGGAGTAGTGAGGTTGTTCGGGGGTAATTCTTCTTTATTTGAAATAGGTTCTTTAATATGATGTACCTATGCACAAGGTTCTTCTTCCTTTTGACTGACTGATTGTTCTTGATGTTTCTCTTTTTCTTGGTATTCACATTCCTTGTGTATTGTTTTTGTTGATTCAAATAGTGCCTCCTACCATGATTCCTCTTTGTATTTCTTCTTTGCTTTCCACTGAGGTTTTTGATATTTACTTGGTGTCTTCTTTGGGGGTAGAGTGTGTTCATAGCCCAATCTTGTTTTGTCTTTACAAAATTGTGAAGGAGGATCTAATGGTTCTGTGATGCCTTCCTGACGCTTGTCGATAGGTCCTTTGCCATTGTATTTCATTTGTTGCATGATTAGGTAGCCTTTCCCATACAGCTATGTTGGTATAGCTACTTCCATAGTAGCGGCTTTGTCTTCTTCATCATCTTTCTATAGCCAACTAAGGATGTCCTTTTCTTCTGATTCATGTGCTAGTGTGCCTAGTTGAATGAATTTGCCATCAAACTTGGTGATGGGCTGTGTTGCTTGATGTGTTGATACTAAAGGTAACCCATGAGATTTAGGTGATGCTGGTAAGTTGGTTAGACACAAGAGTTCCAAAGAGTATTATCCCATGCCCTATTCTTTGATTTTCATTTTCTGTTTGAAATCCATAGATAGAGATTTATGCTTTTCTTGTTGAAGATCTGAAGCTAAGGAAATTTGTTTTTCCCTGTTATGTGGAACCAAACTGTCTTGGGTTGCCCCTATAACATTATAATGTTGAAAAGGGTTATGATATGCTAATATAGAAATCTCCTATCCATTGTAGGGGAACTTAACACACTGGTGATAAGTTGAAGGTACTACTTGCATTTCATGTATCCAAGGTCGACCCAATAAGATATTATATGTGAGGTCTATGTCTAAGACTTGGAACATAGTGTCCCTTTGTATTGGTCCCACTTGAATTGGCAACACCACTATTCCTTTGGATAATCTTTCTTCATCATCATATGCTTTGATAGTGATCTTTTTGCATGGATCAATAGACTACTCGAAGAGGCCTAATGCATGGATGAGTTTTAAGGTACAGATATTGAGTCCAACTCCTCCATCTATTAATACTCTTTTGACTCGATGTTTGTAGACCAAGACTTCAATGTGGAGTGGAGTATTGTGTGGATGGCTCAATGAAATATTATCTTGTTTAGAAAAGGTAAGATTATGAGGCCCTGTCATGTGAACCACCATGGCTTGGAATTTGTCAGTATCCAGATCCTGGGGTACATTTGTTTCTAATAGTGCTTGTTCCAAGATGTCCTTGTGTTTTGGTGAAAGTTTCAGCAACTCAAGTATAGATATTTGAGCAAGAGTTTTGCGTAGTTGACTGACCAGGTCATATTGAATCTTGGGTATGGTGTTTGTTGCTGACGTATGTCCCTTCAAGACATATTTTTGAGCTCTGGTGGTTACATTGATTGATTCGTGTTCACATTTTTCCTTGATTTTAATGACATTTACTTGAATGTTATCAGTTGATATATGATTGATGGTGTTATTTGATATGTGATTTATACGAGCTCTGCGTGTATCGTTTGAGGTCGAAGATCCATCCTTGTTGTAGTTTGGAAGAGGATTCTTAAAGGCGCCATGGTCACCATTTGTCTTGAGACAATCGAATATTAAATCGCCTCTATCAATCATGTCTTGAACATTTTTTTTCAATCTCATGCAATCATTTGTTTGATGTCCTTTGTTTCGATGAAAATCATAAAAGTGTCAATCATTCCACCAGGGTGGTTTGATTTGTGGTTCAAATTTGTTTATTGTTGGTAAGGAGATAATTTTGTTTGCGAGGATCTCTCTGAATGCTGACTCCAATGATTGCCCTAATGGTGTGTAGACGCGGTTTGTAAAGTTTTTGGTGTTACCTTCTGAGTTTGTATTAGGTCCTCGATAGGTGTTGTTGTCTTGGGTATTGTTGGTGTTGTTTGTGTTAAGATGATCTTAATTGGTACTTGGTGCATAAGTATTAGTACCTTGGTTAGCACCTTTTTATTTTTGGTAGTCTGAGGATTTCCAGATAAAGCTAACACTGGTTGTTTGGATTTCAAATCATTAGTTTCATTTCCTCCTTCATTTCCAGTATTTTTGTTTTTGGTCCAGAACCTGGATTTGTCTAAGTTGTTGCTGTTTTGGTTATTGTAATTAGAGTTTGATGAATTCGTCCCTTCTTTGAAAAAATTTAATGTTCCTTTCTTGACACATGCTTCCTCTACTTGGATGCCATTTTCAATCAATTTAGCAAAATATGGTATGCATTGGAGTTTGAGTATGTAACTCATCTCGCTATTCAAATTATCGATGAAAATTTCCATCTTTTCTTTTTCAGGCACATCTCGAGGATATCTCAAGACTATTTGTTGCCAACGTTGAAGGAATACCATGAACATTTCATTGTTTTTCTGTTTGGTATTGCAGATATCTAGCATGGTGATGGCACGTTGAATGTTGTAGGAATATTGACTGATGAATTTGTTGACTAATTCATCAAAGGATCTGAAAGGAGGTGTGATTTTGGATAACCATTCCATTGTTTTCCCTCCCAAGCTTCTTGGGAATAACCTCATTAAATAAGTGTCATCATGGGCAAATTCCAAGCTCATGGTACAGAATTCCCGGACATGATCACGAGGATTGTGTTTCCCATCATATTTGTCGAATTTGGGAACATCTGAATTTTGGGGAAAAGGTATCATGTTTAACCTACTGTCAAAAGGATACGGACAAATTTCATTCAAGGAATACCGTACTGTTGATCCTTGTTGCATGTCTTGCATTTGTTTTTGCAGTATTTGCATTTGTTGTGTAAGAGAAATCAAGGGTGCATTTGTTACCAGAGGGAAGAGTTCTTCCTTCTCATTGTTTCTAGGTTGGAATGGCGTGTGCAGTGGTATGTTTTGCTCAGGGATGTTTTTCTCAGGTATGTTTTGCTTGGGGAGGTTTTGCTCAGGGTCACATGTGTCCTCTTCTCTTTGCTGTTCTTGATAAGTATAGAGTCAAGACCTTGTTCTAAAAGTGTTTGAATCAAAATCTTCAGGAATCCTAACTCCTTTGCTTGCGAGCATGAGTAGGTATTTTTCTTTATCAACCTATATGAGTCTTTCCATGAGTCTTTGGAACAAGGCACTTTCTTGGCATTCCTGAAGGAGTTCTTCAGTGATCTCCGTGTCTTTTAGATTTGGATAGTCGAAGGGATTTGATAATCGTCGCCCCATATTGGACTCTAGTTGTGTTTCCCTTTGTTTGTTTCGTTAAGAGCGAGTGATAGCAGGCATCTAGTAGAAACTTTTTGTGATGAAGGAAACAAATTCCTCTTCTGGGTCTTGTTCAGGTGTCAGTGGCTCTACTCGAGGTGTGTTGTAGGTGATGCAAACTTCTGGGAAGAAAGCTAGATTGATCTTTCCTCCTTGATTTAGACGTTGGCTGAATGCTTATTTTTGACAGAATGCTCTACTCCTCAATGGTTCCTCCTCAAATTCGTTTGTTTTTACTTGAAGATATAAGCGCATATGATGGAGGAATGTTCAATGAGATTTGAAGAGTTGGCGATTGATGTATAAAAACCTATCCCATTTAGCAAGTCTCAAAGAACTAGGTTGTTGTTTCCTCAACTTAGTGTTGTGATAAATACTCTTTCTTCTTAGAATATGAGGCTTAGTCATGCATAGGTGATCAATGGTTTCCTTTGATTTGTTTTGGATTCAGATATCTTGTTTGAAAACTTCAAGTTTTACTTCTATCAAATGATGGTTTAGATGCCCCCTCATGACAAAGTGCGTCAAATGTTATGGGATAAGAGATTTCCCGATATGGAAACTCGATTTGACAACTTGGAGTTTGAAACAAATATGTTTTGGGGATAAAATTTGTTTGATTGTAGGACCTTTTTTATGTGTGTGATGGTGTTACCTGATTCTGATAGGAAAGATGTGTTAATCCTTTGACTAGTTTTTGGCTTTTGACAACTTCATTTTAAGGAGAACATGCTTTTGGAGTAGTTTTGATACTCTGATTTTGATTTTTTGTCTGATGGAGTCCAAGTGAGGAAAAAGGGCTTCCTAAATTGTTTTCAGCATTTTCAAAAATATTTTATGTTTTTCCCTTTGTTTTCTCAATTGCGGCTATGCGCTAAGCCAAAAACTCAATGCGCTATCAAATGTCTTCAATGCGCTAAAGAATGATCTCAATGCGCTAAATTGCCTTTCTGACGCGCTAACTCAGACTGTTTGATTTTGGTTTGGTTTGAAAAGATATGCGCTAATATGTCCTATTAATGCACTAACTGTTGATCTTAATGCGCTAATGTTTGATCTCAATGCGCTAGAATGTTTTCAGAAAGTGTTAAGGTTTGAATTGTTGAATGCTAGGATTGTTTATGCGCTAAAGTTTAGAACTGATGTGCTATGTTGAAGCTTGGACGCGCTAATATATGGTTCCAAAGCTCTAAGATGTTTCTCTTACGTGCTAAATTGCCCTGGTAGTTTGACTTGGTGGTTTTTTTGTGATTTTCAAACTTTGTCTTTAACTATGATGGATGATTTCCTAAAGTAAGAAATGAAAGCACGGCACAAAAGAGATAACCTTTTCGCTTATTCTAAACAATGAGTGTATGTTCTGTGAGGATGTGTTCAAATCCCCAATGTTTTAACAGGTTTTGATATAGAAAATACAATTCAATCAGACTCTTTATTCAAAGGTCATCGACAATACCATAGCTCACTAGTCTCGATACTTCGTCAACTCAAACAGCCTTGTCACCCCCTAGGGGGCGCCCGTTTTTTTGCCTTTTGCTAGAAATTAACTTAAAGTGAATTGATTCACAATTGAGTAGTTATCTTGGGAGATATATGGTGAGTAATCTTGGGGGTGGATTCTTCCCCACCCTTGCACTATGATACTGCAAATGTTTGGATACTTACTCGGCTCAAAGTTTCTAATGCTAAAGTTCGTAATCAGGCTTCATGTTCGATTGTTGGTGATAAACTCCCTCAGGAGACTTCCCAACCCTTAGAACATAGGCTTTACGTATCGTAAAGATACTGGGGGAAGCCTAATCATTGTGTGCAACTGTTGAAAAGGACTTTCGTCACTTTCCACTTTTGATTATAGTGGGTTGGAACACTTGGCTTCAAAGTCATTCCCCACTTAGGTCATTCCCCTCACACCGGCCAAAGAATGGATTTAAGAGTTATTAACTCCTCAAGAGGGAAGGCCTACTAAAGGATTTAATACTTAAAAACACTGAAAGCATAAGAGTGGTTTGGCTTTTTGATCACCCAGTCAAGGGAGAGCATATACCTTCCACTTTCGAAGCAAAGCACACAAGTGTTCTTTTTAGCCTTTTATCTCGATGATTTGTTTAAAGTCTACGTGGAGATATTACTCCACAAAAAACATGGTGTTATTTTTATTTCCTTAAATCAATGATTGTCTATTCTAGTAAAGAAACCTGGTCGACAAAGAAAAATTTTGATTTTTGGTCAACAAAAGAAAATCGACAAAGGCGAAGAACTTCCCTCTTTAACTTGGAATAAAATTGGACAAGTGAGATTCTTTTTCCTTGCAAAAAATTAAAGTTTATCCTTTCAAACACCAAAGGATGGTGAGGTTCTTTTTAAAGCCTTTTGCGAAAATGAAATTTTGTTGGTTCTTTTTTAAATGTCCAAATGAAAATTTTCTCCTAAGAAAGCAAGAAATATTTTTGTTGTTGTTCTTTTTAGGTGCCCAAAATAAGGTGTGAGTTCAATTTTTATTTAAACAAGAAATGAAAGGAATTTTAATCTTAACTAGCTTAGAAAAGTTAGGAAAATTCAAACTACTTTAATTCTAGCATAAATAAAATAGGCTCCAAACCTTGAATTAAACCGTTAGTAACCTACAAAACAACAATTAATCAGTTAGCAAAAGAATAGTTTTGTGGACTTCCACAAGTCCAATTCTCGAGGTCTCTGTTATAAATTACTTCTTTCCCTCTATCTATGATGCACTACAGAATACACTGTATGCACTACAGAATGCCCCAGATGCGCTATAAGACAGAACCGACTTGCTAAGTTGTTTGCCAAATGCGCTAGATTGTTAAATTCTCGCGTTGAAAGCTACAGGAAAGACTAAAAACTATATGCACCAAAGAAGGGCTCCCAAGCGCTAAGAAATGAGTCCAACGCGCTGAACAGTATACTGGATGCACTAAAATGTTAACCGGATGCGCTAAGACAGATTCCCTATGTGTTGATTCTCGTTTCCCGCGTACCTGCAAAGTTTGTTATATTCAAAAACCGATTTGATCAATGGGGTTATGCCCCACGGTGGGCGCCAGAAATGTATGCGGGAAAAGGAGTTCAATGAAACTTAAATTGTGAAAATATTCAAAGACTTTCCCACACACCCATGGGACTCTTGGTGCAAGTTATGGAGCCATGACGAATAGCTCAACTTCCCAATGAGTGTTCCATGGTTCTCTATCTCTCAAGGTCCCTCAAGCCAATGCCTTTGCTCTCAGATCACTGAACAAAGTGACTTAGGGATGACAAATGCAAGAATGAGGGATGCTTTGGATAAAATTTAGTATGAATGCATCCTATTTATGCATGATTCTAACATATGAAATAAACTAGATGATAAGATGACAAGGTTAGTAAAAAAATACTATCCTAACATGATATACTAGTTATATGATTTAATCTAAGATGATAGAAACACTCTAAAATGATTATTAGATTTATTTATATTACAAAGAGAGGCTAAATGTTTGCTAAAATTGAGTATAAGTATGATGCTAAAGACTTGGATGATAAAATGGAGGGATGAGGGCTCTATTTATAGAAGAAACAGGGCAATGGATGGTCAGGATTGAAAGTTATCAATCCATGCTTGCAATTCTCACCAATGAAATGGTGACAATTGTCAACATAATATTGCTTGAGAGGAGATGTAAGAAGCATTAAATGCTTGAGAAGACCTCATGGTTACCCTAGGAGGTAAGGGTTAAGGTTAGGTTAAGGTTATCCATTGGATAAAGCTTTTACCCAAAGGGTAAACTCTTATGCAAGGGTTAAAGGAATAACCATGATCAAAGCAATGAATGCTTGATGAGACCCCTGGGTTAGATGAGGGTTGAGTTAGGAAAAAATTCTCTAACCATGCCACAAAGGGTTAGTTAACCATTAATAGTTTGAAAGACTTTGGGGACAAATTTGTAAGAGTCCTTCCAAATTTGGGGGTATTCAGCAAGTTAGCTTGTTGAAGGCATAAAGGCTTTAATGCCTTTGGAAGACTTTGCTCCAAATTTGAGAAGTGACCTCCTCAAATTTAGGGAAAGGGGATAATTGAAGAGTTTAGGTTAATTGATTAGGATTAGGAGGATTCTAGAAGAATTTAGGAAGAGGGTTAGGAGGCAAGTGGGAGATGTAGGAAAATGCAAGTGGGTGAGGGATAATTAAAATAAATTGCTTTATTTTAATTTGGTTGTAAGTGGGGAATTTAAATAAATTAGATTTATTTATTTGGGGTGAACTACTTAATTAAATGTAAATTTAATTAAAATTAGAGAGAAGGGATTTAATTAAATAAAATGATTTATTTAATTAAATGATATAAAAGGCTTAAGTGAATTTAAATAAATAAATTGAATAATTTATTTAATTAAATAGAGGAATGTGGATGATTTAATTAAATTGGATTTAACTAAATAGAGGAATGAGAATAAAATGAACATTAAATATTCATTTAGGAATATGGTCATTTTTATACGTCTACAATAACAAATCTAATAAAAATAAAAGTGAGTTTTGTTTTATAATCACCCAGTTAAGGGGAGATCATAATACCTATCACCTACAACTATGGTAAAAACTTTGTTCTCTACCGTCCTAAATTAATCTACATGCAACTATTCTAAGAAGGCAAAAATAGTATGCAGATTTGAATATTGCTAATTTAACCACCAAATTAAACTATGTGAAACAAGAATGGTCAAATTACTCAACCACTAATTAAACTAGGTGCCTAAATGAAGCTAAATACCTTGCAAAACCAGAATCAGTAGTTTTCCAAAATTCAACCTTCGACATTCATAAGTACCTGCAAATAGTTAGGTGAAAATTACTGCCACAGACTTTGTGATATATGTGCTAAAACAGTTTGCATATGCGCTTTAGGAAATTAAAAAGTGCTAGATTGTGCAATGAATGTGCCACTCTACATTGTATATGCACTAATATATGTTATGAATGCACTCTAATGCCACAAATGTGCTATCCTATGCTACAAATGCATTATTGTGTGCTTTAATTGCACTAAACTAATTAGTGAATGTGCTAACAAAAGATGTAAATGCGCTAAAAGATAGATTGAATGCGCTAAACTGAGTAGTAAATGTGCCACTCCATGGACTCTACACCTGCATGCACTAAAACTAAAGAAAATATTTTAAAAATGGGGCTAGGCCCCACGGTGGGCGCCAAAAATGTGAGAAAATTTAACTAATTATAAAACTACTGATTAAGCTACCATAGACTCTAAAATCCTACAAGATAACTAAATCACCAATGAGACAAATAAACAAGTGTAACTGTAAAGTGGAAAATTGGATCCTGGTGACTCCCCACCTAGGAGAGAGAAAGGAAGCCACTAGGATGATTTTCACTTGGGAGGAACTTTACATTCAAAAGAGGGGCTTGAATCCACTAGATCCAAATCCAAGATAAGAAAGGATGTGAATTCTGAGTGGATTGCAAGGGTTGAAATATGATTTGCCCTCTTTTGTAAATGAGAAAGTTGACTTGTTGACTATGCAAAAAAGAGAGAGAAAATGGGTGCAATGAGGAGCTACCAGTTTGGGATCATGCTGTAATTTTGGATCTGAGTTAATTAGACTGATACAGATCTGCCTTGCAAATTTGGAGAAAATTCATCGGGACCGTGGTGGTAATGTACATGGTCCTCCACAAAATCCACGAAATGAAAAGGGTTCTTTCATCTCTACAAATGAAGCCCAAACCTGTAATTACAACTGTGCACCTGCAACCTACACATAGAAAAGAGAGGGAGAATGGTTGTGAATAGGGGTTTGCCTCAATAAAACCATGGTTGAGCAATCAACCTTGAAAGAAAGTGATTGCAAATGCTTGAATGTAAACAATGGAAATGTATACCTTGTAGATCTGCAACTTGATGATGATGATTTCTTTTCTTCTTGAATGTAATTACAAATGTTGTATGAAATGGCATGTAACATGACAAAACCCTAACACACACACACACACATGCTTGCAAATAAATGTTGTAATGTTGCTCTAATGGATGAATGAAGAAGACTTGAATGCTTGATGATGACCTTGAAATCTCGCATCTTATCCTTATGCCTCTCATCCTCTGAAATGAGGGAATTGAATCCCCTTTTATACATGCCTCAAGGATTAATTTTCAACCACTGAAGGCCAACAAAGAGTAATTACAAACCCCAAAGGAAAATTATGCATAGGAGACCGGGCAAACCTAACTTAGGGCCGCCCTAAGGGGTGGGGACAGGGGTGCCACGTCCCTATCCTGCCCTATTTTGGGGCCCGGATAGGATCTAGAGCCGCCACAAGTTTGGAGGAGGAAGGGTGAAGAGGTGAGAATTCAAAATAGGTCTCGGTTATGAAGGAAGAATGTCATCGTCGAGTGAGGACCTAAAATATGGTTAAAATTGCAGGGGTTGCAATTTTATGACACTACATTTAGTCCCCACTTTAACGAGAGTATGGCCTATGCCTATACTGTTGGTAAAGTAGAAAAAAAGGAAAGATGAAGATGAGAGATGCAAAGCAATACCACAAGGAGTATAAGACACCACTAACATTGAGGAACAAAAAGGCCCTAATCTTAGGGTCTCAACTCATGCCAACATACGCAAGAGAACACAAAACAAAAAGGCACAAGACACACAAAAACAAAGACAAAGCACAAAAAAAAGACATACGACAAGAACAAGACACAAGACGACAAACTAATCAAGACACAAAGACCAATGCCATCACATAAACACAAGTGATCGCATAAAAGAGAAAAGTTGACATCATCCATGAACCATCAATAGTAAAACTATGAGTTCATGAGAGGAAGAAGAGAGAGAACATGAATACAAGCTTTGTTGATCCATGAGAAGAAAAGCAAAGAATAAAGAAACCATGGATGTCTCGCCCCTGAAACTAGGTGATCCATGGAGAGAAGGACATGGAAAATCTTGCTCCTAGAGCCTATCTAGATGATCCATGTAAAAAGGGAGAGTGAGAACACTGCTATTTCCACTCAACCTCATGCGCATGTGTGCAAGTGAGGTGCAAAGTGCCTCATAGGAGTCTATGCCCAAGTACGCTACAACCTATATAGAATGTATAGTACATGTGTCAAGAAAGGTGTGACATCCTTCTCTAAGTGTATGTGCTCTGGTTCCAAGAATAATCACCCTACATAAAAGAAAAGTGGAGTCATCTCTCTCTAAGAGACCATGCTCTAGTTCTGAGAATGACCCACTGTACAATAAAAGAAGAAGTGAAGACATCTCTCTCTAAGAGTCCATGCTCTGGTTCCGAGAATGACCCACTGTATAAGAGAAAAGAGACAACATCTTTCTCTAAGAGGTTTCCCTCTGGTTCCAAGAATGACCCACTGTACAAGAAAAGTGACGACATCTTGCTCTAAGAGGCTTCCCTCTGGTTCTAAGAATGTCCCACTGTACAAGAAAAGTGATGACATCTTTCTCTAAGAGGCTTCCCTCTGGTTTTAAGAATGTCCCACTATACAATGTATGAGAGAAGTATAGTGCAAAGGAGCAATGTGGGTGCCCCCTCTTTTAAGATGTCAACATAGGTTGATGTTGATATATTAATGAAATAAGAACCAGGATACCTAGCTTCATCACAAAGGAGATATTCATTATGCAACAATGTCATAAACCCCAAGCAAGAGAGGGAATACTCTTCAAGCAAGGATAAGATAGTTGAAAAGAGATATCTTGTTGTAAGTGTAAAGGTGATCCTTGGAGGAGAATAGATCTTTGTTCAAAAGACATCTACCCCCAAGAGGAGTTGTCTTAGACATATATAACATCTTCTAGAACAAGAAAAGGAAAGAACAAGAATACAATCCTTCCTCCTATTTCTAGGTGAAAGGGATTCTTGATGAGGGATGACTCACGTTTAGCCCTCAAAGGGATGGTTGAATTTATCATTGATGTACATTACCAAGTGTAAAAGAGGTCGTAGTCAAGGACTAACACCTCTTGTATAAGAGAGAATCCTTGAGCGAACAACCAACAATTGTGCACAAGGAATGACATCAAGTAATATAACTCACACCATCCACTTAATAGGGTAAAGTGGATCCTTAGAGAAAGAGAGAGAGATCATCGTTCCCCAAGCTAAGGGACAATGAGAAGAGCTTACACAATATACTAGAGAGAGGTTAAACATAAGCAAATGTGCAATGAACTTACATGAACATATGCAAGAAAAGACATTAGTAAATGTAAAATACATGTCTCAAGAAGTGGTAATCTTCGAAAGGGAAAAAAAATAATCATATATTCCCCAAGGGGGATTAATAATAAAAGCATACCATTGTAAGAAATGATAATCGCATATGAAAAACGCAGCCCCTAAGATAAATGAGAAAGAAATAAAGGGAAAGGAGTGAAAATCCTTTCTCCCCAAGTGAGGAGAACAAGGAGAAACATTACACATTTTCTGATGGTGATTAGTTTCAAGTGATATGTTGTCCTAGTGGAACAAATCCTTTCAAGGAAGGGATACATATTTCTCAAGAGATCATTCCCTTCTAAGGGGCATGCCATACTTGTGAATAATCAAAACCATAGAAGAGGTAAGATTTCCAAGAGAATGAAGGAAAGAGGAGAAGTGCAGTACTCATTAAAGATGCCCCTCTCCAAGCAAAGGGGAAAACTAGAGAACAATTATATGCTCACATAAGAATAACCCTATGCAATAAAAGAGATCTAATAATGAATAATGCACAAAGATAGAGATAAATAAAGTGGATTTTATGTTGTTGCCCCAAAGTATGTTAAAGTGAAACAAAAACCACCACTAATGATAAAGAGCCCCTATTAAATGCTCAAATTATGCCATAGGGTGAAGAGCAACATGAAGGGAAAAGAAGTGCTCAGGCACTATGTTTTTTCCAAGAAATACAGCTAGATCTGTTGTGAGACAAATTTGTGCAAGATCATATTGTAGTTGAACAAATTTCTTAAATGCATAACATTTTCCAAGAGAATGTGAATATGAATCATGAAAAATACAATATTCAATACCTTTCACTTGCTTAAGATTTTTTATTTTATTTTGAGGAAGAAAGGAAGTGTTCTTGTCATATTTCAACCTCCAATAGATTCTTGCAACTAATATGTCAGGATGGTAAATATCGTCTTGCCATTAAGGAGAGAGTTTGTTAGAAGAAGAAGTTTCATCATCCACAATTCTAATTTTACCACTATCTATGCCATCTTGAATAGATTTTTGAAAATCAGGGCAATCATCAGCATTATGGTCATAGGTTTGATGAAATGAACAAAAAGGACGCTTTGAAGAAGAAGCATTCTTGCGGGCTCTCTTGTTTTGTTGTTTTTGAAGGTAATCTTGAAAGTTTTGAAGCCTAAGGAATTCATCCATAGAAAGAGGGGTACCACTTCGTAGGCCTCTTGTAGTAGTTTGTGTAGGAGGATTTATAGGGACACGAATTCCATGCTCAAATTTCCTAATTCCTTGTCCTTTAAAACCTTGTTTTGTAATTATATGAAAGCCATGACTATAAGAATGTTGCAATTGACTAGATGGAGGAATAGGATCATGAATTTGTTTGAAATCTGATGTTTAAGGAGGCATAAAAGGATTTGTAGATGGAGGAGTATCATGTGAAATGATAATCTCTTTGCCTTTATCAAGCTTATCCTTTTTGGAAGATTGGGGAAGAACATCTTCATCATTTAAAAGCTCATTTTTAGTGATTTCTATGCGAGGGGAAAGGTCATGAATAAAATGCATAACATTATCATCCCTACATAGACTTTGATGTAGAAGATAGGTCTTAGGAGAATAAGGAGGATCTAAAGAAGTAAGAATGTTGATGATTTCATATTGCCCCCCTTGCTCAAGGGTATGTGTAGAAGAAGAAGATGGATCCATATTACTGTCCAATTCTTGCTCTCTTGTAGAAAGATCATTGGGTAAAGTATTAGATCTCATTTCATTCACACAAGATGCCCTAGGAGAGGTACAAGGGTTAGGATCTATAAAATCTTTAAGGTGATTAACATATTAAATACATTTCGTTAACAACATCACCATAATGCAACATAAATGATACGTGAAAGCTTTGAGATCTAATTGAAAGGGAAATAATTTGGAAAGCCTAACAACACAATATGACCAAGTGCTATGAATAAAGAGGAGTAACAGGAAATGAAAGAAATTCTTATCCAACACGTGATTTTCGTAAATATATGCAAAAAGCAATGTAATCACATGTGAAAGAGCAAGTAAATCTAATTGATTAATTGTCATTAAAAGTCTCTTAAGTGAAATCTGAATTTGCTAGAAAAACAGATCTAAAATTAGTACCTCTTTATGAAAAATAATTTTAAGATTTGAATTTGATAAATTTTGAATTTGTGTTTGACCTTAGAGAGTGTTAAAATTGATAAAGTACGTTGATTTTATGGATTTGAGCATAAAAATACAATCAATTTTGTCTCCCAAATTTTGAGAAAAAAGTTGAGGATCATGGCGGGAGTGCACACAGTCCAACCAACTTTTTTCAAAAAATTTATGAATGATGGAAATTATGATTTTAATGTAGAATCCAAAAAAACATCCATTTTGGAGATGTCTAGATCGGTCAAACTTGCAGTCAAAGGTCCAAAATAGAAGAATCTTAAAAACTAGGGTTTTATGATTTAACCATTGAATTTTTAGAATAAAGAGACAAATTTGAATTGCAATTTTGAAATAGAAATCAGATCTGAAACAAGCAATTAAAATTTTACACCTCACAAGCTTAATTTTGTCAAAATGAAAAATGAGGGTTTTTATGCAATTAACCTCTAAAATTTGTAAATAGATCAAACTTGAAAAAGAAAATTTTGAAATTCAAATTGCAATTAATTGGATCTAATAATGAGAAATAAGAATTAATGTGTAAGACGTCGAGTTCACCAAAATGTAAAGTGGAAAATTGGATCTTAGTGACTCCCCACCTAGGAGAGAGAAAGGAAGCCACTAGGATGATTTTCACTTGGGAGGAACTTTACATTCAAAAGAGGGCTTGAACCCACTAGATCCAAATCCAAGATAAGAAAGGATGCGAATTCTGAGTGGATTGCAAGGGTTGAAGTGTGATTTTCCCTCTTTTGTAAATGAGAAAGTTGACTTGTTGACTATGCGGAAAAGAGAGAGGAAATGGGTGCAATGAAGAGCTACCAGTTCAGGATCATGCCGTAATTTCGGATCTGAGCTAATTAGACTGATATAGATCTTCCCTGCAAATTTGGAGAAAATTTGTCAAAACCATGGCAGGAACGTACATGGTCCTCCACAAAATCCATAAAATGAAAAGGGTTCTTTCGTCTCTACAAATGAAGCCCAAAGATCAATGGTTAAGAGTGAATCTAGACATAATGAATGGCTGAGAAGAATTGGTTGAGATGTGAGAGATAAAGGGGGAAGATGTTCCTCCTACAATGAAAAGGTGGAAGGAGAAGCCACATGGCATCATACTCACCTTGACCAAGGATGAAGACTCCAAAGATATAGGATGGTTGGAGAGGATATAGGTTTTCCAAGACACGAAGGAGTCAACAATCTAGGGAGGTTGGAGAAGATTTAGGCTTTCTAGGGAAAGTGGACAATGAGTCACTTTGACCAGGTTGATGTGGACAAAACCACCCTCTAAGATGTAGGGATGTGAGAGAGAATATAGAAAGTGGAAGGATACATAAGCCTCCTCATCCTATTGACTAGGGATGATTTTGAGGATAACTGCAGAATGAAATATTAAAAATATTTAATTTGCTTAGCCACTTGGTTGTTGAGATGGCATGATGACATGGAAGATAAGATGACATGGAATTAATATAAAAGACTTATGTTGAATGAGTCATTAATGTTAGAATAACCGGTGGACAATTGAGAGGGGGTGGGGGTGAATCGGTTGTCAATAGATTATATTAATCAAACCACTTTATAACCTTTAACTGGAGCACATAAATATTAAATACCGGAATAGCAGAAACAGATACCGGTAAGTAATAAAACTTAAGAATGAAATACAGAATCAACACAATGTAGCCATACCACATAACACCATGATTTGTACGTGGAAAACCCGGTAAAGGGAAAAACCATGGTGGGAAGCCTACCCATAGTCAGATGATACTTTTGCAGAAAGTATGTGATACAATAAGGGGCTTGCACATGCAGGAAGGCATACTGCCTAGAGCGTATTGCTCATTACAAAGGAGTCTCACTGACTACAGAGAGGTTATAACCACCTCAATATAACTGGACAACAATCCAGAAGAATGAACTGCCAATGATAGCATCTACCATGCCTGATTACAGTCTCGGTTAAGCTCAATACCAGTGGCCTTTGACCTCTTACATATTCAATCAGATCTTAGATGAATGAAGATTTAAGATAAAAGTTGAATTGTGAAAATTTGATTAAGTGTTGGTTCACCTCTCCCCTCTTAGCACCGGTTGGGACTAACAGGATTTTCCATATCCCATAGTTTCTTCCATCAAGCTTAGGGATTTCTCTTCTGAAAAATAGATGTTGGTGGATTTGAAGTATTAGTTGCCATAGGATCTACCTCAAGCGGTTAATCTTCTGCAAAAGAGGACCAACATTCTGATACCAATTGTTAGAATAACCGGTGGAAAACTGAGAGTGGGGGGTGAATCAATTGTCAACAGATTATATTAATCAAACCACTTTATAACCTTTAATCAAAGCACATAAACATTAAATATCGGTGTCATGCCTGTGAAGTGTGATACCTGCAGCTTCAACACAAAACACTCAATAGATCATTACAAGCATGGTTAGAAAATAATAAGCAAACAATGTTGAACCATGACAAAGAAAACTATTGCCTCCTAAGAGATGCGAGTATGAATTTACTCTCAGATCTGGATAAGCAATCCCAGTGACTTGACTACACCTAGACAGAGGATTTGAAATTATAATGATATGCAAAGATGAGATTGATTATGCTAGATTGATCCAAGAGACTAATTAAGCTGATGATATGCATGATTAAGTTATGATGATGATGCAATTAAGCTAGAAAAGAGATTTATTAAGCTACATGATTCAACAATTATGCTAGAAAATGATCAAATTAAGCTAATGCAATTGCCTAAAATAATAATGCTCAAATGATATGCCTATAGTAACAATGCATAAGATGAAATGAGATTGTATCTACCTATAATAACAATGCATAATATGAAATGAGATGGGATCCTTATTGCTCCAAAATGGGGGATATTTATAGGATTTCCAAGGCCTGGGGTGAGGTGGCAGGAATCAATAGTCAAGATTGAGTCTGAAGATATCAAGGGTAAAATTAGAGGAGGTTGGAGAAGAGGTTGGAGGAAGACACACTTGTCATCTTTGTGGTGACAAGTGTCTAGGAGCTTTTCTCATAAAAGGGCAAGTGTCCAAGAGAGGAGACATGTGGCCAAAGTGCCATGTGTCTCAAGAAGAAAATATCCACACCATAGGAGGTTAGAATATGCAAGATAGTATAGGGTTAGTTAAACCCCAGTTTACGTGGAATGGGTTAGGTTAGAGGGATGGTTAGGTTAGGTGGTTAGAAGTTAGGAGGCATGTGGGTAATTTGAATTTAGAAATTCAAATAATAGGAAAAGACTAATTAATTCTCAACAACTCATAAATTGATTTGTTTTAATTAATTAGAGGATTAGAAGAATTGATTGAAATGGGGATTAATTTATTTGAATTAATTAGCCAAAGGGGGCCATGGAATGAACCTATTAAATAAATCCTTAGATTTATTAATAAGTAGATAAAAGGGAGAATTTAATCAAATTGCCTAATGAATTCAATTAAATTAGGAAGGGGCATTAATTAAATAATTGCTTATTTAATTAATTATCTTCAGACCATTTTTAGGTGTATACATTTTGCCCCTCTTTGAAGCGAGGTGTTATGACACGTTGATTCAAAGAATAATATCATTTTGATGATGATATTGGTTTGATAGGATGCCCCAGCTATTGATTGATAAATTGTAGTATGATGCCCCCTCAGGAGATCAATTGAGATAATTGACCTTTGGAGTGTTTGGATCTTTGCGAAATTGATATCCTGATTCGAAATGATTTAATGTCTACAATTGTGGTTGATGAAAATGTGAGTTCTATGATCACGGTGATGTAGTTCTTGATTATTGATAAAGCTTGATTGATTAGATTGATAAGATCAAAATTCAATCTGGTTTCAAGAATGACACCTCCTGTATAAGACGAATATGATCAAATCGTCGGGTTTCAGGAATGATATATCCTGTATAAGACATGATCAGAACATTTGGTTTCAGGAAAGATACATCCTGTATAAGACATGATAGCATTGATTTAGATGTGATTGATTAATATAATTGATAAGGTTGACTGGGTAAAGAACTGACAGTTTGTTGATATCAAGTTGCAGGAAGATTAAGATATGTTGATGTTGGTTTTGTTGAGGGGATATCATAAGATTTTCCCTGGGTTGACAATATCTGGAGAGAGATGAGTCATCATTCTGATTGCGTATACACTTATGATGATACCTTGATGATTCCTGTGATAGATTTAACCTTGGATAAAATGAGCATGCAGGATCCCATGCAAACTAAATGCAAATGAAATGCAACCGGACGACCGGATCAGTCACTAGGTTATTGTGTTTTGTAATCATTGAGCTTTTTAAAATGTGGGAAGTGAGTGCAAACATCAATGGTATAATTAAACCATGATGACCTGAGCACGACTTTCTTGGATTTTGATATGGCAAGTTAGCACAAGCATTGAGGTATAATTGAACTGAGATGAACTGAGTGTTGCTTGCATAAAACAGGCAGTATTAACCATTTCAATATGCAAATCAAAAATGTCTTCGATGATACTCCGATGATCATGTCCTGAGACAAATTTGCACATATTAATGATTAATTTACAGATAGCAGACAAGAAAAATATCATGTTCTTCCTTGTTCCTCTAGCTAGAGACATCCGAGAGTTACTTAGAATCATGATAGCGAAAATCAAGATAGAAAAGTTGAACAAGCATGTTAAAATCAATATCCAAAAGATATCATCCATTGAAAAGTGTGCAAATGTGTTGAGACTGACTTTGTGATAGTTTGATAGTTGATGATTTGATCTTGTGTTCAATGTTGGATGTGTCTCATTTTTTGCTTGATAAGGGTTGCCTAACTATTGTTCTACCTGTTTGATTAAGCTCAAAATGATCAAAAAAAATTTCCGTGCAGGATTTTGCTCCAAGCCTAGAAACAAATTCATTACGATATACCCAATGATCCGAACCATAGCAAGAAGTCGTTTGGGATTCCTGCGTATGTACAAAGGATTTATTATGGATATGAACAACACTGAATGAATGCAAGCGGAAGGATGCATGAACTAATAGATGGAAGAGCTAGCAGACAGATAGCGCATGCTTGCCAAGTTTTCACCATTTGTTTTTATTGTACTTTTTCTCATATTTGATTTTTTTTTATTTTCTTCTTTTTCAATTTTTTTGTATTTTCTGTTTTTTCACTGTTTTTGGATTTTTTTGCTTTTTCACTGTTTTTGGATTTTTTTTCTTTTTCACTGTTTTTGGATTTTTCTATTTTTTCACTGTTTTTTTATTTTTCTGCTTTTTCATTGTTTTTTTATTTTCTGCTTTTTCACTGTTTTTTTTTTGCTTTTTCACTGTTTTTTATTTTTCTACTTTTTCACTGTTTTTTTTTAATGTTTCTGCTTTTTCACTGTTTTTTATTTTTCTGCTTTTTTAGACATAAAATTTCTTCAAATGCATGCTATTGATGGGTTCGTCGAGTTGATCCTTGTCCTATGTTGATAGTTGATATGCTCCTGACCCAAATACTATTGTGATCACAAACGAACCTAACCAGTTTGGTTCAAACTTTCCTTTCTTTTCTCGATCTACCTGGTTGCATGGATTTTCCTTTAGTACTAGTTCCCCAACTTGAAAGACTCATGGTTTGACCTTGTGATTATAACTTCGACACATTCTTTGTTGATATACCTTTAAATGATCAAAGGCATTTTGTCTTCGTTCATGGATCAATTCTAACTCCTGCAATCTAGATACTCGGTGTTCTTCATGTGGAATAAGACCTTTTAATGATACTCGTAGAGAAGGTATCTCTACTTCTATTGGCAGTATTGCTTCTGATCCATAGACAAGAGAGAAAGGTGTGGCACCTATTGGTGTGCGGATACTAGTACGATAGGCCCAAAGAGCAGGGTTCAATTGAATATGCCAATCTCTGCTAGAATCATTCACCATCTTTTTGAGGATTTTCAGAATAGTTTTGTTTGATGCTTCTACTTGCCCATTCCCTTGTGGATAGTAGGGTGTGGAAAATCTATGTTGGATCTTGAATTTCTCACATAGTTCTTGTACATCTTTATTCTTGAATGGTCGCCCATTATCAGTAATAATGGTCATGGGTATTCCATAGCGACAGATGATGTAGTTCAAGATAAATGCAGTAATTTGCTTTCCTATGATATTTGTGAGAGCTATTGCCTCAATCCATTTTGTAAAATATTCTATAGCAACAAGGATGAATTAGTGACCATTAGATGAAGAAGGATTTATCTTTCCTACTAGATCAAGACCCCATTGACAGAAAGGCCAAGATGTTGCCAAAGCATGAAGTTCTTGTGCTGGCGCATGAATCAAATTCCCATGGATCTGACATTGTTTGCATTCTCTAGCTATCTGAAAAGAATCTCATTCCATAGTTGGCCAATAATAGCCCAAGCATATCAGTTTTTTTGAAAGGGTAAGACCACTTGAATGAGTGCCACAAATGTCGTTATGGACTTCATGTAAGGCCTTCTCAGATTCTTTTTGTTCGAGACATCTTAAAAGAGTACCGTCTAAACCTCGTTTAAACAGGGTATCCGCGACAAGAGTAAAATGGGAGGATTGGCGAATAAAGTTTCTCTTTTGGTTCTTTGATAAATCAGGAGGTAGGGTGTTATCTTTCAAGTATGTGTAAGTTTGGCCATAGCGGGAAGAATCATGCCAAACAAGGTGACAGATAGTTTGGGAATCAGGATAATTATGAGTAGGGTAAAACAACTCTTCCACCAAGAATTCATAATGCTGTTGATTTTCTTGTGTCTGAAGGAGAGAAGCAAGTATAGCCATGGCATCTGTTGCTTTGTTGTCATTCCTTGGAATTTGTTGAAAAGTTATTTCTACAAAGTATTTCTTTATATCATCAACCATCTTTTTATAAGGCATCAACTTTTCATCCTTTGTTTGATAATCATCATTGATTTGATTGATGACAAGCTGAGAGTCTCCAAAGACTTGAAGTTGTGTAATGTTCCATTCTATAGCCATTTTGATGCCTGTAACCAAAGCTTCATATTGTGTTGTATTGTTGGTGCATGGAAATCTTAAATTGTATGCTTTTGGAATTGTATGACCTTGTGGTGTGATGAATAGAATACCTGCTCCTGATCCGTGTTGTGTATCATTATTGATGCTTGCTCCTAGACTGATATTCGAGTGATGTATTATAAGATCTGGATCGAACTCTGAAATGTCTGCATATGACCAGGTAAAATTGATTTGCCTTCTTTTGAAGAGTTCCAAATATTTTGTACTTCATGTTTTGATAGAGATATTGTTGGATATAGATCAATTGTGCCAATGATAACTGCCTCTATTGGTTCTATTAGGATAGATGACCTCTCTTGATAAAAATCAAGTAAGGTGTCAAATCTCCCATCTTCTGGTACCTCTAGGAGATTTTCACCATTATATGCATCCTTTTCTTTTACTTTTTCTCGATCTAATGTTGCCAAGAAATGGTTTTCAACATTAGACCTAATATTGTTTTCTTGATTTTCACTTTTGCGACTAGGAGATTTGGCACCCACTTGACTGG
Organism: Cryptomeria japonica; assembly: GCF_030272615.1. NCBI lineage: Eukaryota > Viridiplantae > Streptophyta > Pinopsida > Cupressales > Cupressaceae > Cryptomeria > Cryptomeria japonica. Next base: position 510,343,792 of record NC_081408.1, read on the forward strand.
AAGATGCATTGTTGAAATTCCTGGTGAAAGTTGTTGCTAGTTTGATTTCATTAAGATATAAGGATATGACATGGTCATTTGGAAAGGTATCAATGGTAGTAGGTCCTTCATTTTCCCAGTCCATAGGTTCGGGAGGGATTAAGGATAAAGGATCCTCATGTTGAATTATGTCAAAGATATTAGGGGTCATGATAGAGAAGTCAAAGCTTTCAAAATGTTTTTCCATGTCTAGAATGATACTCTCGTCAGAATGACCTCTTGCAAGTAGCTCATAATCATCCTCGATTAAGTCCAAGTCAACCAAATGTGATTCTGATTCAAGTGAACTAGTTCCTAACATTTGTTCTGCATACGTGTGAACTACATCGACTCCTATATCTACTCCTACATTTGCTCCTACATCTGCTTCTTCCCTTTCAATTTCAAGTTGCTCTTGTTTATTTTTCCATGATAGTGAATATTCTCCATCCCCTTGATCTCTTAGCTGCATTTGTTTTTCCATGCTTGATAAAATTGATGCAAATGATTGTTCCTTGAATTGTGTGTTTGAAGATGTTGCCTCTCTGTTATGTGAAACAATGACCTCTTGAACTGATTTCAGATTACTACAACACTGCAATGGATTTGAGTCTGCTGAGATCATGATTTCCTCCCCATTATATGGAAATTTTAGGCACTGATGACATGTTGATGGAATAGCATGTATGTCATGTATCCATGGTCTTCCCAAGAGTATGTTGTATGGTAAGTCCAAGTCTAGAACTTAGCATGTTGTGTCTTTCTGTAAAGGTCCCACTCTGAGGGGTAATATCACAATTCCTTTAGAGGAATGCTCTTCTTCATCATATGCTTTGATGGTGATCTTTTTCCGGGGATCAAATGCATTTTCTGAATAACCTAGAGCATGGACAAGACTTAATGAGCAAATGTTTAAGCCAACTCTCCCATCTATTAGGACACGTTTAATGAGCGTTCTATGAATGAGGACGTCAATTTGCAAGGAAGCATTATGGGGATGTTGCAATGAATCAATGCTTGGATATAAAAGAGATGAGCTTTGAATAGGATCCTTTGAAATAGGTTTGATGGGAATATTGGATATCCCTTGGGGAACTTCATCTTTGGGTGTATTGTTTGGTGATGATGCTAAGGAAGATTCTTGCAAGCTTTCAAGAGGTGTAGGAATAGATTCCTTTGGAGAGTTGATTTTCTTATGAGGGGATGAGCCATTGCTAGACATAGGTGCGCGATTTTGATCTTCTTTAGCAAAATCCTTTAGGGATCCCTTTAAGAGTTGCATAAAAGAGCCACCTTTCTTTGGAGATGTATTTGAATCCTTGTGAGGTTTTGACATAGTTGGATTTTAATTTTGGAGTTGTTTGATTTCTCTGATATGTTGGCTTGTTATGTCTTCTTCTTGTATTTTGCTTTGGTATGTCATGTTGCTATGATCTTTAGCTGTCTCAAAAGTTTTAATTTTTTATTCTGTGATCTTTCGTCTCTGGGCCCTAGTTAAAACAGGCATACACGTGTGTTAGATATTGTGCTAGGATTCGATTGTCCAAAATTTGTTTTGATACATGACCAACTGTCAATACAAATGCGATAGAGTGATATGACATGAAAAGGTGATTCAAGTATTTAAAAGTTTGCAAGGTTTTTCGATCTTTGGTTTTGGAGTGCAATGATGATGATTTTGATAAAAACCAAGTCCAATAGGAACGATATATCCTATGATGTGGGACAAGGTTGTCCTGACCAAACATTGTAGTTTCGTGATAAAGGATGATAGATCCTAATGAGAAACTATGTTTTGAGTGATCAATTTATCAAAGAGGGTGATGATGCACTTTGAGATGTTTAGATCTTGAACTTGTTGAAGGCGAATACTTGAAAATCTTGAGGTGTCTATTTCTAGAGACCGATTTGACAAATGATAACTTGACCAAGTAAACCAATAAGACAATCCAAGCATAAAATGACAGATAATAGGTGTTTATGCTCACTGTAAAATGACCAAGCAAATATGACAGATCTGAAAAAGATGTGCAAGAAGACAACTCTGGACCAACAGAGACACAAATTCGTACGACAATTTACGCAGCTTTAGATGACAATACATACAGGCCCATACGACAAATCAAGAATCTCATATGACAAAGCACAAGCTCATATGACAATTCCCATTGAGCAAAACGATAAACCAGAGGCCTCATACGACAAAACTTTCTAAACCATGCGACAAACAAGAACGCTCGTACGACAAAACTTTCTAAACCATACGACAAACAAGAAGGATTGTACGACAAAACACAAGCTCATACGATTCAAGACAGAATAGAGGTAAAAAATGTTGTTTGAACAGATTATTGATCATTGAAGTTTGATGTTTTGCTTCCGTTTTCTAGTTTTAGATGTCTAATTTTCTTGTTTCAGGGATGAAGACACAACAAACATGCGATATGATAAGTGACCTCAAGCACATTACACTACCTAAGGAAGTTGGCTAAGAGAGAAAACATTTGCTTGCAAACTTAGGTACACACCCAATAGCTAATCAGAATATGGCCATTGAGTCTCACGCAATGGATTCTCAATGTCGTATTATTCGACTCCAAACGCTAATGGGGGCATAATATGGCAAGTGTCTTGGGAGAGTTACTATCTCTCTTGCACAAATATTATCACCCTTTTGGAGGTGAATCAGGTAGCTTCTAATCTTAATTGGAACTAGTAAGGGATCCATTCGGCGCGTCGGGGTATAAACTCAATTAAGAGGTCTCCCAGCCTTGAAAACCAAGGTTTGATATACCTGAAGGTACAGAGGAGAGCTATTCCTGAGCACTGTCATTGAATTGATTTTCATCAAATCACATTTATTTTATAGTGGGTTGGAGTACTTGGCGTTAGTCATTCCCACTTGGGTCATTCCCCTCTCACTAACCTTAATGGCTTAGAGTTATTAGCTCCTCGGGAGGGCAGGCCCGCTAAAGATATTCACTAATGAAAGCAAAGGATGAGTCTAGATTTTTGATCACCTAAGAAAGGTGAGAGCATACTCGCCTATCATCAAAACACATAATACATGATTGTTCATTTCCATTAGCAAAAACAAGTGTGCCTAGAAATTTTAAAGAAGAGATAAAGTTTGGTTGAGTCCTCCTAGGCAACCTGCAAAATAGATGCATTAGTAGTCATGATGTTTGGATGAAATGAATCTTTGACAAGCATATCTTCAATAATCATCTTGCAAAAACTAGTTAGGTTGCCGAAAAAACTCACAAATAGACCAAGGTTAGCATTAGTAATAATCAAATTGAAGCATGAAAACCCTAAAATGCAATCTGCTTTGAAAACACAAAAGCAAAATTTTGTACAACACTATTTACCTGATCGTATGAGTATCCTTTCGTGACCGTACGAGTGAAAAATGGAGCTCGTACGACAATTCAGTATCCTTAAAAGCTCATATGAGTAAGAAAGAATTCTCGTCTAGGTGCACAAAGGAGCTCGTACGAGGCTGAAAAGGAACTCGTACGAGATTTTGATTTAGACCCGACCAAAAATGAAGATTTGATGATGCTAAGAGGCCAAAAATGAGATTTTCAACCCCACAGTGGGCGCCAAAATGGCGTGCCTGTGAAGTGTGATACCTGCAGCTTCAACACAAAACACTCAATAGATCATTACAAGCATGGTTAGAAAATAATAAGAAAACAAAGATGAACCATGACAAAGCGACCTATCGCCTCCTAAGAGATGCGAGTATGGATTTTCTCTCAGATCTGGATAAGCAATCCCAGTGACTTGACTACACCTAGACAGAGGATTTGAAATGATAATGATATGCAAAGATGAGATTGATTATGCTAGATTGATCCAAGAGACTAATTAAGCTGATGATATGCATGATTAAGTTCTGATGATTATGCAATTAAGCTAGAAAAGAGATTTATTAAACTACATGGTTCAACAATTATGCTAGAAAATAATCAACTCAAGCTAATGCAATTGCCTATAACAATAATACTAAAATGATATGCCTACAGTAACAATATATAAGATGAAATGAGATGGGATTTGCCTATAATAACAATGCATAAGATGAAATGAGATGGGATCCTTATTTCTCCAAAATGGGGGATATTTATAGGATTTCCAAGGTCTGGGTGAGGTGGTAGGAATCAACGGTCAAGATTGAGTCTGAAGATATCAAGGGTGAAATTGGAGGAGGTTGGAGAAGAGGTTGGAGGAAGACACACTTGTCATCTTTGTGGTGAGAAGTGTCTAGGAGATTTTCTCATAAAAGGGCAAGTGTCCAAGAGAGGAGACATGTGGCCAAAGTGCCATGTGTCTCAAGAAGAAAATATCCACACCATAGGAGGTTAGAATGTGCAAGATAGGATAGGGTTAGTTAAACCCCAGGTTAGGTGGAATGGGTTAGGTTAGAGGGATGGTTAGGTTAGGTGGTTAGAAGTTAGGAGGCATGTGGGTAATTTGAATTTAAAAATTCAAATAATAGGAAAAGACTAATTAATTCTCAACAACTCATAAATTGATTTGTTTTAATTAATTAGAGGATTAGAAGAATTGATTGAAATAGGGGAGGATTAATTAATTTGAATTAATTAATAAAAGGGGGCCATGGAATGAACCTATTAAATAAATCCTTAGATCTATTAATAAGTAGATGAAAGGGAGAATTTAATCAAATTGCCTAATGAATTCAATTAAATTAGGAAGGGGGATTAATTAAATAATTGCTTATTTAATTAATTATCTTCAGACCATTTTTAGGTGTATACAACCAGAATAGCAGAAACAGATACCGGTAAGCAATAAAACTTAAGAATGAAATAGAGAAGCAACACAATGCAACCATACCACATAACACCATGATTTGTACGTGGAAAACCGAGTAAATGGAAAAACCACAGTGGGAAGCCTACCCACAGTCAAATGATACCTCTACAGAAAGTATGTTATACAATAAGGGGCATGCACATGCAGGAAGGCACACTGCCTAGAGCATACTGCTCATTACAAAGGAGTCTCACTAACTACAAAGAGGTTATAACCATCTCAATATAATTGGACAACAATCCAGAAGAATGAACTGCCAATGATAGCATCTACCATGCCTGATTACATTCTCGGTTAAGCTCAATACCAGAGGCCTTTGACCTCTTACATAAACCCAGTTTGATCACCTATGATCGACCAAATCTCCTTCACATATGATATTTCATTTCATGACCATTACCACCACAACCACCATGATCTACAATGAGATCTTACATCAATTAATATAAACCATAAGGCCTAAACCAATTAGGTCATCCACTTAAAAGATATTACAATAAGATCATTACATACATCCACATTACAATGATATACCATGTCATCTTTAGACCAAAACAACATTAATCAATCCATAAATCATCCCAGTAATGTGCAGAGAACATGTTGCATGATATCGATCCATAACCTAGACCCAAATAGATTCACCACGCCAAAGAGATGTCTCCAATCAGTCGAGGCACGAACAAAGATCACCTTCTGCATCCTAAATTTCATCTAGAAGTCGCACCAACACCACTTATGCATCCTGTCAAAGATTCTTAGTAAAAGCTTTATCGATAAAACCTTAAACCCTTACCATTATAGGCTTACTAGAGTTTATGATAGCATCTGATCATCAAGTCAATACCAATTGACCAAAACATACTCCAGAAATATCAAACCAATCATATTCCATTGATCCAAACATGTCGGTAGTATCCAATTGATAGTCCCTTCTGTCGGTAACACTAGTTCTTCTACTGGTAACCAAAATCTATCTGCCAGTAGCCAATCATAATAGCTAGTGTTGACATTAATGACAAAACATAAATGCAACACATAATCTATTCCTTCATATTGCCAACAATTAGAATTATTTAATCAAGATGAACTTTAGAAGAAATTATGAAGTATAATTAAATAATAAATATTTAATTAATAAATTGATTTAGAGGAATGTGACACGTGAATCAAATAAATAAATTATTCAATCTATTTATTAATAGAAGAATGAAGTCGTTAAATAAATAATAAATATCTATTTAATTATGCCTAGTCACTTTTAGTTGTATACAATTTAGCTAGCTAATAATGTCCTCTCAATTAAATAAATTTCCCAATTTATTTAATTTCATTTCCCTCACATTTTAAATTAATGTCATTTCTCTCCAAATTAAAATTAACTACATTTATTTTCATTTTCATTTTAATTTCAATTTCACATTTTAGAAAGCCAAATTCCCTCCAAATTAACCAAAATGCTAATTTCATCTCAATTTCCTACATCACATGTTGAATATGAGTAGATGCCACTGACTCTCAGTTCCCACTAGTGAGTTAGCAATCACCTTTTTTCTAACTAACTAGTTATCTCACTCCTTTCGAAATCACCTTTTACTACCTAATCAATCAATTCTCATAAAAGATCAATCAAATCAATCATCAAATCAATCAAAGTCGGTTACATTAAGTAATTATCTCGTATCAACTTGTCTCATGAATCCTCAACCATTTCTCAACTTGATTCTCAAAAATATCTCAACCATCAATCCAAAATTTGAAAAATCTATAAATTTAAGCGTAATCTCTATGATCAACAACCATTATCTTCATATTCTTGTGCATCAATATTGTAGGTTTTCATACTATGATTTTGAGAGCCATCAGACAACGCAATTAGAAGAAGGACAATAGAGGCCAAGTTCTTGAGCATCAACATGGGTTTGCTTTATTTTGTAATTGTTTAATTTTGTTGATTTCCTTAAAGTATCCCTCTATTGAGTATACAATTGGATTTTGCTTTAGATCTAGGGTTTAGTGGTTGTCTATTTAATCTAATTAGCATGTTGATTTTCTCTCATAGACAATTATTAATTTAGATGATGATTTTGATGCTAATTCTAATAAAAAATTAAAAAAATATTTTTTATAAAAGTGGTAGATACCACTAGATTTTATTAATTATAAAAAAAAAAAATTACAGTCCTGGTTCAGAGAGCACCGGTAGGAAAGAACCAGGCAAAGAAAACCTTCGGTCTTGCTCATAAAAAGAAGAACCTAACCAACTATACCTCCAAAGACGTATAAGGAGACCCACAAGATTACATCAATATAAATAGAATGGAAGCCAACCCAAAGAGTATAACGAGATCAAAGCCCCCCCCAACCAAATGATAAAAAAAATGATACAAAGAGAGGGAACAACAAAAGTGCCCATCCAAAAAGGGATATACAAAAGAAACTCCTTCCCTCAGCCAAACCGAAGCTCCTCAGATGATTTTGATAATATGTATGAGGCTATTGAGATTAATAATGAACTATCTTCACAATTTTCAAAAGTATTAACCCTAGATCCTAGTGACAAACAAAGTGACTCATCATTATTGCATGGTCCTTGTTGAGAATTTGTAATAGCTCCATCTATCGTGCTTGTTGTTGCTCCTCTTGATTCTTGTCCACCACCCCTAAGTGATGTTTAGCAATATTGGGAGGCAAATGATTTGCTTGACTAGCTTCACTTGTGCAGTAGACTCTTATGTGTGTTTGCTTGTGCATGATGTGCTTCCCCTGTGATGTGTTGCTTGATATATTTTTATGTTATGTTAGGCTATCTTTGGATGACCCTTGTGCTCTATAGGAATAAGGAAATAAAGAGTCCAAATCTATTGTGGCATTCCTCTATTTGTATCTCAATTCTTCTATATGTTGTATCAATGTTATGTTGTACACGTGCTATTGTTCATAAATGTGCCTTTGTGTTGTCTACTGGGGATGATGAAAAGCGTTGAGATATTTGTTTGGTCTCTACCATGTTGATCCAAAAGAATTTTGTTTGTTCATATTATGTGTGCTTCTTCCATTGTGCTTGTAGTTTTACTACCTTTGGGGGATGACATCAAGTCAATGCAATCATACTTGATATACATGATTCATCAAAAGTGCATAATGACCCTAGTTAGTGGATACCTTATGTGCTTTCTCGTTATGTTTGTGACCATTTCCCTTGATTTTTCCTTTCTTGGGGGCATTTCATCATGTTATCTTTCAAGATGCATGTATGTTTCTTTGAAGCCATTGCTCTCAATAAGGCATACACAATTGCTTTAATGTGGGAGCATACACTTCGCTCATTGTTACACTTTGTGAACACACCATGAGACTTCATTTGTACACTTTTTTTCACATACCATGACATGTTTCATACATGCTATAGTACCCATTTTGCAATCAGATTAATTTACTTATTCAAATTACTTTACAAATTGAGCCTTTAACTTTGTGATCTTTTGCATCGATTTTTCAATTCAAATTTCCCTTCATAACTCATAGTAATCATAATCCTTACTAGACCAACATGGGCATGTTTTCTTTTCTCTTCATGTGTTGCTACTTTTATCTTGATATTAGATTGATAAGATCTTAAGTACTTAGGGGCTTGGTGTGTCTTGCCTCTTTAATATCTTGATGAAATTTTTTCAATGCTACTATATACTTTACCAAGAGTATGAATGTAGGCTTGTGCTCCCATTAAAGTGGGGGAATAGATGTAGCATCATAAATTATATCCCTCTATAATTTCACCCTCACCTAGGCCTCAATTCTACATTTCAGCCTTTCGTACTTTGACTTTGCTTTGATTCAGCTCAGACCCATCTAAATTTTATTTCTATGCCCCTGTGGGACACTATTCAAATTTGAGTCCTGATTGGCAAGACCAAGACACCCTAGGCACCATGGTCCTCCCAAAAGGGACCCAATTTTGGACCCTATAATGGTCACATTTTAGAGGCGGGAAAACATTCTCTGCGTTAGCCTACTCTAAAATTTCAAGCACATTCGGTGTACTTAGGTATAAAATAAAGCCTAACCCCCTCACTTTAAAAGGGTCTATAAACCTCTATTAACCTCTCGATTGCATTTTTGCAAATTCAAGTGAGCAAGCAATCAAGAATCATCAAGATAGTGAAAGAGAGGTCAAGTTCAAATTTCAAGCATTCATGATGGCATCCCTGAACAATACATTATGAAGACATTCAACATGACATTATAAACCTATACATGAAGACTTCAAAGTAAGATTCATTGAGGTATCAAATTCCAATTCAAGCATTTCACTTCAGATTTAACCTTGCCCTCAAAAGGCAAGATTTTTCAATTCAGTCAATTCCATTTCAAGTTCAATTTCAATTCAATTAAAGTGTTAATTCCAAACCCAGGGTTTGGCCTAGGAAAACCCCTATCAACAACACCATTTTACTTATTTCTATGTGCAAACGATTAATTCAGGAGTGACAGAAAGATATTTTGACAAAGAGTTTGATGACAATCAGATCTAACTTTACAAGAGTGAAAAATGGAGGACCAAATCGATAATTGCTTCTCGGTCCCACGGATTTATGATGATTTTTCAGGAATAGATTCCGAGTGACATTCTAATTCCATTTTTATTTTTTTTGTTTGCATCTTATATTTGGGAACCAGGTCGATAATTGCCTCTTGGTCCTACAATTTCAAGCCAAATTTTTAGGCACGGGTTCCTCTCTATTCTTTCTACTTGAATTTAGCTATGTGTCTGCATATTGTACCTGTAGCTTGTTGTTTATGTCAAATTCCCATCATTTACCCTAGTTTTAGTTGTCAAATGCAATATTTCAATTGTATCCTCAACTAATCAAAAGAGGAATAGAATCTAATTGCATCTAGAACTTTTCTTAATAGAATTGAGGTTGGATCTCTTAGGTTCACTCTCCCCTTTAATGTGAAGTGTGGAAATAAGTGGATTCATCGCCTAACTTGTGAAACCCCTATTTTCACCATCACATTACACAAGGTTAGTGTGTTTCAGTAAGAGGTTAGTGGGTTAATTAATTTTAGCACACTAATGGAAAGTGGGTGAAAAAGGGGAATTAAATAAAGAAAAATATAATTCATTAAAGTTTGTAGAAAGGGGATGAGGAATTGTTATCCTGAATTTTAAAGTATAGTAAAAATTGGAGTAACCCCATAAATTTTTGGCCTATTTGTAGTTTTCTAGCTCTATGCATGCTCTTTGAGATAATTTCATCATCTCATGCATGATCATCACTTGGTTTTTCCCCTATTTTTGTTCATCTTTGAGTTCAAGGTGCAAATTGGGCCTTTAAACCCGATTTAAACTATCCTTGAATTCAAGGTGTTGTTGGGGAGAACACACAACCAGGTACTTTCATTTTGATTGCAGCAGTCTAGTGCTCTTGTTTTTGGTATTATATTTTTGTTTCTTCTTGTACTAAGTTTCAAAGTTGCTAATCAGGATGGTCCAAGCTATATGTGTGGTAGGAAAAATCAAGGTATTGCTGATCCTATTTTTGAGTTGCTACAAAAGAACAACTTTGATTTCTTTCCTTCCATATCAGTTTCTCCTTTGCAGCGTACAAGAAGTTACCCTCCTACAAGTGAAACATCACCCAGTCCTATTGAAGCATCTAGTGCTTCAAGATCTTTGGTAATTCCAAAAGTACATAGGTTTGTGATTCCTCCATATCAACCTCTATAACCAATAGCAATGGTTGCTCAAGGACCCTAGGGGCAGAATTTTGGTCATCTTAACTTGACTCCACCTCTTCATCCTCTTCCCCAAGGTTCACAAGGAATGTTCCCAAGTTCTTCAAGGATGGCAAACAACATGCAAATGAACATATTGCAGCATTTCACATTGCCCATGGAATTCTCAGTGTTGAGTTTGAAGACGTAGAAATCCGTCTCTTTGCTGAAATATTGCAAGGTGTGGCAACAGATTGGTTTTATCATTTGGCACCTCAAACTATCACCACCTGGGATATTCTTAAAACTCAGTTTGAGGCATGTTTTAAATCAGAAAAAGATGCTCATGCTCTCCTGGATCAACTCACTTCTATGAATAAACAACCATATGAACCCATGAGGGATTTTGTGGCTAAGTTCAATAAGTTGAAGAATAGAATTCCTACCATTTCTTAGCCAACTGAGGAAAATTTTGAGTGTTTCTTTGTTAATGTTCAGTTACTAGAGGTTAGCTTCTTATTAAGAAGAAAACCTCCTCCAAACTTCGTAGTGGCGCAAGCTCAAGCTGTGAAAATTGAGGATCACCTAATTCTTATTGGAGAGATTAAGAAGGGTCCGAATAAGCTAAAGTAAGTTTTTCTACTTCATATTATTCTATTGCTCCTTCCTCAAGTATCACTAATCCCATGTTGCAAAGACTTGTAAATGAAGTCCTTGCTTTGAAAAATGCAAATTTCACAAACGTATGTCCCTAATCCATATAAAGATGTTCTACGAAGAACCTTCCCAAATAATGCTAATAATTATGTTGCAAAGAATCAGTCTAAGTTGCCTCCTCCACCCAAGAGGTTGGCCCTTGAATCACCACCTTCTAATTTAGTGGTGGTATATTTTGAAGCTAAACAAGTTGATTTCATATCTTCTGAGGAAGATTTTGCAATTCTTTTCTAAGAGAATGGAGAAGAAGTTGTTGGTGACTCTAAAATCAATTATATGCATTTTGAAGAATCCTCTGAGGTAATGGATGCTAACATAAATGTGATTCTCACTCGTTCTTAAAATCAGCCTAATCACTCTAGAGATGATAATGTAAAGAGGAAGGACATTCCTCAATTGCCTATTACTATTGCTGATAGGGGAACTCCTCTTCTGGTGTTACCTAAAAATTCAATGAGTAATGACCCAGTAAGTACTTCTACACAACCTCATGTTGTTCCAAATGTAGCAAGACCCAATGCCACTAATTTTAATTCTCAAGATATTTCTTCATCCACTATGCCTAGTGCATACCAACCTTTTGATATAATTGATCATGCTAAAAAGATTAAGATTCAAATGTTTGAAGTTGAGTACTTACAATCTAATCTTGGCCAATTTGATAGGTTAGTGAAGTTTGTAAAAGATAAAGATTTAAGTTCTACTATAAATTCTTCCCAAGGTAATCTTGTGTCGTTTGAGCCTAGAAACCTTCCCAATAACCTTGTCACCATTCCTTCATATGTTCCTGGGAAGATAGATCCTTTCTATATTTCTTTGTTGATCAATGGTTTCAAGCTAAGTAATTATGTTATTGATTCCAAAGCTCCAAATAATGTCATGCCCCTCAAGGTAGCTAATGCACTAGGTTTGACTCTAACCAAGACTTTTGGTCACTGTTATTCCATGGAGAATAAACAAGTACCTCTTATAGGACAAATTAAAGATGCACAGTTTTCTTTTGCATCATTTCATAATAAGAAAATTAAGATGACCATCTTAGTAGCAGATGTTCCCGCTTCCTATGGAATTTGGTTAGGATGTAAATTTTGTAAAGATGTAGGTGGTTAGCTACATATGGACGTGACTCAAGCTAAAATTCTAGTAAAGGGAGTCATGAAAAAGCTCCTTCCTAAATGAGAAATAAAATATATCTTGGTGAAATCGGATGATCCTCATGCACAAATTCTATTTGAATTAGCAGGTATGTAAAACTATTATCTACAAATTGATGAAGTTTCAAAAAGTGCTAAAGATTGGGTAGAAGTTTCTGAATCAGAGACATTTGAATCTTCCAGTAGTGATGACAGTGAAGGATCTAATTCTTCACACATATCAAATATTGATAAGTTTGTTGATGCATGCGAAGACCAAGTTTTAATTGTAGGTTATAGTGAGTCCTTTGTCATGATTGATTAGGTAGATAAATCCTCTAACGAAGGTGAAATTCCTTTTCCATGTGATGAAGATGTTCTTCAACAGAGCTGCCAAAAATTGTAGGGTGAAAATTTTGTAAATTGGGGAAGTTCATAAAATTGTTGTTTTAGCCACAATGTGTGAGATGAAATCTCTCCTAATTATAAGGTAAGGTTCCTTCTTTTGCTTACTACTCTCTCTATTTTAAATAAAAATTTATCTATGAATCTATTCTAAACTTGGGTGGTACATCATCATATTCTCTCTTTAAAATAGATGTTTTTCTCTCCTTTTTTCAGGAAATAATTTACAATGTAGAGAAGTAATGATTAATAAAACTCCAAAGTTACAAAGAAATAACTTAAATTATATGAAAGAAAATACAAATAAAGAAGCAAAGTTTCCATGAAGGCTCAAAGTCCCCCTATTGCTTCTCCAGGATGAGAAAGTAGTGCCCAAGCTCAAAGTCTAGTGATCACTACAATCCTATCAACCATTTACAAATACTTTTGTAACCCATGGTATGTGCTAAGATAACAAAAAAAATCACAAAGTCTCTATCTTGATATCCTATTACAATTTTGATAATATTTTCTTGAAAATAATAAAGTGAAGGTCAAAGTCTTAAAATCGCTACCTTTCTAACAAGATAACAAAGCAAAGCAAAAAGTCTTTGAAATGCTATCTTATTACAATATAGCTAACTTTTCCTCAAAATAACAAGATGAAGCTCAAATTCTTCAAAATGTTACCTTTTTTACAATATCCCTTTATTAAGATAACAGAAACAAAGCACAAAGTCTTTATTTTGATATCCAATTACTAACTATATTTAACAAGTGCTTAAATATGACACAAAGTTCATAAATCAAATCTTATCCTACTCTTTAATTATATCTTTCAACAACACCTTTACTTAATCAAAACAAGATTTAGAAAGAATGCTCTCACCATAAACACAATGAATCCAACACAAAGTTTGAATGTCAAAGATATCTTCTTATTTGATCAGGTTTGCAAAATAACAATATGAACTCAAAGTTTCTCTTTGTTCTTCACTTCAGTAGAGTTTTGTTACATAATATTATAGATAAAAATACAATAAGTAACCTCATATATATAGATGAGGTGCAATGAGCAAATCTAAGAAAACTATGATTAAATCAAAGAAGAGTCCTACTTGACTTAGAACTTGTGCATACTCAAGCTCTAAAAACTCGAATACAAAAGGACACTTAAAGTGTTGAAGTCTTATTACAAAAATATGCCTACAACTTTTAAAATATGGAAAATACCGTGTCGTCGGTCACTCCATTTTGGTCTTGTTCCATGAACTCCTCGATCTTTTCTAGGACTTCCTTCATTTGTTCTTCATCAGGTCCCTTGGTGTGGCTTGTGATGACCTTGACCCGAGTGAGAGTATCTTTGAGGCTCATGTAGCATTTCTTGTGCTTCTTTAGAAGAGAGGCTAAAGCATATAGATTGACTTGAATTTGTTGCAGATGTGTGTGTTGCAGATGAGATGGTGTTGTTAAGTGGTTGTGATTGATGTCAACATATTCAACATATTGGTTGGCATTGATGTCTCTGATTCGGAATATATGTTCTTGAAACCTTTGGTGCTCCAGAAGATGTGTTGATCTAAATATTTCAAGTTATTGGATATGGTGTTGATCAATGGTATTCATGTGTATCTTGGTCATATTATTATCTTTTGTTGCTTTGGGCAATGGTGCTTAGGTCCAAATTAAGTCTAGAGTTTGAGAAATGTACAGCAAATTGTGGTGTAACGTGTGTATCATGGTTTTTGTGTCCAAAATTTATAATGAGTGTAACGTGTTGATCTAATCGTTGATATGTGTTATGGTGTGTTCTACTACTCATTCCTTCTCACCACCAGAATGTTTAGTGTTGACCTATTTTAGATCCCTGTCTTGACCAACAGAGAAGATTATGCTTCCTAGAAGATGGTATATATATGAGATGATTTGATTGAGTTAGAAATAGAAAAAGTGTGACATTGTTTTGAAGATATGAGATATTAGAAAGGAAAGATCTGACTGTTGATGATGTTAGTGAGTGTGTTGGTTTTGAAGCACTGGAAGCAATCCAGTTTGTGCGAATTATGTTTTAGTTGTGGATTCTTTTTGTTGGTGTAAATAAATATTCATTATGGATATTATTACACTTTACTTAAGTTAACTTAGGATAATGCATCTCTTTGTAGTTTGGATTTGAGACACTTAGGGAAGTGTGTGCATAGGGATAGAGCTTGTAGGAGAAATTCCACCTTTTGTGGTCTTATTTTGCTATTACACTCCACATTTGGTGGGTCATCCACCTCTTGTGGAATATTATATTATTTCTCCTACCTACCCCTAGTATTTCTTACCTACCCTTGTTTCTCATTGAGCCACATGTCATGATTGTGTGCTCGTACATCCATATGGCCTTGCCTATATAAGAAAGCCTATATTCATTGTATTGTTGAATCCAGTTAATCATTTTCATATTGATGAGAATACAGTTTGTTCTTGTCATTCTTTTGTCTCTATTTTTATACTTTTCATTGTGCCCTTGATCTTGGCAAAATATCACACTTTCTTTCTTTCTCTCTTTATTCAATAGTGAGCCTTTTTATGGGAAGTGAGCATTTTGGCGGTGAGCCACCCTTTGTAAAAGTCACCTTAACTGATGTCATCTTAACTGGTGTTTATATTGAGAACTAACATTCTCTATGGTCTTTCCCTTCTTGGGTTTTCCATGTCATATCTGGTGTTCATTGTGAGATCCGTTGTTCATTTTTGGTTTCATGTTGTATCTATGTTAATTAATTTTGTTGGTTTGGATCCGGATATTAAAAAGATAAAAGTAATTGTTTTAAGTAATCAAATAATTCACCCCCCCCCCCCCACCCTCTCAGTTTCCTGGATATTCAATAATTGGTATCAGAGATTTGGTTCAACTGCTTGAGGTAGATCCTGATTCAATAGCACATAAATTGAATATTCCCATCTTTAAAGGATCTGACTACATTTTATGGAAAGTGAAGATAAGAGGCTACTTGATCTCTTTGGGATATAACACTTGGAAAGCAGTGGAAACTAAGTATTTTCAACTAGAAAATGGTCTTACTACTCTTGATGAGATTCAAGTTTATGAAGAGAATGAAAGGGCAAGGTATGCTATCTTTAGTACTTTATCTAAGACTGAATTGACTATTTCATTGAACACTACTTATGAGATAAATGGGAAAAGTTAAGAGATATCTATGAAGAAAATGACAAAGGGAAGTTATCAAAGAAGCTAATAGCTATACGCAAATATGAGAATTTGAAAATGAAGGAAGGACAAGACATAACTAACTATTTTCAAAAGGTTGATAGTGCGGTAAATAAAATCAAAGAACTTGGTGGCACCTTGTCAACTGAATACATTATTGAGAAGATGTTGATATTCCTACGAGAAAGTTATAGTGACAAGAACTCAACTATTGAATAAACCTATGATCCAAAGAAGTTTAGTAGAGAGTAGCTTTATGGTACTCTATCAACATTTGAGATAAGGAAGTTTGGAAAAGACAAGCCTAAGACTGGATCTGCATTTAAATCTTCTAAGGAAGATCCAAAAGATGAAAGTCCAAATGAGATGGAAGCCGACTTTGTGAGGAGATTGAAGAAAGGTACTGACAAATACAAAGGTATGTTACCCTTTAAATATTTTCGATGTGGAAAGATTGCTCATATTGCTACTAGGTGTCCAGAAAATAATTGAAGAAAAAAATCTAGAAAAAAAAAAAGGAAAGTTAAATAAGAGAGCCTATTATGTCAAAGATGATGTTGGCATTTCAGATGATGAGTCGGATTATGAAGATGGTGATTATTTATTCTTGGTAAAAAGAGATGTTCCTAAGATTGATATTCCTAAGATTGTTGCTACTGCTTTACATGTTATAAGAGATAGAAATGAATGGTTGACTGATAGTGGTTGTTAAAATCATATGACTGGTGACAAAAGTAATTTTGTGAAACTCTATAAGTATGATGGTGGTACTGTTAGGTTCGGAGATGATTAGACAACATAAATAATGGGAATTGGTTCTATTTATTTTGATGGAAAGCATAACATTGACAATGTTTACTATGTGAAGGGTTTGCATCATAATCTTTAAGTGTTGAACATATGTGCAAAAATAGCTACAATGTTGTCTTTAAGGATGATGGTTGTGAGATCCGGAATTAGTATTGCAACAGGGAAAAGGATTAGCAGAAATATGTATTTTCTAAAAGGAGCTACGAAGAATTGTTTGTTGTCTAAGACCAATCATAGTTGGCTCTGGCATCAGAGGATGTGTCATATATTTTTTGACAACTTAGTGAAGATCAGTTCATCAAGTGCAGTAAGAGACTTGTTGAGACTAACCAAACTGGATAACAACATTTGCAGAGAATATCAAGTTGGAAAGCAGAGAAGAGAAACTTACAGAGGAAATGAGCATTCGTCCACGAGATTGCTGGATTTAGTGCATACAGATCTATGTGGTCCGACCAGAACAAGGAGTATACAAGGTGAGAGGTATTTCATTTTATTGATTGATGATTATTCTAGAATGTCATGGGTTGCATTTTTTAGATAGAAGTTAGAAGCATTAAAGAAATTCAAAATATTCAAGGCTAAAGTTGAAAATGAAGTTGACAGAAAGATTAAGTGTTTAAGGTCTGATAGAGGAGGAGAATTTACTTCTGATGAATTTAATAACTTTTGTGAGAAACATGGTATTAGAAGACAATTATTTGCCCCTACAACACCTCAATAGAATGGTGTAGTAGAAAGGATGAACCAAACAATCCAGGAAGCAGCTAGAACAATAATCAAAGGAGTAGAACTTCCAAAAATTATTGGAGAGAGCAATTCATACTGTAGTCTACACTCTTAATATAATTATATACTGGAAGAGACATGGGAAGACATCTTATGAGCTATGGCATGGTAGAACTCTAACTCTGAAGTATTTCAAGGTATTTGGAAGCAAGTGCTACATCCGGAGAGATGAGGATAATCTTGGAAAGTTTGATAGTAGAGTTGATGAAGGTATATTCCTAGGCTATTCTGCAAGGAGCAAGGCATACTAGTGATACAACAAGAGGCTGAACAAGATTGTTGAAAGTGAAAATATGAAGGTTGATGAAGACACTTCTAAAGAGATTGACAAATTGGCAGGTTATGAGTCTGATGAACCAAATGATAGAAAAAGGGAAGAGAAGACCAGAGAAGGAGAAGAAAAAAAGGAATATCAAGAAGCTCTGACATCTACAACTAAGACCCTAAAAGATGTTTATAAGAATCACTTAGTGGATTAGATTATTGGAGACAAGAATAAAGGTATCATCACAAGAACCAAGGAAGCTCAAGAACAAGCTCTATTATGTTTACTTTAAGAGCCTAAATCAAAAATAGTAGAAGAAGCTTGCAATGATCAGAATTGGATGAAGGTAGTGAAAGAGGATTTGGATCAGATTGAGAAGAACCAGACATGGGAATTAGTTAATAGGCCGACAAACAAGAATAAGATTGGAACTAAGTCAATATTTTGAAACAAGCTAGATGAAGATGGAAAGGTCGTGAGAAATAAAGAAAAGTTGGTTTGCAAAGGTTATACTCACATTGAAGGTATTGACTTTTATGAGACATAGGCCCCAATTGCAAGGATGGAATCAATCAAGATGTTTTTGGCTTTTGTATCTTTTAAGGATTTCAAAGTTTATCAAATGGATGTGAAATCAACATTTTTGAATGGAGAGTTGAAAGAAGAAGTGAATATTGAACAACTGGAAGGATTAAAGTTGAAAGATTATATGAACATTGTTTAAAGATTGAAGAAGGACATGTATGGACTGAAGCAAGCCCCTAGAGCTTGGTATGGAAGGCTAGATAAGTACTTGACTGATCAAGGATTTTAAATGAATTATGTTGACAATAATTTATTTCAAAACAAATTTAGGTAAAATCCTAATAGTTGTAGTGTATGTTGATGATATAATTTTTGGAGGAAATGAAGGTATGTGCATAAAATTTGCTAATGAGATGTAGAGGGAATTTGAGATGTCCATAATTGGTGAGTTAAATTTCTTCCTTAGTTTGCAAGCTAATTAGAGTGACAAAGGAATTTTCATTTCTCACTTCAAATACATCAAGGAATTGTTGAAGAAGTTTGGGTTAGAGAAATCCAAACTGGTGTGTACACCTATGACCATCGGATGCAAGTTGATAGAGGATGATAAGTCCCCTAAAGAAGATGCAAGTTGGTATAGATCAATGATTGGAGGACTATTGTATTTAACTGCTACTAGACCAGATATCATGTATGCAGTTTGTTTGGCAGCTAGATTTCAACAAGAACTGGAAGAGTCTCATGTTGTGGCAGTAAAAAGAATTTTTGGGTATCTAAAGGGAATAGAGGAATTTGATTTGTGGTACCTTAGAAGTTCACGTTTTACTCTAACAACTTATACTGATGCACATTGGGCTGAAATTGTTGATGATAGGAAAAGTACAAGTGCTGGAGCATTCTTCTTAGGCTCCCAGTTAGTGGCTTGGTCAAGTAAGAAGCAATATTTTGCCTCTTTATCTACAGCTAAATTAGAATATATTGTAGCATCTTCATGTTGCACATAGATCCTATGGATGAAGTATACTTTGAAGGATATTGGTGTAACATTCAATGAACCTATCTCTATTATGTGTGATAACACTAGTGCAATAAACATTTCTAAGAATTCAGTATAACATTCTATAACAAAACATATATCTATTTGGTATCACTTCTTGAGGTAAAAGGTGTTGGATAATGAAGTAAAACTTGAGTATGTACCTACAAAGGAGTAGACTGTAGATATATTCATGAAAGCATTGTGTAAATATACTTTTGAGTATCTCTGATAGAGATTAGGGGTATTACCCCTTTCCAGTTTGAACTAATGTGCATTTGGATGTGCATTGGTCTAGTGAGAAGATTTCATATTTTAATTTGGAGTGATGCTTGGATTCTTCCTCTTAGGAAGAGCAGGTGTAAGTTTCATAGGAGGAGTTTAGCCCACCTTTGTCATTGTTGCCAAAGAGGGAGAGATCTTGAGAATTTTAATTAAGTTTTAAGTTATTCAATTGTAGAGATTGTTTTGTGTTTGTTGTTGATGTTTCCATCAATTACAAAGGGGGAGATTGTTGCAGATGTGTGTGTTGCAAATGAGATGGTGTTGTTAAGTGCTTGTCGTTGATGTCAACATATTCAACATATTGGTCGATATTGATGTCTCTGATTCAGAATATTTGTTCCAAAATTTTCTAGTGCTCCGGAAGATGTGTTGATGATCCAGATATTTCAAGTTATTAGATATGGTGTTGATCAATGGTATTCATGTGTATCTTGGTCATATTCTTGTATTGTGTTGCTTTGGGTGATGGTGTTTAGGTTTGGAATTTGTAATGAGTGTAACATGTTTATTTGACTGTTGATATGTTTTGTGGTGTGGTCTACTACTCATTCCTTCCCACCACCGAAATGTTTAGTGTTCACCTATTTTAGATCCCTGTCCTGGCCGAATTGGAAGACTATGCTTCCTAGAAGACAGTATATATATGAGATGATATGATTGAGTTAGAAATAGAAAAGGTGTGATATTGTTTTAAAGATATGCAAGATTGGAAAGGAAATATTTGAATGTTGGTGATGTTAGTGAGTGTGTTGGTTTTGAGGCATGAGAAGCAGTCTGATTTGTGCATATTATGTTTCAGTGGTGGATTATTTCTTTCTTCTCTCTTTTTTCAGTAATGAGTCTTTCTTTGGGCAGTGATCCCACCTACAATGAGCATTCTGGCAGTGAGCCACCCTTTGTAAAAATCACCTTAACAGTGTTTATATTAAGAACTAACTTTCTTTGTGGTTTTTCCCTTCTTGGGTTTTCCACGTCATATTTGGTGTTCATTATGAGATATGTTGTTTGTTTATGGTTTCGTGTTGTATCTGTGTTAACTAATTCTATTGGTTTGGATCCAGATGTTAAAAAGATAAAAACTAATTGTTTTAACTAATCAACTGATTCACCTCCCCCTCTAAGTTGCCCGGATATTCAACAAAATTTCTATTAACTTATCAATTGAAGATAATGAGAAAACTTCTTTATGGACCTCTTCCCCAATGAGCAAACTGATCTCCTTGATAATAACATCTTCATGAAGAGGCTTTTCATTTTCGTCAAGGAATGTACAAGGAAGTGTCGATATATTTTCAATGATATCTTGTCCTTTATCATGACATTTCTTTTTGGCTTTTCTCATATCTTTGATAAGTATTTCTAAGGTATTCATTTGATGTTCTAATACCTTTGTTTGTTTAATATACATATTCCTTGAAGGAAGTACTCCATTATCAACTAGAACATCTAATTGGAAATATTCTAACTTCAATAATGAGTTGAAGTTCTTCTCATATGTTTCTAACTCATTTGAGAATAGATCCAAAGTTTTATCTGTTAGACAGTTCAAATAAGCGGAAGACAACTGAGAGGGGGGGGGTGGTGAATCAGTTGTCATAGATTACCAGAACATTTAGCAATTAAAACTTTAATATTGGAACCCAAAACATTAATATCGGAATGCTTAAACCAAATACTATCGGAATAGCGGTTAAACTAATTAAGCATAAACAATAATCATAGAATAAATACCATCCACATGACACTAAGATTTATACGTGGAAAACCCGGTAAAGGGAAAAACCAATGTGGGAAGCCTACCCATGATCAAATAATACTTTTGTAGTAAGTATGTGAATTACAATTGAGGGGCCTACACTTGCAGGAAGGCCAATAGCCTAGAGTGCACTGCTCATCACAAAAGGAGTCTCACTGCTCATCACAAAAGGAGTCTCACTGACTACATAGAAATCCAGACTACAATCTGAAAGAAGTGTTTGAACTACAAAGATAGCATCTCCTATGCTTGAGTACAGTTCCGGTTAAGCTCAATACCGGAGGACTAAATCCTCTTACATAAACCTAATTCGATCTCCAATGATTGACCAAATCCTCTGTCTGAATGATATTGCATAATTCACATATTACATATCCATATCCATTCCCTGACCTTATACCTATAACGATCTACAATGAGATCTTACATCTCATATATACAAACCCTTGACCATAAACAATCAGGTCAGCCACCAGACAATAAACCAAATACATAATTACAAAACATGTCAGCCTTAGACCAAACAAATAATATCCAACATATAAGACATCCCGAAAATACATCGAGAGGTCCAATCCACATGTTACATTAAGCCTGTCCAAAACCTAGATCAACCGAGACCCAATATAGGTCCACACGCTAAATCAATGATCTCCATCTGCCAAGTCTCGAACATGATCACCAACAACATCCTAAATCTCCACCAGAATTTGCACCAACACCACTTATGCATATCATCAAAAAATATGTCAGTGAAACCCTCATCGGAACAACAAACCAAGCTTCCAATCAAGCAGGATAGCATCTGATCACCAGACCAAAACCAAATTTACTAAATATAAACATGAGTATCATAAATAAGCCAATTCCATAACCAAACCATACCAAAGCCTACCGGATTATGCTGGATCCAAATCAACCAGAAACCACTCAACCTATCAGGACCAGAAGGGTGTCAGTAAAGCATCCAAACAACTAGTGTTGGCATCAATGACAAAACATCAACGAAACACATAATCAATTCCTCCAAATGGCCAACAATATCCCCCTTTGGCATTGATAGCAACACTAGATGTGAAAAACATCTAAGTACCAAGAAATGCCAAACAAGTCTCCCCTAATGGAAGACAACCAACAATCTCCCAAATACAGATGTAGTAATGAAGTTATGAAACAAAGACCAAACTCCCCCTATGAATGATATCTTTGTAAAGCTTTGAATTATACATATATCTCTCCCCCTAATGTATACAACTCCTTAAGTTTTTCTTTTTCAAATCAATATCTCTCCCCCTTTGACATCAATGCCAGAAATCTGACAAAAATATCAAAGCATAAACATAAACCATTGAATCACAAAGCTAACTACTCCCCCTAAGCAATAGCATCCCCACATCAGTGTCGAAATGAAAAATATCTCTAATAATGCATACCGGATTAATGCCAAACCTCATCAATCAAGTCTCTACCGGAGGGGCGAAAACTCCCAATCTGTCTTTGAAGTGCTCAAATGATTCCTTAGGCAAAGGTTTAGTGAAGATATCTACAATCTACTCTTTAGTATTCACATAAACCAGTCTAACTTCATTTGCTTCCACCTTTTCCTTCAAAAAGCTATACTTGATAGATATGTGTTTTGTCTTAGAATGAAATACTAGATTCTTTGATATATCAATAGCAGCAAAGTTATCATAGTGAATGACTACCAGTTCATTGCAATCCACCTTTATATCTTTCAACATTTGCTTCATCCATAGAACTTGTGTATAGTTAGTAGCAGCAGCAACATCCTCATCTTTAGCAATAGATAAAGAGGTACATGATTGCTTCTTGTTGATCCATGAAACAATTTTTTTTTTCAAGAAAGAAAGCTCAACCAGATGTGCTCTTCTAGACATCAGCATCTCCAACCCAATCTGCATCTGTATATGCACATAATATAGTCATCATTTTTAGGGTACCATAAATCATATTCAGTTGTTCCCTGCAAATACCTGAAAATCCTTTTCACCACACTCACATGATTTTCTCTAGGATCACTCTGAAATCTTGATATAATACAAACAACATTCATTATGTCAGGCCTAGTCTAAGTCAAATAAAGCAGACCTCCAATCATAGATTTGTATCTTGTAGGATTTACTGGTGCAAAAACATCTTTTCTTATCAATTTCTCACTTGTAATCATAGGAGTACTTACCGATTTAAAATATCCCATACCAAATTTCTTCAACAATTCCCTAGCATACTTAGTTTGATAGATGAAAATACCTTTATCAGTTTGAGTAATCTACAAACCTAAGAAAATTTTCATCTCCCCAATCATAGACATCTCAAATTCATTCTTCATATTGTTAGCAAATTCCTTACACAACTTATCTTCACCTCCAAAAATGATGTCATCAACAAATACTTCAATAATCAGTATATCATCATCAGTAATCTTATAATATAAATTATTGTCAACATTACCCTTGGTAAAACCAAACTTCAAAAGATATTTATCCAACCTTGCATACCAAGCTCTAGGTGCTTGTTTCAATTCATAAAAATCTTTCCTTAACATGAAAACCATGTTTGTACCATTTGATAGTGAAAAACCATCAGGTTGCTCAATATAAACTTCCTCATCAAGACCCCCATTAAAAAATGCACACTCAACATCCATCTAATAAACCTTGTAATTTTTGTGGGCAACATAGGCAAGAAATAATCTTACAACTTCAATCTTAGCTACAGGTGCAAAAGTCTCTCCATAATCAATTCCTTCCTTCTAAAAATATCCTTTACAAACCAATCTAGCCCTCTTCCTTACAACTTGACCATCCTCATTCAATTTATTCCTAAACACCCATTTAGTTCCAATAACATTCTTATTTTTAGGCTGGGAAACCAAAGTCCATGTGTTATTTTTCTCAATCTGATCTAATTCTTCTTCCATAGCTTTCAACCAATATTCATCTTTACATGCCTCAATTACTGATACCAGTTTAACTTGAAAAAAATAAACATACCTCATTAGTTGTCAGTCTTCTTCTTGTTATTACTCCATTGTTCTTATCCCCAATTATCTGATCTTTTGAATGATTCAATCTCACATACCTAGGAGTCTTCTGACTCTCTGTTCCTCTTCCCGGTTCTTCAGTTACTGTAGAATTTTCTGATACTGTCAAAGTAACTAGTTCAACACTTTATTTCAGTAAAGGTGCTAACGATTCAGATATAATCATTTCCACCGCCGATCCCTTATCATAAACTATGGTTTGACCTCTATTTAGCTCATCCACTTTGACATTAGCACTTTCCATAATTCTCTACAATCTCTTGTTATAACATCTATATGCCTTGCTTTCATTAGAATAACCAAGAAATATATCTTCATCACATCTAAGATCATATTTTCCAATGATATCATTTCTCCTGATATAATATTTACTACCAAAGATTCTGAAATACTTAATTGTAGGTGTATTGCCAAACCATAATTCATAAGGTGTCTTACCGGTTTCTCCTTTGATATGTACTATGTTGAATGTATAAATTGTTGTGCTCACTGCTTCTCTCCAGTAGATATGAGGTAAACTAGCTTCCATCATCATTGTTCTAGCAGGATCCAAGATAGTTTTGTTCTTCCTTTCTACAACTCCATTTTGCTGAGGTGTTCAAGGAGCAGAAAATTGTCTTCTTATACCATGCTTCTCACAAAAGTTATTAAACTCAGCGGATGTGAATTCTCCACCATGATCTGAACTTAAAAATTTAATCTTCAATCCTATCTCAGTTTCCACTTTAGCCTTAAAGATTTTTAACTTTACAAATGCTTCAGATTTTTCCCTTAGAAAAGTAACCCACATCATTCTAGAATAGTCATCAATGATTAGCATGAAATATCTATTACCTTGAAAACATTTAACTCTAGCAGGGCCACACAAATCACTATGAATAAGCTTAAGAACATTATTAGATTTATCTTTTATACTCCTAAAAGAGGTTCTGACCTATTTACCTGTTTGATATTCTTTACATACCGGATTATAGGGCTTCACAATCTTAGGTATATCTCTAATTGCCTTAGTTGAGCTGATCTTCACAATGCAATCAAAATTCACATGACGCAACCTTTTATGCCATAGCCAACTCTCATCAATTTGTGCAATCAAACATGTCTTCTCACCGAAATTCAAATGAAATATATTACCTTTTGTCTATGTATCGGTTGCAATCTCCAAACCAGATTTGTTAATGATTTTGCATTTTCCATCCTTAAACTGTAATTGAAATTCCTTATCCACCAATTGTCCTACACTCAAAAGATAATATGCCTTAAACCTTCAACATAATAAACATTATCAGTATTTTTCTTACCATCCAATGATATAGCTTATTTTCCTTTGATCATACATGCTTTGTCATCTCCAAATCTAACCAGACTGCCATCAAATTCTTGCAAAGATAGAAACTTCCCTTTATCTCCAGTCATATGATGTGAACAACTACTATCAATTACCCATTAATCCTTGTCTTCAATTTTAGTAGCAAGTGCCTTCTCTTTAGGTACATTCTCTTCTAGTACCATAACATCTTCCTTGATAGCCAGGAATAGCCATTCCTTCCCATTATCGGAGTCACTAGCAGAGTCTTTTGCCGATTCATCAACAGAATCAATAATGCCTTCCTCATCCGCTATATAGCATGATTTGTCTATGTTTTTCATGTATTTATACTTGTTCTGATATCCATGGTTAGGCTTAAAAGATCTTGTAACTCTTTCTTCAAATCTCGAATTCCTTTCAAGACATCTAGATGCAAAATGACCAATCTTATTACATGCAAAACATTTAAAAGGTATTTTTCCTTCATACTTACTTCCTACCGATCCTTTAGGTACTCTTCTAGCAAATAGGGCTTCAAATTGCTCAAATTCTTCATCTTCTCTCTTCATATCATGCAATTCCTTTGCATATAAAGCTTTCCAATCTTACTTACTGATTGTTGATGCAAATGCATGAAAAGCAGGTTTAGTCTTCACAGCTCAGAAGGTCCAAATTTTTCAAGCTCAAAAGTAGATAATTTCCCAACCAAAGTATCTATGTTGACAAATGTATTAGCCATTGTTCTCAACTCATTAATAGCAGTAGCCTTCATCTTGTAAGCCGGTGGCAGGGCTCTCAAAACTTTAGAAACAATTTCATCTTCACTTAGAGTTCCACCACAACATTGAATTCCCATAACAATCTCATTTACCCTTTCCATGAAAGCAGTAATCCTTTCATCTTCTTCCATCTTTAGGTTTTCATATCTCACCCGGTAACCATCAAGTTTAGCAATCTTCACTGTAGGGTCACCTCCATTAAGAGTGTCCAACTTATCCCATATATCCTTTCTAGATAATTTGTCAGTCAATCCCATTATTTGTTGATCAGAAAGTGCACACAAGAGGGCTTCTCTTACTCTACAATCATTCTCAAGATCCTTATCCAGGTTTACCGGAGGAGGATTGCCAGATGCCAGATTATGAGGTGTAACACAATTCTGTGTGATCTCCCAAATCTCCTTGCCAAGACATCTCAAATGAGTCTCAATTTGAATCTTCCATTACTATGTAATTTGTTCTATCAATACTAGGGATATCTCTCCGAAAGATAGCTCCAGATGAACTAGATGAACTTGAACTGTTAGTCACCATAGGATCTTCCTCAAGCAGTTAAGCTTTCTGTAGAGAGGACCAAAGATCTAATACCAAGTGTTAGATAGATCAAATAACCAGAAGACAACTGAGAGGGGGGGGGTGAATTAGTTGTCACATATTACCAAAAAAATTAGCAATTAAAACTTTAATACCGAAACCCAAAACATTAATACCGGAATGCTTAAACCAAATACTAGAATAGCAGTTAAACCAATTAAGCATAAACAATAATCACAAAATAAATACCATCCACATGACACCAAGATTTATACATGGAAAACCCAATAAAGGGAAAAACCATAGTGGGAAGCCTACCCATAGTCGGATAATACTTTTGTAGTAAGTATGTGAATTACAATTGAGGGGCATGAACTTGCAGGAAGGCTAATAGCCTAGAGCACACTGCTCATCAAAAAATGAGTCTCACTAACTACATAGAAATCCAAACTACAATTTGAAAGAAGTGTTTGAACTACAAAGATAACATCTCCTATGCTTGAGTACAGTTCTGGTTAAGCTCAATACTGGAGGACTAAATCCTCTTACATAAACCTAATTCAATCTCCAATGATCAACCAAATCCTCTGCCTAAATGATATTACATTATTCGCACATTACATATCCATATCAATTCCTTGACCTTATACCTATGATGATCTACAATGAGATCTTACATCATATATATACAAACCCTCGACCATAAACAATCAAGTCGGCCACCAGATAATAAACTAGATACATAATTACAAAATATGTCCAACACATAAGACATCTCGGAAACACATCGAGAGGTCCAATCCACATGTTACATTAAGTTGGTTTGTAACCTAGATCAACCAGGACCCAATATAGGTCCACACGCTAAAGCAATGATCTCCATCTGCCAAGTCTTGAACATGATCACCAACAACATCCTGAATCTCCACCAGAAGCTTCACCAACACCACTTATGCATATCATCAAATGTCTTCATCAAAAGCTCTGTCGATGAAACCCTCACTGGAACAACAAACCAAGCTTCCAAGCAAGCAGAATAGCATCTGATCACCAGACCAAAACCAAATTTACTGAATATGAACATGAGTATCATGAATAACCAAACCATACCAGAGCCTACCAAACCAAACCATACCGAAGCCAACCAGATTATGACGGATCCAAACTAACCAGAAACTACTCAACCTATCAGGACCAGAAGGGTGTCGGTAAAGCATCGAAATAGTTAGTGTTGACATCAGTGCAACACTTAATCAATTCATCCAAATGGCCAACATTATCTATTTTAAATTTATTTACCGGAGTAATTGCAAAACATATGAGATGTGTACCTTGGCTCAAAATTTTGTCCATCCATTCACCAACTGATCTTCCTCATGAATTAACTTGTTCATCTTTCTTGATGATCTGTTCATCAACTGATGAGGTGACTAGTTAAACTACCTCTAACGATTTTATCTTGACTAAGACATCAGTGAGTTGCTCCACCTATTTCTTCAATTTACCCTTTTTTATCTTCTCTTCATTATAACTTCTTACAACGTTATCAAAAGTCACTTGAGCATCTTCCATTGTTCCTTCATGTGTCTGCTTACCCAGATCAATTCTATTGATAACATAATATGTCTGAAACTGAAATTCCTCCTAAAGTTTCAAATGTTGAAATCCACTTGCTATTGTGACTTCTACTCCTACTATTGTGACCACTACTGTACAAAATCAAGAGCTTTCATCTCAATTATTGGCCACTCAAGTAGAAGATGATGCACCTTTGCCACCTTGGTTAGTTTCCAACACCCCTAAAAGGATATAGCAATCCATCTCCCCATATGACTTCGACTTCAGTCAGTTGATTCTTGTGAAATCCAAGGGTCCAAAGAAGACCAAGACTTTATCTAGGATAAAGGTAGATAAGTTAAATAATAAGTATGTAGAAAGGGCAATTCCTCCCCTAGATATAGATTTGGATAAAGTTTAGCCTATAGATTATGTTATCAATAGGATTGATTTGGGTAAGTAGACACATGAAGGAACATTGGAAGACGCCGAAGTGACTTTGATAACCTTGTAAGAAGTTATAATGAAGAGAAGATCAAAAAGGATAAATTGAAGAAACAAGTGGCGCGACTCACTGATGTCTTGGTCAAGATAACAAAATTGTCAGAGGTAGTTGAATTGGTCACCTCATCAATCGATGAACAGAGCATCAAGCAAGTTGAACAAGTTAATTCATGGGGAAGATCAGTTGGTAAATGGATGGACATAATTTTGAGCCAAGGTACACATCTCATATGTTCTGCAGTTACTCTGGAAAATAATTTAAAAGATGTAAAATCTGAGATAGATAAAACTTTGGATCTATTCTCAAATGAGTTAGAAACATATGAGAAGAACTTTGGATCATGGTTGAAGTTAGAAAAACTTCAAGTAATTTTTCTAGTTTATAATGGAGTACTTCCTTCGAGGAATATGTATATTGAACAAAGGGGGGTATTAGAACATCAAATGAATACCTTAGAAATACTTATCAAAGATACCAGAAAAGCCCAAAGGGATTGTAATGATAAAGGAGAAGACTTCATTGAAAATATATCAACACTTCCTTGTACATTCCTTGATGAAAATCAAAAGCCTCTTCATGAAGATGTTATCATCAAGGAGTTCAGTTTGCTCATTGGAGAAGAGGTGGATAAAGAATCTTTCTCATTATCTTCAATTGATAAGTTGAAAGAAATTTAAGTCAATCTAGATGATTTATCCTCTCTTATAAAGAAGCACAAGAAATGCTACATGAGCCTCGAAGATTCTCTCACTCAAGTCAAGGTCATCACAAGCCACACCAAGGGACCCAATGAAGAACAAATGAAGGCAATCCTACAAAAAATGAGGAGTTCATGAAACAAGACCAAAATGGAGTGTCTGTCGACACTTAGTATTTTCCATATTTTAGAATTTGTAGGCATATTTTGTAATAATACTTTGACGCTTTAAGTGTCATTTTGTATTCAAGTTTTTACAGCTAGAGTATGCACAAGTTCTAAGTCAAATAGGACTCTTCTTTGATTTAGTCATAGTTTTCCTAGATTTTCTCATTGCACCTCACCTATATATATGAGGTTTCTTATTGTAATTTTTATCTTTAATCTTATCTAACAAAACTCTATCAAAATGAAGAACAAAGTGAAACTTTGAGTTCATATTGTTATTTTGCACACCTGATCATGTAGTACCTCTCCTCGTTTGAACTTATTAGACTCATATTTTATGATTGTTTACTTTCAGTGGATACATTACCATGATGTGTTATTCGGACTTATATGATATTATTTCATGCTTTATCTGTATATGAGATGCATAATTTATTTGCAGTATTTCAGTAATTATGATTTATGGCATTTTATGGATTATTGCTATGTACTGACACTTTACTTTATCTATGCAATGTGAAATTATATGTTGCGTGTCTGCGAGTGTATTGGATGCAAGGGGATGATTTTCCTTCACTCATTTCGGTGAGACACGAAACGTCACGATTCTCATTCATCGGTGTGCATGCCATGTTTTCTATATTGTATATATGCATGTGTGGTTCGGTGATGCAGGATATTGCAAGTACAAGTATCGGGTAGGTACGGGATATCGTCTCCACCTGGCTTCACAGGTCTGAGTGTGCCTTATATTGTCTGATGGAAGTGGAGGAGGTAATAGTTGACCCTATTTTACCCAGTTACACTCTTGTGAGTGTCGTCAGTTGGTCGTCATGTTAGTTTGTTCGGCCTTCGTGTATTGTTGTTTGACTTTTTTTGAGTCTTTGCTTGGGGTTTGTTCAGTTTGTGTGTTTTAGTGGATTTAATTAATTAATTAAATTTATGAAGTTATCTCATAGTTGGTATTTTTTAATTATGTATTTTATGCATTGAGATTATAAATTTAATTAATTAAAATAAGTTATTAAATTAAGTTGCAAGCTGCATGATATTAGAAATATATTTTATTTAAATTTTAGTGAAAAATAAATTAGATTAATTTCATTTATTGTTTCCTAGAATTTTAAATAAATAAAAGAATAATAGAATGAATGAATAAATAAATGAACAAAAGAATAAATTAGAATTAAAGTATTGCTTTAATTCCTTTTTTAGGAAATTAATTAATTTGCATGAAAAAAAGAAAAGAAAAGAAAAAGATTTTTGTTTATTGCATGTTAAGTTATTCCTTTGTGAGGAATTAGAAAAGAAAAATAAAATTGCTTTTTAATTACTAAAATTAAATATTAGGGTTTTGGGGAAAATATATGTAACCTAGAAATTTGGTTTAAAAGGGGAATATATCTTTTATTTTTGGGAAGTCACGGGAAAGAGGCAGAGATTTTGGTGAGGAAAAATTGTTTGGAAGCTTGTTGAAGGATTGAATCTCTCTTACAAAGTTCTTCCAGGAAAGCTATACCAGGTTGGGTGGCTTCTTCTAGTTGTTTTTTTTTTATAAGAAAATATTTCTATTTCTTCCCTCTTTCTGAATGATGTGTGTGTTAAAATATTTGTCAAATCCAAAATTCTTCCTAGTTATTTCTTGTTCTTGGCTAAAGTCCATTCCTGAAATTAATTTCTAGTTTATGGAAAGAAGTTATTACCTGGGTGTTTGTAAATTAGAATTTTGAGAAATTTGGAAAGAATTATTCTGGCAAAATCTTGCCAAGATGTTTTACTATGCTTAAAAGTTGCAAGTTTTGGTAGAAAATGGGTTTACCAGAGAAAATATTCCCTTTTGTTGGGGTTTGGTTTTGATATTTGGCTATGGTTGTTTTGTCAATAATTGTGTAATCTCTGGGTAATTATTTAGTTACTATAGTAATAGATCTAATTTTAATTAAATTTATTTGGGTATTAGAAGTTATGGGGAAATCATTTTATTAATTATTCTGGGGGAAAATTATATTAATTAAATTATGGGAAAATATTTTTTATTGAAAAATGAAATCCATTGTATTTTTATGCTATTGAAAATTATAAATTCTAAAAAATAAAATATTAAAAAAAAAAAGTATTGGGCAGTCGGTAGTAACTACCGACGGTAGTACAACTACTGTATGGTAGCATCTGCTACCGTAAGGTAGCATCTACTACCGACGGTAGCACGTGCTACTGTTACTGTTCATAGCAGGGGGTATTATGTTAAAAGCTTTTCCCTGGTAAAATTTGTGTTTCCAGAAATTTTGGGGTTTTCGGATTTTGTGCCAGGTTATTTAATTCGGATTTTCAATTAAGTCTTGATATAATATATATATAAGTTTTTTTAAAATTCTGGGCACTATGTCAGATAAGAATTATTTAATACTGTGTTTTATTTCATGTTGTAATATATATATTTTTTGTTTTATGATTATAAGGTATATATATATATGTACATATACTTATATTATTTTATTATATATAATTAATTCTGAAATTGGTTATTTCCAGAAAAGCTTATAATTTAAGATTCTATATTTATGCTTGGAAATACATTAGGAGATTAATTTATATGTGAATTTATTTAACCTTATTGGACAAATGAAAACATTGATTTCCTTGTATTAATATAGTTGTATTTTCTTACTTTCTGGAAAATCTTTAATTGCAAGTATTTTATGCTTTTGGCTGTTTAAAGAAAAGATTGATTGTATTAGGATTTTGTGTAAATGGTATTTGCAGTCAAGTTTAATCTCGTTGCAATTTTGGTTGAGTTGTCATTATGTCATATGTTGTTATACCCCTTGGTCAGGTATTGTTGTATAACCCTGTTGATGTGAGCCATTGTGTGTAATGTTTCCAAATGGCCAATCCTGGGTTAGTGATTGTGTATCCTTCACCTGTGGTTTGTCGGGATTACATATGGTTGTCAGTTTCACCATAGAGTTCTCGTAGAGAGACCTTTTCCTGTTAGTGTCCTATGAGAGAGAGTGGCTTTCAAGTGGGGGTTGCACCCGAAGTGGATGGCAGGATAACCCCTCGAAAGTCAATTAAGAAATGATAACCTAATAATTGATTAGGGGGTGGGTAGTTTAAATATTAATTAAGATAATGTACCTTGCACATGGTTGGGTGCTTGTATAGGCTCATGATGTGGTGAGAAGGCCTGGAATGGCAAACCTATCACCTTGTCTTCACGAAAGGATTGGTAGGGTCCACACGAGGCTTAGATGGAGCTGGAGGTTCTTGAGAGGTTACCAGGATAACCCAGGATGGGGGCCAGGACCTATGGAGGCCTACCAGGGTAACCACCTTAAGCCATGCCATGACACTCTCTCCTTAGAGTCACTAGTGTTAGTGAGTTGAGTCACATGGATATTTGTGGAGTCATGTAGTTCTTTCGTACTGGTCTTATTTTGCTTGCTTGAGGGTCTTCTACTATCTCCTAGCATGGTGGGGTGGTTCCATTTAGGGATCACATGGTTGGGTGGTAGTGCCACTTCCCATCGGATGTTCTGGTTTGTATCTTCAGGCGAGGAAAGGCTTCGCTGATGTTTCCTGGTTCATGGTTCATGTACCAGCTCTTGTTCGTGATCATTGTTTAGTTGAGACCTTGTGGTCATTGTATCAGACTTTTATGTAACCTTGATATTGTAACTTTTGGATTTCATGGTATTTTTGGAAGCCATGTACTTATGGATATTGTAATATTATGTCAGTAGAATGTATGTTAATTCAGTTGCTTTGATCTTATGTATAAATGAAATATGGATAAATAATGCATTGGAATACTTTGATTCTTTCATTATGAAATTTAGATGTATGTGTAGGTTTAATCTTAAGCATTTAATTTATCTATTTAAATGGACAATTGGATTAACCATGGTGTTAATATAATCTATGAATTAATCTTTGTTGGTAACCCTTAGGAAATCATGTGTTAGACTTTTGTTGTGTTATTAAACGTGCAATTGTTATAATTAATGCACTTAATCTTAAAAAAAAAAAAAACCACCCTTTAGTTGCCTAGTTGTGTTGTTTTCCTTTAGGGTTCCTGGCGGGGCATTACAGATCAAATAAGAAGATATCTTTGGCATTCAAACTTTGTGTTGGATTCGTTATGTTTATGGTGAGAGCATTCTTATTAAATCTTGTTTTGATTAAGTAAAGGTGTTTTGGAAAGATATAATTAAAGAGTAGGATAAGATTTGATTGTGAACTTTGTGTCATATTTCAGCACTTGTTAAATGTAGTTAGTAATTAGATATCGAAATAAAGAATTTGTGTTTTGTTTATGTTATCTTAGTAAAGGGATATTGTAAATGAGGTAACATTTCAAATACTTTGATGTTCATCTTATTATTTGAGGAAAAGTTCGCTGAATTGTAATAAGATATCATTTCAAAGACTTTGTGCTTTGCCTTGTTATCTTGGTAAGAAGGTAGCGATTTTAAGACTTTAAACTTCACCTTATTATTTTCAAGAAAAGATTATAAAAATTGTAATAAGATATCAAGATAGAGACTTAGTTCTTTCCTTTTTTATCTTAGTACAATAGAGGACTTTGAACCTTCACAAAAACTTTGCTTCTTTATTTGTATTTTCATTCACATACTTTAAGTTTTTTATTTGTAACTTTGAAGTGTTATTAATCATTACTGCTCGACATTGTAATTTATTTCCCAAAAAAAGAAAAGAGAATAACATCTATTCTAAAGCGAGAATAGGATAATGTATTGTTCAAGTTTAGAATAGGATTCATACGGAGATATTAAATTTCCACAATTCATGATGAATATTATATTGAGCTTTTGGATTCAACTGTGTATATTTTGTTTGCATCGACGTTTCAAATCATACTCCATGATCCATCATCATGATTAGATCTCTCTCATCCCGATGATGGATCGTGAAGTGTGATCTGCAATGTTGATACAAATAAAATATACACAGTTGAATCTAGAAGCTCGGCATAATATAGGATTCATAATTAAATTTGTATTTCAAATAGAGAGAGTAGTAAGTAAAAGGGGGAGCCTTCCCTTACAATTAGGAGAGATTCAATCTCATACACTGTGGTTAAAACCACAATTTTGTGAACTTCCACAGTTTTCAAAATTTTCACCCCACAAGTGCAAATTGGGTTTATAGGCCAAATTTGCATCTCCATAAGTCTCTTTTGTACCAAAGTGCAAATCAGGTTTGTAAATGTAAAATGCACCTTGACAAGTGCAAATCAGGTTTACAAACTTGATTTGCATCTATTTATGACACTTTCAATTATTGATTGTTCCCTTTTATAATCCAAATAGGAGTCTATTTCTCTTTGTTTTAAATCCTTTTTTCTTTGCGTTGTTGTCTTTGATTTCTCATTCCTAGCTAAGATCATGGGAGAGAGAGGGCGACCTCTATTTTGGATTTCGTAAATTTCTTCCCTCATATCAGGTACATTTTTATTTTATATTTTTCTTTTGATTATAATAGGGTTTTTGAAACCCTATTATTTGATAGCTTTAAAATTTTGGTGAGATTTCATGTTAGCAAACCCAAACCCCATCGAATTTTGGTGGTGACCGAGCTTACCAACCCGAGATCCCACCTTATCACCATGTTCTTCCTATAGTTTGTTTTGACCATAAATTGGTGATGTTCAATTTTGGAGGCTCAAACAACACCACATTTATGATGTTGCTCCAATCTTCAAACCCAAGCATCACTATATTTCTTTTCTTTTGCGCGGTGTTTTAAACATATTAAATTATGGTCGAGTTCGAGTTCATGAACCCGAACTACACCAAACTTTGGTGGAGTTAGGATCCATAAACCCACACTCTATCACCCCCTTTATCATTTCCTTGAGTATATGGTTGGTTTGGGTTGAGTCTATAGGCCCACCTTGAATTGAAATCCATTGCTTGGTGCAATGCGGGTCTATGGCCCCAACCTGCACTTCGCACCCTCTTTCATTACCTTTGTGTATGGCAGGTTTATAAACCTTCCTTACACTGTGATTTGAGATTTCCCCTTTTCAAGTGTATGGCGAGTTTATAAACCTACCTTACACTGTGTTTCATCCATTTAGGTGTAGGGAAGACTTATAGGTCTTATCTACACCTAGTTTTGATTTGTACCTCATAAGTGTATTTTGGACCCATAGGTCTGACCTACATCTAAGCTTTGTTTTTCCTAAGGTGCAGTTCAGGATTATAAACCTGAACTACACCTAAGAACCACACTTTGTCAAAAAGTGTAATTTGGGCCTATGAACCCAAATTGTGCCAATTGCACACAAGTAAATAGGGTTCATAGGCCCGATTTACTTTTGAATTACCATGATACAAGGAGGGTTTTTAAAACCCTAATGACATCAAATGTATCTCATTCGAGAGCTTGTTCAATTCAAAATGAACAAGATGGTTGGTTGATTGCACTTCTCTAGTATTGATGGGTTTTCCCATGTTACAGTGTTGTTATTGTACAAATGACAGAGGCATCTCCAAGTAAGAAGGCCATGAAGTTCAAGAAGAAAGACCCACATCCAGTCTTCCCACGTTCATCAATTTCATTAAATATAGATCAGATCAGGGACACTAAGATATGTCATGTTGACCTAGCTGAGTTTCTCAAGAGAGTTGAGCAACCTCCCTCGTACTACAAAATGGAGTCCATCGTCAATAGCGATATCTATTTAGTTGCGGCTTTTCCCATGTCTGCTCAAGATCCTAAATTTGTTATGGCAGCTGCGAGT
Organism: Cryptomeria japonica; assembly: GCF_030272615.1. Lineage (NCBI taxonomy): Eukaryota > Viridiplantae > Streptophyta > Pinopsida > Cupressales > Cupressaceae > Cryptomeria > Cryptomeria japonica. The sequence continues at coordinate 510,380,678 of NC_081408.1, forward strand.
CACTTTGATCATGCTAGAAAAAGTGAAAAGGACACCACTGGTAAGAATTTGATCAGACTAGATGAAGATTTATTTGACACTATTTTAAAGTGTCCTAATATTGAAAAGTACTTAGACATTACCATGCAATCAATGCAAGCCTACTATGACATGAATTTTGACAAATGTAGGAGGAACATGAATGATATCTAATTGAAGAACCTAAGGTCTATAATTGCCATATGGCTTAAGACTTTTCCCATAAATGATCTCATTGAAGAGGTGAATGACCTGGTAACTCTCTTAAGTAGGGTAAAAGGGATTCCTACCTCTAACACCTATTATGAATGGATGTATCAATACATCCATGTCTTTAAACAAAAAAAGTAGAGTATATTTTGGGGTAAGCAAATCAGTGATGCAATATGGGAACAACTTACCAAAGTGCCAACCACTCTCATGTTCTACATGACCTGCTATTTGGTGTAAGTTGCATCTTTAATAAGGCATTTTTTAGGACTGTCTACAACAGGAGATAGAAGGCCAGTTGTTGTACATGAATACTACTCCCAGTTGGTGTTGAAAAACAGTTTCAATCACTTCTAAAGAGTGAATGATGCTTTCTTCGGGTATCATATGTGAATGATGAATAAATTAGAAGAGTATCTGATCATGCTTCGGAGGTTGTAAATCAATATGAATGCATGTTCATGCAGTTCCCCACCTTCACATATCTCATAGTAGGGTGTTTCAATGGTGAACCCTTTATGCTTCTGAGGTACCCATTAAATAAAATTGTTCTGATGGAATTATCTCGTCAGATGGTGGTATTCCATGAGGCACAATCAGGTTCTCACAAGATAGGCTTGAAACTCAATTTGACCATTGGCAGATATTCCATCACATCAATCTTCAAAGCTAGGGCAATGGAGGAAGATATGAGAATAGTGACCATGAGGTTCTTTAAGGCACAAAGAGACTTTGACTACATGACAGTGAGGAATAAGTTGAAGAAGGCCTATATTCATGTCCATCGTATTGAAGATGTTTGGGTTGATTGTAGGACTGAACATGATATCGGGAAGCTTGATTATTGTCAACTTACAATTGATCAAATTCGAGAGTTTGATCTTGCTGATATCCTAGATGACCTATAAGAAGATGGTAATGTCTTAGACCTTACCCATTTTGACAAGAAACTCTCATATATCCCTTTGCCCCTCACTTAATGGTCTCAGAAGAAATCAACTTTCATTAGAGATGGATTTCAAAGTTTTCTTGTGAATACTAATGTGTGGGTCTCAAGGAAGGGGATTTAATTGAAACATTTATCATTTGGCTCCAATGATGATACAACTAGACCTATTGGAAGGGGATTTGAGATCAGAACGAAGAATAAACATGATCCCTGCACTCCCGTTAAAGCTCCCAAGTTGAACTTCACAGTTGGAGCTTGTAAAGTAAAGGCCTGAGGAGAACCATCGACCTCTAATGTTCATGAGACACAGGAATATCATGTGCATGATGAACATTTGGATGATGAGAATCCTGGTTCAGAGCATATTGATGTTAATCAACTTGAAGATGATCAGTAGGGAAATGAAGAGCATGATGATATGATGAAGACAAACTACCATAAGTAGATAAGTCCTAATAATCCTTACCCTATGCATTTCTTCCTTCTATGGTGCATGCTCATGTTTCTACTTCTAAGTTAGTACCCTCTGTTGTCACATGTATTTCTCCTAGCACAGTTGTTCATATTTCTTCCACTAGTGTTAGTGAGTCTTCTCTAGATACCCCACACGACAATATTGAAAATGTTTTCTTTGCCTTTTCCAATTTGTTTGAAGTTTATGTCACCATGTTAGATGATTTCGATAAGTTTATGATAGAGACGTGTTACCCTGGTTTTTGAACTTGGAATTTTTTTTTTTTTAAGTTTTCACTTCCCCAAGTCATAGCTATGTTATTGAAAAATCTCATGACCTTAGTCTTTATGTTCGCCTAAGTTTGTAATTTTAAACCTTCTCATTGAGCCCCACGGTTCAAAGGTTCAAGGTTCAAAGGTTCAATGCGCACGAAAATGTAAAGACAAAGTGATTAATGAAGCTTATTATGGGCGAAGTCTGTAATTTTGAACCTTCTGATTGAACCTCATGGTTCAAGGTTCAACAGTTCAACATTTCATTTGATGACTATCAAATTTTGCATACATATTTGCCAATCCAAAAATACATCTGAAAAAGATGCAAATTTTTAAAATCTAAAGACAACCCACTTGATATTTTTGTCTTAAGTATTCCCAGATTTAATTTTATGACCATAAGAGCCCAGATGATATATTATTTTCTCAATGCAACAATTTAAAACATTTTTAAAATGTTTTAAATCAGTTAGAAAGCGACAATTCCACGGGAAGGTAAAAGGTTAGAAAGAAATATTTTTGAAATTAATAATCTTTTCCAAGAATCAATTGTGTTAACTGAAAGTCTCCTAAAAAAAGGAGGATATATATGTAATGAAAAGAAAAAGCTAGGGGGGGGCTTTTTCCTTTTCTTGCTGGAAACTTACGTTGCATCAAGGAGATATTTCCGATTTTCTATTGTAAAGGGGAAAAAGAAGAATGTAGTTTTATGTTTTTGGGCATAATGATTGTACAAGAATAAGATGATCTTTGAGTCATTCTATTTGCATTCTGAGAAAGGAAGAAATATATTTCAGATCCGTGTGTTTGTGTGTATTTCTTTTTACTGTAGTTTGGCATGTGAGTCATTCCAGATATTCTTATAATGCTTTCTTGTGCATTCCAGTTATGCATATGTTTGTTTCAGAGACTTTGATTTCTAATTCATTCATATGTCTGAAAGCAAATTATTTAATCTCTTTCCTCTTTGTTGTGGGTATATGGGCAAGGATCTTTGTGTCTTTTACTCCAGTATCCTCTTGTTTATAAATTTATTGTTCACGTCTGTGTCATGCCTATGAGAAGATGTTAGTTTCCTTTATTGCTTTCCGGTTAAAAGCATATTTAGAAAACATACATTTTATCCAACAAAGGGAGTTGTGCCTTCATATCAAAATTCAAAGAGCACTTGCAATTGCCATTACAAGTGACTCAACGTTTGGTTCTTTTTGTCTTTCAATTTGAGCATTTGTGAGTCATTTTTGAAAGGTATTTAAGAAGGACAAATTTGTTAACTAACAAGATGGGTCCTAGACCCAATGAGTCATCCCTTGAAAATATCCCCCCTGTTATTACCACAGCATCACCTATTGTGACAACTACCCCTCAAGAGCCATTAAATCCATCTCAAGATTTAGCTACAGGTGATGATTATGATGATGTCTCTTTGTCACCATGGTTATTCTCTAATTCTCCCAAGAGGAAGAAACAATTTGTTTCACCTGATGATTTTGATTTTAGTTAGCCTGTCCCCACCAAACCAAAAAATCACCAAGAAAGCCAAAACCTTGTCAAGGGTAAAGGTGAAAAAATCAAGAAACAAGTATACAGAGATTGTTATTCCTCCTCCCAATAAAGATATTGATCAAATTCAAGAGTCAGATTATGCAATCAACAGGATCAAGTTAGGTAAACAAACTCATGATTCTGCTTCAGGTGATGTCTAATCAACCTTAGATGCTCTCGTTGCTAGGTATGATGAAGACAAGGTAAAAAGGGATAAACTTAAGGCACGTATTTCACAACTGACCACTATGTTAATTAAGGTTACAAAGACTTTGGAAGCCATTGAGCTAGTGACTTCATCATTGGATTAATAGGTTATAAAAAGGGCCAAGCAAGCATCGTCACGAAGTAGAGCAGTGGGAGAATGGATGGACTGGATGCTAAGTCAAGGTAAATGGCTCTTGAGCTCAATTTTCACTATTATCAGTATTCTTGATGTTGTAAGGATAGAAATGGACAACACCATGAAAATATTCTCCCAAGAATTGGAATCGCAAAAGAAGGATTTTGAGGCATGGTTAAAAATTAAAGATTTTGATTCAGATGACCTAGTATAGAATGGTGTTATTCCTTCTCGACATATGTATGTTGAGAAACAAGAGGCACCAAAGCATCAAATGAATATTCTAGAGCGTCTTATCAAGGACATGAGGAAAGCCCAAAAGGAATGTGCAAACAAAAAGAAGGAGATCATTGATAAAATATTTGAGATCACATATACTTTCCTTGATGAAAATCAAAAGGTTCTTGATATGGATGTGGTAATTAGGGAATTTAACTTGTTGGGTTGATTCATCTCTGCAAATAATGCTCATTCTGAATATCGCATCTCTGTACCTATTTCCTACACATAGAAATAAGGGGAAATAGGTTGGGAATAGGGGCTTGTCTTAGGTCAAACCCTAGTTTTAGAATTAACCATGAAATTGAAATAAAGATAATTGAAATGACTATAATAAAAGATTCTCCTTTTGAGGGAGATGTTGAATTATGACTGAAAATTGAGTGATGATACCTCCTTGTAAAGTTTTACTTGCCTCCACATGGAATAAAGTCTTCAATAAAATAGGATGAATGATGTCCTCTCCATGCTTGAATCTTGACTTTATTGCTTCTTTAAGGATTAAAGGAAGACTGAAAATACTCAATTTCTCTTGAGTGATTGATCTCATGTGATTGTTGGATGATTGATAAATGTCTTCAGATGTTCAAATGAGAGAGGAAATCCTCTTTATATACTTTCCCATTGGGAAAATTAACTAATTTTTCGACACAAGCCGACATAGAGAGGGGAATCCTTCTCATTTTTGAAATGCCAAGATGAGTTTAAAGAGGGCCCAAATTAGGAAGGACCATGGTGTGGTGCCATGGTTCCACTGAGAACCAGAGCACCACGCCTTGGTCCTACCCTATTTTGGGTTATGATCAAGATGCCCAAGGGGGGAAATCAAGGTTTGTGGCATTTATGATGGGTATGAGCATAATCAGTACTTCAAATGGGTCAAGGGGCGCAAACACTAAGGTGAAGACCCAAATGTGATCAAAATTGCAAAGAGGTATAATTTTAGGATGCTACATTTATCCCCCACTTTGGCGGGAGTATGAAGTCAGTCATACTCTTGGTAAAGTACAAAGGGTTCACATTGAAAAACTTTCCACCAAGTCATTGAGGAGGCAAGATACACCAAGCCCCTAGTAGACTTTAGGATCTAACAACTTCGATAGCAAGATAAAAGGGACATCATGAGAAGGAGAAAGAGAGAACCATGACTGTAAACTAGTAAGGTTCTCTTACTATGAGTCATGAAAAGAAAAATACCAAAAATTACAAAGCAAAAGACAAAGTTCGCTAAGTAACTTTAATTATCAAGATATGCAAGAGAGAGAATCATTGAGCGGAGTGTATGCCCCCACATTGAAGAAATTGCATACGCCTTATCAAGAGTAATTGCTTTAAGGTAGGATACACCCAAAAACACAAGCATGTTATCACAATAATAAGTCCCCGGGAGAGGACAAACCAAACGATAATGATCATAAAACACAAAACTTGAGGTGGTTTCACTTAACTCTAGAGTCAATATGTTTTTTTATGATAACCAATGTATATCATGTGTTTATATATGCATATAATTGTCCTCATCCTCCAAAGAAAGGAAACCACCATGGAAGAAGGGCACATTTGTATTTTGAGTCAACATACGATAGACCCAAAAGAGATATCTATGCTTTGCATCATCCTCAAGTAGACAATACTAGGGACAACAAATATAAGAATTGAGAGAAAAATAGAAGATGATCACAAACAAGCAAGAGAGGAGAGAGAGATATAGAGAAAAAAATCTATGGTGCTAATGAAGCTAATCAAGCACGTCATCTGCCTCACGATCTTGCTAATTATTGTTTCGCGAAGGTAGACAACACGCAAGAGGAGCAACATCAAGCACAACAGATGGAGCTATAACAAGTTCCAAACAAGGACCATGCTCTAATGATGAGTCACTTTGTTTGTTACTAGGAGCTAGGATTAATAATGATTTTGAAAATTTCTTGGATAAATCATTGTCAACATCAACATTATTCATATTCATCATCAGAAATATTAGGATCAAAATTTTCATCATTAGCAACATTATTGCCTATTTCTTCATCGAGGTTAACAAAAATAGGATCTCTAATAGGAATAAAACTTGAGTCATCATTTGTCTTAAACATTTTTCATCTTGGAGAATTTGGTTGAACATCTTGGTTAGGAGAAGGTTGAGAAAATGGTATTATATCAAGGGTGGGTGTCTTTGGTGAAGAAATGGGCAAGTTCGTGAGCTCTAGCATGACATCTCTATTGATGTTATCTCACACAATGGTTTTGTGAAGGCTTAGGTTCATCAGGCGTAGGCTTATTTTCTTGTTTGGAGGAAGGATGCATAAGGGAAGATCTTTTAGGTTGTCATGCCCAAAATTTAGGGCAAAAACGGAACAATTTTTTTTTTTTTAAACATACTAATTAATTAACAAGTTCACTCACACGACAAGCGTTATAGAAATTTTTATAATTAAATTCGATCTAGCTCTGAGACGAACCAAGCATCGATAGATTGTTAAATATTATTTGCGGAAAACTAACTGGTTTAATTTTATCTCCTCGAGATACCTAGCCATTAGGCTTAATTAAATCAATCACGCTAAAGAAAAATAAGAGAGAAAAATTAATTTAACCTCCAATATAACTATATATCTTAACCAACCATTTTTAAATTTCTCTTTATTACTTGCTTCAAATTATAACCAGAATTATATAAATATATATATATTTATATTTATATATACATATATATATATATATATTTATAAATAAATACTTAATCCAAATTATGACCAGAATTTACATACATACATACATACATACATACATACATACATACATACATACATACATACATATATATATATATATATATATATATATATTAAATATTTTAATTCTAATTCAAAAACACAATAACTTTCTAAATATTAATCCATATTTCCCCAACCCTAATTAGGGTTCTATTTTCTCATAAATGTATTTTCAAATCTAATTATCATATTATTATTATTTTTAAATCCATTTGCCCTAGCCCCACCCGGGCTAGGGTTTAACCCATATCTCTTTTAACAGAAAACTTTTCATGCTGGGCCGAAGACCCCAAGGCGGCCATGTCTTTTTTTGTTGCAAGTTACGGAAGTGGAGGCGGGGAGGCCGTGGCTCCACTGTGTGGACACACAGTGGTGCCGCCTATGTGGCCACACAGTGGCGGCCGCGGCCGTCCACTGTGTGCACACACAGTGGGAGCCGAAATGCCTATGTGGCCACACAGTGGCGGTCGCGGCCGTCCACTGTGTGTCCACACAGTGGGAGCCGAAATGGCTCCACTGTGTGTGCACACAGTGGGCGCCGCGCGGCCCTCACTGTGCGTACACACAGTGGGGTCCGCGTAGACCCAAAAACAATTTTTTTTTTTTTTAATTTTTTTTTTTTAAATAATATATATATATATAAATATATATATATATATAAATATATATATATATATATAAATATATATTTATATATATATATTTATATATATAAATATATATTTATATATATATATATATATTTATAACCATAGTTAAAAAAGGGTGAAAATATTTCAATATATATATATTTTTTTTTTATTTTTTTTTAAAAGAGATTTACATTGCAAAAACTTTAAACTAATATAACAAAGGGAAAAGCATTAAGTTAATTCAGGAATATATATATATATATACATATATATATATATACATATATATGTATATATATATATATATACATATACATATATATATATACATATATATATATATATACATACATATATATATATACATATATATGTATATATATATATATATGTATATATATATATATATGTATAAAATATATAAATTTTATATATATATATATATATGAGAAGCTCTTTAATCAACTCTAACTAAAAATACAATTTAGAAATACATTTTAAGAAATACAATATACTCACTAGAATAAAAAGATTCATTGATTTTTCCTCAAATAAAATATTTACATAAAACATCTTTTTTCTTTAAAATACTTAAGATCCTTCAGCATAATTAAACTCCTGTTTTGCCACAAGTAAAATATAGATAAAATTTAAATGAAATCTATTCTTTTTTTTTTATATAATACAAAGAAGCTTTTGCATGCAACTCAAAATAACTTTTCTTTTACTAAAAACCAGAAGTAGAAATAAAACAAGCTTTTCTTTTTCTTTCTTTAACAGCTCTAAGATATACTACCAATTTACAGGATGTTTCTTGAATAGCCACAACAGTAAAACTTCAAGTCTATTTTCAATAATTACAACTTGCTTCTCTTTTCCATGAATGAGGCATACTTGTATAACAAATTTAAAACAAATATCTGCAACTGGATTCAAGTATCTTCAATAATAATCTTCTGTATCTTTTTCATGGATCCTATTCTCTTTCTCCTGACTTTTCTGTATAATAGATAAACACAATATGACCACGAAGTGCTCACCTCCCAGCCTAGGCTAACTGGTAGCCACCCCCGAGCTCGGAGAACCGATTCCTAGACGGGTAACAAACAGGCAAACACATAGAAAGCAATGCATACAGATTTTCCAGACACATTCCCAACTTGGCTTTCATAGCACCACACTTTAGTGATGAACATTTTCAATGGGTGGTAGTGGACCAATTCCCTGAGGAGAACTGAAAGTATGAAATAAACAAGAAGCCACCTCATGGCACAATAATAATATCAAGAATCTCAACCCCTTATTCCTTATGTCCCCCAAAGGCATTCTAGCCTTATATCCCTCCTTATGACCCCCATTGCACAAATAGGCCATGCAGCAAGGGTCACACAAAGATCCCTTGTGATCGCTCTCAAAGAGAGTCTCTCACTCGAGGGTTGTCACTGCTACCACCCTCAAGATCCTCTTCTCTCCCAAGAGTAAGAGATCTTGAGAAAACTCCCAAAAACACAACAATTCATAAAGCAAAAATACCAAAAGATTTTCTAACACAAACTTTCAAGAACACAGATTTCTTACACCAACCAACTTCCAGACATAAACAAGAAGAAGACATTAAAAGAATAACTGAAACCAACCTTAATCTGTCAAAAGGTATTATGGTATTCGATGAAGAGCTGCTCAATCCACAAATCTTTTTCCTTCTACCCTTAATCAATTTTTTCTATTCCATAACATTATTTTCTATTCAAATTTTCTCTTGTCTCCAAAAATGGAGAGTGGGTGATTACCCTCCAATTCTCCAAAATCTTGCTTAAGAAGCTCACTCTCAAAGTTCTCATAGGTTTCTAAAAACCAAAAAGGAAAGAAAGCAAAAATGCAAAAAGACTCTCATTCCAAAAGGAAAAATCTTGATTAGATTTAACTTCTAATTTTCAATTTTCGCACAACCCAAAAAAGCCAATTTTTAAAGCATTAAAAAGATCATTATAAAGTAGAAACTTGCCTAAAATTACCTCTAACCCCTAGGTATACCTTATGGGCTTTAGGAAACCCTATTAAACTACCCCTAGGTGTTCATTTAACCCATTTTAAACCCCTCTGAAGTTTATTTTCGGGTCAAACATAAGTTGACCACCCCAAATATTATATTCCCAAAAGTATTTATGACAACACACTATTTTATTTAAGAAAAACTATAATTAAACACTTTCCCACCAAGAGACAAAATAAAACATTTAAATTTAAATCCACACGTGTCAAGTGACACAAATAAAACACTTTTACAAAAATAAAACATGAATTGTCTCTTGTGGTTTTTACACAATAAATTTAAATAACACTTAACCCTCGTGCAGTGTATACTGTTACGAATAAAATACAACACAAACGGGGTGTTGTCTCTCCAAATAGACAAACCCTGGCTTCCGAACATACATGAGTCTAGGTTTGATTCTCCGTAATTTCCATGGTCACATGGTAAATTTCCTGCGCATCTCAATTTACACATTAGTACTTTCAAATATCCACATATAATGTAATTCAAAGGAATAACAATACACATCATCACTTGCATACAATTTTCATCTGCACAGATTAAATACATCTTTTATCAAGCAAATTCAAATAAGCAATTTCATCCCAATTCACATAACTTAACCATACATCATAATTCTATATTCATAGTAAAGTCCTGCAATTTCAATAATGGCATACCTCCTCTCAAATTTATCCTATTCTAGGATCATCTAGAGTTCTGCATCTATAAAGCATATAAATGAAGCATCCACATTCATAAATGTTACCCAATCATAGAATCATATAAGTTCTTCATCCAGACATAGCTGACCTACGTGAAATCAAGATTATCCAATCAATGGGTCTTTTAGGATTTCAACTTCATAACACATCAAAAGTACACCACTAGGTGCGATAACTCTATAACTTGGTTCAATTATCTTTCTCAAAAAACCTATCTGCCTAACACAGTCCATTCTATTGAATTATAAAGCATTTATTAATAGGTCAAACAGGGTCAACTAAGTAAATCAAAGCTTGGTTTGGGGAAGGCCTTACATCCTCCTCCCTTAGGGTTTGACTTACTCCTGGAAGTCGCATGAGTAGAATTTCAAAGTAGGGACATAACATTGCCCTCCATTTCCATAAGTTACTCAAACTATTACCCTGCCTACTAGAATGATGAAATACCAAAATCAACTTATTATTGTAATTAACTTACTATCTTCACAAGGTTAAATTCTTAGTATTTTTATTAGATTTCCCTTTGATCTCAGGTAGGTGTTTGCAAAGCTCTATCTTTTAACAACTTACATTATTCTACCCTCCAAATCATAATCAAGGTTACATATATAGAATTTTCTAGGAGTTCTACTAGTTTAGGATTTGTTTAAAAGCATGCTTATGCTACTATATTCACGTCCAAGCATGTTACTTAAGAAAATCGACATCACACTTAACCACCATGAAGCTACTTATTCTACATTCGAGGCACCTCATTAGGGTGCTAATATAATATTCGTAAAATCGTCCTAGGTGCATAATTTCTTCCTACTTTCTTAGGTGACAAGGCAAAAGCATATTTAGGTTCTTCAATTCCGCCCTTATATAGGGTAGTCTTCTACCACTAGGGATTAACATGTATTTGTATTTATAGGCTCCAAGGTTTAAGTTTTATAGGGAGCATCATTCGCAATTTTCCAACCATTAAGGTACACAACACCCCCATTCTAAGGGAGTGATAGAAATTATTAGAACTTATTTTAGATATCATCCATGCAATCCTCTCCATACCCATGCCAAATTTACCAGTCAAAAATCATTACTTTCACAATTCGTTAGGTCTAGGTCACACTATTGTTATAAATTTTCTCTTTCCGGTTACTCGCAATTAATTTTACTTAGGAGGATATTCCTTCCTTTATCTTAATTTGATAAAACACGTTCTTTGTTAATTCTTGTGCCTAATTTCACTCCTTGCGGTATTCTCCCTTGACACACTAACAATGGTTCAACGAACATGATAGACATTTACACAAATCACATCACTAGGGCTAGTTGTATCAACCATCAAAATGACCACCTGACACTTTACAAGATCAAAATACAAGTTACTTCTGCCAAGACCAATGAAAGAAGAAAAATGTCGGCAATTGAAAAATATTAAAACTAGAAACACGGCAAGTGCCATAGTTCATATAAAAAGAAACATAAATTTTAGTGGTCTTCTCTTCATAAACAAAATAAACCAAAAAGAAAGTCCTAGCCCCAGTGTAACAATATACTCTTCAAAGAAAATCAAAATTAATGTTGGATCAAACTCGAAACAAGATGACCATTCTAGCCATGCTATAGGGAGTAACCGCAGCACATCACCCAAGATCACGCGTCCTGAGTGTGTTAGGAAGTGATTATTAGACTCTTGAGATTTTAGATTCTTTAAACTCCTTTATCAATTTATGAAATACATTCTTATACGCAAGAGATCACATTCATTTTTTTTTTATAAATCATGTTCGATTTTTTTAACCTTCACGTGCTAACTATTTCAAGCCACACTTTCCGATATAATCCATGATCTATACCGGGTTATTAACATCCTTAATTATATTCTAACAAGTGTTTGCACTAACTCTACCATTTTCCATCCATTCCTCTTGCACTAATCCTTCTGAACACTTAATTATTCACAACCTAAGCTTAATTAGAAGTTAAAGTTGATAGGATTAAGAACATTACTAACGTAATAAATACGATAACTCTTATTCTCAAGTGGGTTGAATAAATTTAATAAGGGCGATTATAATTTCACTCAAAAGTCTCTTCCATTACAGTTGCGTTTAATAGTACTTAATTAGGCCATCTTCTACTAGATAGACTTTTTATGTAGTTACTTGGTTCAATATCCATTATTTAAAAAATATCCAATTTTCCTCATCATGTTATTGCACCCTTCCTTAATAACTTAATTTATTATGGTTTCCATTAACTATCTTAAATGCTAAGCCCTAACTCGATGTTACGTGGTAGCTAAAAGCATCAACACTTTCATGTCTTATACGCACAGTTAATAGTTTGGTACAAAAATGACACTAGTTTACTTGGAATCTCTTATAATTTGAATAATGTAATCTTATAGTTTTTACTAGGGACATTATTTGTTTTCTTAGCACCTTATGCCAACTCTTGTATTTTCACCTCCAATATTCACTTGCCTTCCTTAGGTAGAAGCTTGTTGCCAAAATTACTAACGCTTATGGTTAAGAGCCTTTTGGGGTGGAATTATTGTCAAGTAAGATCGAAAACGCTTGACAACAATTTCAACCCACACATTTCATGACATAACTCAAACAACTCAAAGAGTGGACTTATTCTCTTCTACTTTACTTAATCACTTTGAAATCAAGGGGGTGTGCACTCGAAAAGTGGCCAACACCCATCCTTTTAATTAAAAAATTTAGTAAAAAGGGAAGTTATCTCCTTCCATATTACTTATTTATATTTACTTACTAGTCAAATCCGGCATATCACACCTTCAATCTTTTTGATCTAAACAAATCATCTTACCATTCTAATATCTAGTTACCCTATTATGGTATAACATAAGGATGTCCAACAATTACCAATGTCTTAAGACTCCCATAATTTCCAAATTCTTAGCTAACCACATAATTCGGCTCCTTTTCAATGTTCTCATTAAATATTTTATACTTCTAACTAATCCTCATTAACACTTTAGTATTATATTACTATTATACTCTTGATCCCTAAGCCATTTCCATCTGCACATTGCTTCGTCCATACTTAATGTTTTCGCATACTCTCACACTTGAGTGCCAAAATTTGCAAGGCTTCTTCGATTGTGCCTAGTAGTTAAACTGTGTTACATACTGTCTTGTACCTAGCGACTAACCATGATTGGGTTGCACATTCCTTCTTAGTTTCTGAACGACATCTAGTTACCCATTTCTAGATCATAAAATCCTAATACTTTTACACTCCTTGCACTTCAATGGGGATCTTTCATTCGATTCCCAAATCAACTCTCCTCTCTCTTGCATTATTTACTTTCGTCAAGGTTATCTTTCCGTAAAGGAATTAATTTGAGGCTTTACTTGCTTGTTTCCCCAATCATATAATCCACGGATGAACTTAGGGTTTATTGTAATTACGTGTTTTTACCCGAAAAGTTCATGCCGCCTTTCTCTTTATCTAACTCATCTATAGTATTACTAGGGTTCTCTGATCAAGGGAATTATCATTCATTAGTTTAGTTCTTATCTCCAAGGTTATCCAACTCTAGCTTCACTATAATGCTACAACCATTGTCTAACAAATGTTCTAAATAAGAAATTTATCCCGACCACATTCTTAAGGTACCTAGCCATTAGGATAGGTTAATGCTTCTTTCCTGAGATTGCAAGAGTACCCCTTAACTCTTCTTCATTTATGTTCTCTATGTCGGCCTTGATCTTTTAACCATTATAATTTTCACATAACTTAAAATTTTAATTTATCTTGTTTATGGTGCCTCCATCTAAGGTCTATTTATCCCATTTGATTTGCCATGTCAAGAACATATTTCGATGGATGGCATTCTTTTAGTTATCATCAAGAGTATTTTATAAAAACAATTAACTCCTCATACTTGATTTGATTAGGGCAGTTATTGCGTTTTAGGTTCCAATTGAATGGTAACCTCGTAGGTACAAAAGGTCTAGTTTTTCGTTAATAGACACCAAAATTACTTCATATGAATAAATAGTTGAATATTTCGCAGCCTTTGGGGTTTTATTTAAACCATAAATATTATGACTAAAAAGTTCAAATTTCAGGATTTTTAGTGACCCTTGGAACCCCTTGAATTGATATATATTGATCTATCGATCTACAAGCATTTTCACTCATGTTTCACTTTGTTATTTCGCAAGTCTTCACCTAGGTGATATACTTCAAGCCATAGTTTGATTTTAACTAAGTTATGAATGTAGCCCATGTTCACCAGTGTATGAACCTAGGGCTCTGATACCAAAATGTCATGCCCAAAATTTAGGGCAAAAACGGAACAATTTTTTTTTTTTAAAACATACTAATTAATTAACAAGTTCACTCACACGACAAGCGTTATAGAAATTTTCATAATTAAACTTGATCTAGCTCTGAGACGAACCAAGCATCGATAGATTGTTAAATATTATTTGCGGAAAACTAACTGGTTTAATTTTATCTCCTCGAGATACCTAGCCATTAGGCTTAATTAAATCAATCACGTTAAAGAAAAATAAGAGAGAAAAATTAATTTAATCTCCAATATGACTATATATCTTAACCAACCATTTTTAAATTTCTCTTTATTACTTGCTTCAAATTATAACCAGAATTATATATATATATATATATAATAAATACTTAATCCAAATTATGACCATAATATATATATATATATATATATATATATATATATATATTTTAAATATTTTAATTCTAATTCAAAAGCACAATAACTTTCTAAATATTAATCCATATTTCCCCAACCCTAATTAGGGTTCTATTTTCTCATAAATGTATTTTCAAATCTAATTATCATATATATATTTTTTTTAAATCCATTTGCCCTAGCCCCACCCGGGCTAGGGTTTAACCCATATCTCTTTTAACAGAAAACTTTTCATGCTGGGACGAAGACCCCAAGGCGGCCATATCTTTTTTTGTTGCAGGTTACGGAAGTGGAGGCGGGGAGGCCGTGGCGCCACTGTGTGGACACACAGTGGTGCCGCCTGTGTGGCCACACAGTGGCGGCCGCGGCCGTCCACTGTGTGTCCACACAGTGGGAGCCGAAACGGCTCCACTGTGTGTGCACACAGTGGGCGCCGCGCGGCCCTCACTGTGCGTACACACAGTGGGGTCCGCGTGGACCCAAAAACAATTCTTTTTTTTTTTTAATTTTTTTTTTTTAAATAATATATATATAAATATATATATATATATATATATATATATATATATATATATATATATATATATATATATATATATTTATATATATATATTTATATTTATATAAATTTATAACCATAGTTAAAAAGGGTGAAAATATTTCAATATATATATATATATATATAAAAAGAGATTTACATTGCAAAAACTTTAAACTAATATAACAAAGGGAAAAGCATTAAGTTAATTCAGGAATATATATATATATATATATATATGAGAAGCTCTTTAATCAACTCTAACTAAAAATACAATTTAGAAATACATTTTAAGAAATACAATATACTCACTAGAATAAAAAGATTCATTGATTTTTCCTCAAATAAAATATTTACATAAAACATCTTTTTTCTTTAAAATACTTAAGATCCTTCAGCATAATTAAACTCCAGTTTTGCCACAAGTAAAATATAGATAAAATTTAAATGAAATCTATTCTTTTTTTTTTTATAATACAAAGAAGCTTTTGCATGCAACTCAAAATAACTTTTCTTTTACTAAAAACCAGAAGTAGAAATAAAACAAGCTTTTCTTTTTATTTCTTTAACAGCTCTAAGATATACTACCAATTTACAGGATGTTTCTTGAATAGCCACAACAGTAAAACTTCAAGTCTATTTTCAATAATTACAACTTGCTTCTCTTTTCCATGAATGAGGCATACTTCTATAACAAATTTAAAACAAATATCTGCAATTGGATTCAAGTATCTTCAATAATAATCTTCTGTATCTTTTTCATGGATCCTATTCTCTTTCTCCTGACTTTCCTGTATAATAGATAAACTCAATATGACCACGGAGTGCTCACCTCCCAGCCTAGGCTAACTGGTAGCCACCCCCGAGCTCGGAGAACCAATTCCTAGACGGGTAACAAACAGGCAAACACATAGAAAGCAATGCATACAGATTTTCCAGACACATTCCCAACTTGGCTTTCACAGCACCACACTTTGGTGATGAACATTTTCAATGGGTGGTAGTGGACCAATTCCCTGAGGAGAACTGCAAGTATGAAATAAACAAGAAGCCACCTCATGGCACAATAATAATATCAAGAATCTCAACCCCTTATTCCTTATGCCCCCCATAGGCATTCTAGCCTTATATCCCTCCTTATGACCCCCATTGCACAAACAGGCCATGCAGCAAGGGTCACACAAAGATCCCTTGTGATCGCTCTCAAAGAGAGTCTCTCACTCGAGGGTTGTCACTGCTACCACCCTCAAGATCCTCTTCTCTCCCAAGAGTAAGAGATCTTGAGCAAACTCCCAAAAACACAACAATTCATAAAGCAAAAATACCAAAAGATTTTCTAACACAAACTTTCAAGAACACAGATTTCTTACACCAACCAACTTCCAGACATAAACAAGAAGAAGACATTAAAAGAATAACTGAAACCAACTTTAATCTGTCAAAAGGTATTATGGTATTCGATGAAGAGCTGCCCAATCCACAAATCTTTTTCCTTCTACCCTTAATCAATTTTTTCTATTCCATAACATTATTTTTATTCAAATTTTCTCTTGTCTCCAAAAATGTAGAGTGGGTGATTACCCTCCAATTCTCCAAAATCTTGCTTAAGAAGCTCACTCTCAAAGTTCTCACAGGTTTCTAAAAACCAAAAAGGAAAGAAAGCAAAAATGCAAAAAGACTCTCATTCCAAAAGGAAAAATCTTGATTAGATTTAACTTCTAATTTTCAATTTTCGCACAACCCAAAAAAGCCAATTTTTAAAGTATTAAAAAGATCATTATAAAGTAGAAACTTGCCTAAAATTACCTCTAACCCCTAGGTATACCTTATGGGCTTTAGGAAACCCTATTAAACTACCCCTAGGTGTTCATTTAACCCATTTTAAACCCCTCTGAAGTTTATTTTCGGGTCAAACATAAGTTGACCACCCCAAATATTATATTCCCAAAAGTATTTATGACAACACACTATTTTATTTAAGAAAAACTATAATTAAACACTTTCTCACCAAGAGACAAAATAAAACATTTAAATTTAAATCCACACGTGTCAAGTGACACAAATAAAACACTTTTACAAAAATAAAACATGAAATTGTCTCTTGTGGTTTTTACACAATAAATTTAAATAACACTTAACACTCATGCAGCGTATATTGTTACGAATAAAATACAACACAAACGGGGTGTTGTCTCTCCAAATAGACAAACCCTGGCTTACGAACATACATAAGTCTAGGTTTGATTCTCCGTAATTTCCATGGTCACATGGTAAATTTCCTGCGCATCTCAATTTACACATTAGTACTTTCAAATATCCACATATAATGTAATTCAAAGGAATAACAATACACATCATCACTTGCATACAATTTTCATCTGCACAGATTAAATACATCTTTTATCAAGCAAATTCACATAAGCAATTTCATCCCAATTCACATAACTTAACCATACATCATAATTCTATATTCATAGTAAAGTCCTGCAATTTCAATAATGGCATACCTCCTCTCAAATTTATCCTATTCTAGGATCATCTAGAGTTCTGCATCTATAAAGCATATAAATGAAGCATCCACATTCATAAATGTTACCCAATCATAGAATCATATAAGTTCTTCATCCAGACATAGCTGACCTACGTTAAATCAAGATTATCCAATCAATGGGTCTTTTAGGATTTCAACTTCATAACACATCAAAAGTACACCACTAGGTGCGATAACTCTATAACTTGGTTCAATTATCTTTCTCAAAAAACCTATCTGCCTAACACAGTCCATTCTATTGAATTATAAAGCATTTATTAATAGGTCAAACAGGGTCAACTAAGTAAATCAAAGCTTGGTTTGGGGAAGGCCTTACATAGGTTGAACAATAGCAGAGGTCGATCGCTTTCCTTTGTAAGACATAGGAGGAGGAACTGCATCGCATAAAGGAGGGATAGGAGGTGTGGGAAGGAGACCAGGTCCATCATGAGGAGGAGGAATAAGTCTATCCTCAGGAGGAATATTATGTTTAGCTTTATGAGGAAGAATAAATTGACACTTACGAAGAAGAGATTTCGTATTCATGGGAGGCAGAATGGACTCATCCTTGGGAGAAGGATAGATTCTTCCTTAGGAGAAAGAATGTCTTCATCCTTAGGAGGAAGAATAGACTTATTCATAAGAAGAAGCATATGATCATTAGTTGGAGGAAGAGTAAGTGTTGGATTTTTGGGTTTTCTCAAAGATAAGATCATCTCATTCTTCCATTTCTGATAAGATTGAAAAGAGAATCACTTCTAGGTTTAAGAGGTTGGAATTGTTTGGACCAAAAATAATCAAGACAAACATCTCTTTGCCTAACCATGGGTTGGTAAATGTTATGATTAACTGTCATAGTTTTATCATCAAGAGGAAATTTTAAGCATATATGAACAGTAGAAGGGATTGCTTTCATGGAAGAGAGCCAAGGATGTCCCAACTTCACATGAAATTGTTCCGATGTAGGAATTATTATAGAAAAATTAACATCTAAAGCTTTAGTACCAACCTCAACGAGAAGAAAAATATAACCAATGGCGGGACAAGAGAAACCATAAAAAAATTGAATCACCACATCAAATTTATCATATGTCACGTGATGCAATTGTAAGGCATAAATAAATTATCCACTTATCACATTAACCATACAAGCTAGATCAATGAGCACCCCTCGAGAGGGTATGCCTTTGATTCTCGCAGTGATATATAATGGGCCATCAGGTGCTTCAATAGTCTCACTAGGATCAAATGTAATGCACAAGTCCTTAGGAGCTTCATTTTTATCACTAAGGTTCATCACATTATTAGACTCAAGGCCAACATCATTGGGAGAGAAGGCAAGACGATCAATTTCAATCACAATAGTGGAATGTGAAGGTAAATGATCAGTAAAAATTTGAAGGTTTTAATTAGGAGGAGCTGCTGATTTATTTCCTTTATCATTCACACCAGCCATAGATATGGTATTGTTATCAACCAAGTCTTGAATCTTACTTCTCAAGGAATAACACTTTTCCGTGTCATGACCGAGTTGATGATGATATCTTTGAAAAAGGCTTTGACATCATAAGAAGGTGGAAAAGGATTAGTTGTATCAATTAGTTTAATAGAGGGAAGTTTCAACACATTCCTGCGTAACAATTGGGATATAATACTATGCAAAGATTCATTAAGAGGCGCAAATAATTTTACAAAGTATTTGGACAAAGGAGGCACACCTGTTGTTGTGGCTACTACTTGATTGTTGTTGTTGCCATTGAATTTGATGAATCCCTTATTCAGTTTGAACTTTGCAAAAGGTTGTTGGGTACTTTCACTTTTAATGTTTGGAGCCATTAAAGAGGATTGTTCCAATTGACTCATGGTAACCTGATAATAGTGAAGTACTACGCATGCAACTGCATAAAGGAAGTAAACTTAGAAAAGATAAGTTTATCCCTAATATCATTTTGCAAATTAGAAATGAAAATTATTTGAATATCTTGACTAGGCACAAGAACAAAAATTTGAGAATACAAATGCTTATATCTACCAATAGAATCAATCACTTTTTCTTTAACACCTTGTTTACAATGCATCAAATCAATCAAACTAATCTTAGGACCGATATTATTGTGAAATTGTTGAATGAAAGCATTAGCCAATCATTGAAATGAAATAATAGAATAAGGAGGCAAAGAACAATACCATTGAAAAGCTTTGTCCCTTAGTGTTCTAGTAAACAATTTATCCAACAATTTTTGGTCATGAGCAAAGCCACTACACAAAGTTTGAAATGTTTTAGCAGGGATCACCTTTTCCATTATAAAGTTCCAATTGAGGAACTTCCACACGTTTAGGAGGGACAACTCAAACAATGTCATTGGATAATGGGCTCACTACATCAAATGTGGGCACATTATACTTAGATTGATTCATGGAAGCTATTTGTTGTTGTAAGGAAGACATTGCTTGGGATAGACTATTGATGGTAGCTTCAGTAGAAGGACTAAAATTGGACATGTTGGATTGAGGAGGGGTAACATTGTTGAATGAAGGAAGGGGTTGAGAATAAGGAGGGATATTGTTATAGGAAGGTGAGGGTTGAGAATAAGGAGGGATTTGTTATAGGAAGGTGGGGTTTGAGAATAAGGAGGTGGAACACTATGATAGGTAGGTATGGGAGATGATTGGTTAATAAATGGAAGACTCATAGTAGGAGGAATGAAGGAATTACGATTAGAGGAGTTTCTCCCTTGACTAACAATTGTAGGTATTACATTTTATGCAGAGGTAGCCATGATGTTGGATGTAAAGGAGGGAACACTAGCCACAGGGGTAGTCATAGCAATGGAATGATTAACTTGACTAGGAGGTTGTGTGTAACCAAGGACTTAAAAATAAATATTCATGAGAATAATATTAGTATCAACAATATGAGAAATACCACACAAGACATCAACACCAAGTTTATCACTTTGAACCACTCTTTTCAATCCTTCAATCAATGGGAGAGCTTCACTTTCTAGCTATTGTTGGCTCATACATTGTTGAAGATTTTCAAATTGATTGTCAATATTCTTCAATTGGTCAATAAAAACCCTAGTTAGTGATTCATCTGCATCATGAGAATTATGAAAAGAACAAGGATAAACATGGACATTTGTAGGATTGGAAGAACCACCAACATCCTCATGAAATAAGTTGTCCAAATTAGGCTCCATGTCCTCGGTAATTAAACCTTGGGAAGCCTTAATTCTACAACTTATTCTCACAGGGATATTATAGGTTCGACTAATAGTAGTAAAACTCATGCACTAAGGGAGGGAAATTTGAAATTTGAAACTTGAAATTTGAATGTTGAATTTTCAAATTTGGAATCTAACTTTGAAGCTTACAAAATAATTGAAGAATGCAAAATTTTAGAAAAATGATTATTCAATAAAAAGAATAAAGCACAATAATGTAACCCCCTAGGAAATTTAAATTAAAAACCATCCACAAGAAATTTAAAATCAGGTGTGAAAATAACCTCTTAATTTAAAATTTAAAATGTAATGTTGATATTTGGGAATTAAAATAATCAATTTAAATCTAAAAATTAGGGCTCTTCCTGTTAATGGGTCTCTGAGGGTTAACCCCCATTTAGAAAAAGAAGAGGTTAAATGGGAACCGCCAACTAAGGAGTGGATAAAAATAAACTTTGATGGGGCATCTAGGGGAAATCTGGGAACCTCGGGAGTGGGAGTAGTCACAAGAAACGATAAAGGGGTCATCCTTTTCAAGGGTGCAAGATGATTGCAGGATGGAACAAATAACAAAGCAGAGGTACAGGCGGCACTAATGGCCACTAAATTGGCTATAAATATGAAAATCCCAAAGCTGCAACTGGAAGGAGACTCCCAAGTGATTATCAACACAATAGAAAAGGATAGCACCCCTTCATGGAAATTATCCCATTGGGTGGAGATCAGCCGAGAAAAACTCAACTCCTTTGAGAATTTTTGAGTCTCCCATGTCAGGCGAGGTGCCAATGCAGTGGCGGACCTCCTATCCAACATCAGATGTGACATGACAAGCCAAATGGCCAAGTGGTGGAAGGGAGATGGCAGCGTGTGGAAGTGGAATTAATGCAGTCCTAGAAGCATGAAAAAATCAATAAGTATGCAAGACAGCCCGTAAGAACAAGTACACCTTTTCAAAGGCACTGCAATTAATGAGGCAGTTACCAAGCACAAAGTATTTGTTCTAGATAACGACGGAGGATTGTAAATCTATCGTGAAATCTTTTTCCATTTATATCATTGATTATGCATTTATGACCCGTCGTAAACGATGGCAGAGGAATTTCTATTTTGGTTTATGAGCAATGTATCATCAAAGAATCAGATTAATGAGGATTTTTATGTCTTTTGCAGTGTAGTGTGTGGAATTATCAGTTTTTGAGTAGGTTCAATGGAGGCGAATTTTACCCTAAGAACAAAGAAGAAATTGGTTCCTTTTCTGGGAACGGTGTCAGACAAAAGAATGCAAGGACTCTTCAAATACAAGGAAGAGAAACTATGGAGTGTAGCACGTCTAATGCTGGGGGAGGATTTGGTGCACATTCACTTCAGGTACAGGATGAATATGGAGGTTTATTCCTTGATTATGGCCTGGGCTTGCGAATTTGAACTTGAGGTGGAAAAAATTAAGCTCATAATGACAAAGCTGATTGACGGGGACTATTTGATCAACCTTGACTCCATTTTGGAGTGGGTGATCCCTTAGACTAGAATCCGCATTCGGGAAGGAGATGTCAAGGAGGAGATATTACCCTTTGTTCGAGGGCCGGAGAATCGAATAAAGGAGCAATGCAGAGAGCGAGCTCGCATAGGCTGGGAAGCCATGAAGCTTTGTATCAGACTAATAAGAACAGATGAGGTACTTAAAGCCCTCAAGGTGGTGGCACGCATGGAGGTGGGGAGAGAACTGGGAGACCGGTTTGAGGAAGGGCGGGCGGTCCAGTTTTTAGCAAGTCTAGAGGGAGACCCAGACTTTGGGAATTTGGATTGCATCTCAAAGATGAAGACGGAACTAGCCAAAGGAAAAGCTCTGGCAGACATTGAAGATGAGGAGGAGAAGCAGATGAACCAGAGCGATACTGACTGAGTGGATACGGTGCTAAAAATCCTTTTTGCTTTCTGCTATTTGCTGGTTTTAAAAAAAAACAATATTTTATGGATGACTGTAATATCTAGTGCAGAAACACACAGTACTGGCTTTATTTCCGTTTTTAGCTTGAACGCTCTTCATAGTAGGTTAGGACTATTAGTTTTTTGGGTCGATGTTGATATTTGTATGGCCTCAGATTATTGTAGCTCTTTTTCTTAGAAATCAATATATAACAAAAATTACCGATAAAAAAAAATAAAAATCAGGGCTCTTTTAATTAGCCACTTAATTTTAAAATTTAAATTTGAAATTGTCCACAAGAAATTTAAAATTAGGGTCGTGTAAAGAGAACCTCTTAATTTTAAAATTTAAATTTGAAATTAGATCTAAGGTTGAAATTTGAAAATTGAAATAATTAATGCAAATTTGGGAAATGCACAAGGTTAATTTAAATTTTAAAAATAGGGTCTTTTTAATTAACCACTTAATTTTAAGATTTAAATTTAAAATTTGATCCAAGATTGCAATTTTGAATTTGAGGCAATTCAAAATTCAAACAACCCACAAGCTCAATTTAAAAAAAATAAAATTTAGGGTTTTTGAAATAAACCACTTAATTTTAAAATTTGATTTGGAAACTAAGATTGCAAGTGAAAATTTTGAATTTTTGAAATTGAAAGATACTTAGATCTGAAATAATTAAACCAAATTAAGCAATTCACGAGCTCAATTTTTTAAAATTAGGATTTTAGTGAAATTAACCTCTAAATTTTTAAAATTCTCTTTGAAATTAAACTTGCAAATGAAAATTTGAATTCTAAATTGCATAAACATTCAGATTTGAGAACAAGAGTCAGAATTAAGGGTGTAAGGAGTCGGGTTCGCCAAAATGTAATGGTGAACAATTAGGGTTTCCACCATTAGAGGGATGAAAACTGCTAATTTGCCATTACATTCAAAATAGGAAAGGGAATCCATTAGATTTAGTCACAAATCAGACAAGGACTGAATACTGAATGGATTTGGGGTGATTGTGTGATGATTTTATTCCTTTTGTAAATTGAATTGCTGAAATTAGGTAAAATGTTGAAAAATGAAGGTGAAACTAAGAAAATAGTGAGCTACAGATGCATGATTTTTGCATGCACTTGGATCTAAGCAATATATGCAAATTCAGATTTGACCCTCGCAAACGCTCCAAAAATGTCAGGACCATGGTGGTGGGCGCCCCGGTCCTCCTACTTTTTTGTACACCGAAAAGGGTTTATTCGTCTCTACAAATAATGCTTATTCTAAAGATCACAGCTTCGTGCCTGTTTCATGCACATAGAAAGAAGGGGAGATAAGTTGGGAATAGGGGCTTGCCATAGGTCAAACCCTAGTTTTGGAATTAACCATGAAATTGAAATAAAGATAATTGAAATGATTGTAATGAAAAATTCTCCTTTTGAGGGAGATGGTGAATTATGACTGAAAATTGAGTGATGATACCTCCTCGTGAAGTTTTGCTTGCCTCCACATGGAATGAAGTCTTCAATAAAATAGGATGAATGATGTCCTCCTCAATGCTTGAATCTTTACTTTGTTATTGCTCCAAGGATTGAAGGAAGACTAAAAATGCTCAATTACTCTTGAATGCTTGAATGCTTGATCTCATGTGATTGTCAGATGCTTGATAAATGTCTTCAGATGTTCTAATGAGAGGGGAAAACCTCTCTATATACTTGCCCGTTGGGAAAATTAACTAATTTTTTGACATGAGTTGACATGGAGAGGGGAATCCAACTCATTTTTGAAATGCCAAGATGAGTTTAAAGAGCGCCCAAATTAGGGAGGACCATGGCATGGTGCCATGGTCCTAGTGAGGACCAAGGCGCACGCCATGGCGCACGCCCTAGTCCTACCCTATTTTGAGTTAGGATCAAGGTGTCCAAGGGGGGAAAATCAAGGTTAGTGGTATTTATGATGGGTATCGGCATAAGCAGGTCTTCAAATAGGCCAATGGGTGCAAACACTAAGGTGAAGACCCAAATGCGATCAAAATTGCAAAGGGGTGCAATTTTAGGACGCTACACATACCTAGGGACCCGATGGGGCTCAGATAAAGAATGTCTTGCAAAAATTTGAAGAATTCCAGAAACGAGAGTTAGTATAAAGGAAAAGACATAGTCATTTTTGTGATTTTCCAGTGGCATTTTGTAATGTCAATTGACACCATAAGTGTCTTTTTGTTTATGTTCTAGTACACATGTAGGACTACACATGTTCTAAGTCAAATAGGTCTCTACTTTTGACTTAGTCACAAATTAGTTGTAACTTTCCTAGTTTCATGTTGTACCTCTCCTCTATATATATGAGGATTTTTATTGTAATAAGGATCTTTTTCCATCATTCTTCTATGTAACAAAACTCTTCCAAAGTGAAGAGAAAAGTGAGACTTGGTGTTCATATCGTGAATTTGCAAACTTAGTCAAATTGAAGACAAGTTTGGCTTTCAAACTTTGTGTTAGAATCAATCTTGCGTATGGAAATGTTCTTATGTCATTTATGTTATATGTTCTTTAAAGATCTAAGTTGTGTATTGTTATTGCTGCAAAATATTGAGGAATAAATTGAGTTTATAAAGGTAGACTTTGTGTTACTTTGAGAATTCAAGAATGGGAATTTTGTGTGGATAATATTGGAAAGTCTTTGATCTTTGTTTATTGCCTCTGAAGTTCATATTAAATGGATAAGAAGGTAAATTCTTTGTGCTATACCGAGTTATCTTGTTAGAGTAGAAAATATTACGATATATCTTTGAGCTAGCAATATATTGGTATTGTGGGTTATAGTGGTTGATAGGACTTAGGTATTTAAAAGAAACTTTGAATTTTTTTATATACATAAGGCTCGTCCCTAAGTCATTTTCAAAAAAGGGAATTAACGGAAGACTTTGTTCTTTCACTGACACTTTACTTCCTAATTAGCATAAGTTTACTATTACTACAAGTTAGAGATAGTTCAATTGAAATAAGAAATTTGTTCTAAATAGAGAATTAGATAAAACTTGTTCTGAAAAAGGAGAACAAAGTTGTTGTGGAATCCTGGATTAGTGTAAAGTTAGCAAGTAGAATAGGGAAAATAGAAATTGCAGTAGAAAGAGAGAGTCTTCCCTTATAATTAGGAGAGATTGTACTTTGCCTTCTGAGAAGTATTATCTCATGTACTGTCGTGAAACTCACATTTTGTAGGCCTTCACCAACTTACACAATTTTCACCCAACAGGAATTTAGGTAAATAAATATTTAAATTTATTTACCTAAGGTAGACTATAGAAGAAAAACAATTAAGTGATTTAGGTTAGCAATGAGCTTGAGTGAATAGTGATAAGTAGTGAATATTAGTTAAATAATAAAATATTACTTATCTAGTAAAGGGATGAAGATTGAACAATTCATTCGATATATAAGGATTTACTCAATCAATTATGGAGGAAATGATAGGTAGTTAGTGTTGCAAGGTGTGCGCCCTTGGTCTCCTCGTGTTGTGCAGCACAATGCTTGGGTTTGTGACATGGCTTAACTGCCTCCTATGGATTCTATAAGTCTAGTGGTTGTATCGAGCATTAACAAGTCAATATTTTGGTGCAACGACAACCACACTTATAACAAGTGGTATCAGAGCTTGGTCACAGGTTCAAACCCCTTGCTTGCATTGGGGGGGATTGTTGCAAGGTGTGCACCCTTGGTCTCCTTGTGTGGTGCAGCGCAGTGCTTAGATTTGTGAAATGGCTTAACCGCCTCCCGTGGATTCTATAAGTCTAGTGATTGTATCAAGCATTAATAGGTTGATCTTTTAGTGCAACGACAACCACACTTGTAATAGTTAGGTAATTGATGGTGTGTCAATTTTAGGTTTTTATAGTAACATTGATGTTATTTGTTCCCATGCCCATCTTTTGATGACTATTGGTTTATTCTATATGTGGTTCTTGACCTACCAACACATCCTACTTCCTTCTATGTATGTTATAATCTCCAATATCTATCCATGATATTATATTAAATAAACCATCTCCTTTTCCTCCTAATATTTAGTTGATACATTGGGTCACATTTTGGATTTTTAAAACTCGATTCTCATCCACATGATAAGGTACTATTTTAGAGGTTAATACCCTAGTCTTTGACTATATATGAGTTGCTTAATTAGCATATAATGACACAACATTTGTGATGCATAAGAATAAAGTAATATTTAGATGTATCTTTCTATTTCTTTGTTTAACATGGCTTGTATAAGGGTCAATAATAATTTTATGCATAACTATGATGTTAGATATACTCAATGTGTTTACACATGGTCACACAAATAAATTACTATAATCGTGTAACAATATAGAGTAACCACCACACTCACAAGGAGATACCACACACCAATTTGAGAGATTTATCTATCCATTTTGTTTATTTCCATATGTATTCACCAATTGCACATGTGTTCCTATTTATAATTGATTTGTTTAGTATAGAATCAAGTAGCTCTCAAGGATCATCCATGGCAAGTAAATCTACCCCAAATTAAGCACAATCATGTAAATCACATAGAAAACCTCTATCACAATGAAAAGTGCATAAATCCTCGTAAACACCTAAAATTATGTAAGAGACTTATCATTTGAGAAATTATTTGAATGACAAGGATTAAACAAAGATAAATACATAAATTCTAGACAAACTAATTATAATAAAGAATTTGTATTAAGAGACACCATACAAATTAATTAGAGTTTTTTTGGCCATTTTCTAATACATCAAACACACGAGAAATATAAGGTCCAATTCTTTAGTTGCATACTACCACTTCGATTACATAGGTTTCATAAAACTTTGGTCATTTATTTCCACAAATTTTCCTTTCTATCCATATTTGTGCAATCTCAAAAATATTACCATAATGCCTATCTAGTTCTATGCAAATGACACAACGTACCAATCATTAGTGTAGACGCCTAAAACTTGCACACTTAATTAAATAAATTTTATTTGTTTACTTATTATTTATCCACCTATTAATTAAACTAAGGTTTATTTAATACACCCCTTTTCTTCTAGACCAACCATTAATCTAATACAACATTTGATTAATTCCCCTTTCTATCCATTAATTGAATAAATTCACCCCCCCCCCCAACTTGCATTTTCTTACAAATGCAAGTTGCATCCATTTTAGTTGAAATAAAATATTTTTATTTTAATTAAAATCCTATTTTCTCCCACTTGCCTCCTAATCATTCTTATAGAACCTCTCAAATATCACTTAACTAGCCTCAAGTCTTCTAATCATGCCACATCCCTAAAATTGGGGAAGTCACTTCTCCAAATTTGGAAGAAAGTCTTCTAAATGCATTAAAGACTTCATCTCTTCAACAAGTTAACTTGTCGAGTTCTCTAAATTTGCAAGGCTCTTACAAATTTCTCTCCAAGGTCTCCCAAACCATTAATGGTCAACTCAACCTTACCACATGATTAGAGACTTTCTCTCTAACTCAACCCTCATCTAACCTAGGCGTCTCATCAAGCACTCATTGCTTTGACCCTAGTTATCCTATTAACCCCTGCACAAGAGTTTACCCTTTGAGTAAAATCTTTATCCACTGGTTATCCATTAACTCAACCATGACCTTACCTCCTTAAGGTAACTGCCATATCTTCTCAGGCATTTAATGACTCTTACATCTCCTCTCAAGCCTCCTCAGGGTGACATTTGTCAACCTAGGATTGGATTGAAAACCTCACAAGGATTGAATAAATTTCAATCATGGCCCTTGTTAAGATTACTCAATCTTAACCATCCATTTGATCATTTCTTCTATAAATAGAGCCCATTTCCTCCATTTTAAGAATCCATCTTCATGCATCTACACTATAGTCTCATAAGACTAAGCATCTTGCCTCTCTTTGTTAGAATAAACATGTTTAGATTATTTTAATAGCACCATAGTATAGATTTTTATCATGTTTAGCATATCATGTTAATTTCATTTCCATTCTAGATCAATATCATCTTCATATCATACTCATGATACCTTAATATCATACTAATCTTGTTATATTGCACCATATCTAGTTTCATATCCACACAATATCACTAAGATCTTAGTTGCATCCATTTAGATCTTAGGTCATACACTATCTCTCATTCTTTGAGTAGTCATCCCAAGATTAAGTGCTCTTCCAAGCTGAGAGCCACCTTGAATTTGAGGGATCCTTGGAGATAGAGAACAATGAGATGATTTTGAGAGTTTTTGATTAACTAACTTGTTTTGTTGATTTTAATCTCTAATGCAACGTCCCATTGATGTGTTTGTGTCTCTTTTGTAGGTACCACAATATGAGCGTACAATTAGAATAAAGTTTAAATCTTTTTCATAAGAACATGAATCCTTAGGAGTAATGTTATTTAATATCATCAAATGAGAATTAAGGTTGCCAGGCATAAGTAGAAGGATCCATGTATAAAGTGTTGGCATATTGGCATAACTATTGATGATATGGAGAATGTTGGCACATTGGCATAACTGTTGATGATATTGATGAACCGATATAAGGACTGTTGGTGATGATATAGTAGAGATTTTTTTCGATGACTTGATGATCAATTTGTGTTGCCATTGATGGCAACTATGGTTACATTATTCAATCATGTTATCTAAGTTATCTATGATTGATCAGAAATCTATGGAATGGATTTGACAGTTAACTGGCAAATTGGACTTTAACCGACAAATGTGAAATTGTGTTATGCTTAAGTAATTGGATCTTGAGATTGATGAGAAATTTGTTGTTGCGGTTTGGAATATGTGTTGGTAACATTGTAATGTGGTTATGACTGGAACCACATCATGTTTTGGCTACCAGAATTCATGTTTGTGATTGACTGATGTATTTTCTGTAGGGTTTTAGTAGGGTTTAAGAACCGGTATTCAAATCTTATTACCGGTAATGATTTTGAGTTCGGTGGTGTATTACATTATGTTTGTAAGATGGCGATGACATGGTTGAATTTGCATGAAGTGTTTAAATGCTATTTTGGCGCGATCAAAGAGTGAATTTCTTGGGAATGAGCAAAGTACTTAGTAGAATGAGCTAAGGGTTTGAAAGTGTATCAGATCTATATGCGGTAATTATTCAACAACTGTAATTGTCTTGAAATTTGTTGTAATGATTTGTATGATGATTTGTAATGATCAGCGATGATCTATGATGTAAATTCATTTGAATCTTGATGTATCTAGGGTTTTATAACCGACTAAGTTGTAAAGTCTATTTAGGGTAAGTATGTGATGATTTACTGTGTTAGTGATCAAAAGAAGAGTGTGTGGCTGAACCAGTGTGTGTGTCTGCAAGAGAGAAGTAGATTGGAGTAGGAAAGGATCTGTACAAGCAAGCAGAGAGTGTTATTCTCAGATCATACATCTATTGTTCCCTAACAATTGCAGCAGACTCAAAATCCCTTAACCAGGTAGGTCCTGACATGCCTAATTGTATAAATCCCTTCACCGGGTGACTCATTAGCTTGGGTTCTAAATCCTTTCACAAGGTTACTCCTAACAGGGTTGAGGTAAATCCCTTAACCGAGGGACTCCTAACATGGTCTGCTCCAAACCGGGCATAATTGTAAGTTCCTAACCAAGCTAGGCTCCTAATAGGGCGCATTCTGAAAGAGTGAAAAAATCTTGTGGGTACCTTTTTCCACCGTGCTTTTTCCCATTTGGGTTTCCATGTGAAAATCTCGGTGTTCATGTGTTGCTTGATTTCTTATGTGTTGAGTTGATATCTTTATACTACATGCATATTGATGAACACTTAAATGAGCAGTTTGATAAATCTGATTAGTAGATTGATTTCAGTGGCTACCGGTACCAGTTATGATTTGTTTTGGTGAAGTATTGATCAGTTTGGTTTAACATTTCAATTTATTTTTAATACTAATTCATCCCCCCCCCCCTGCTCTTAGTATTAATTGGATCCTCTAAATAACATAAATGAAGAATCTTAAAACCTTGACCATTTTTATATCAACAATACAAGATGTCATGAAATCAAGAGGACCCTAACCATCCTTAGGATCAACATTATGTTCAGATGGCAAATGGTTTTATGATGAGATTTATAATATCAATGTATTTGGAGGTGTAAGGGCACTCTTAGAAGTCTTAATTTTAAGACTAGTTATAAATATTTTCATCTACATTTAACACATACATCTTACTTTTACAAATACAGAGCAAGGATATCAATGAAATGTGGATGCAACTATTCTAATAGCATAGACATAAGGATGACTCAAATTTATATTATATGCTAGATATTTAGGCATCATGTGAAAATGACATGTTAATAGTAAGAGGTCCTTGTGGGTAGACTAATAATATCCAATGATCCTTGCCCACATTATCAAAACCTTTTATTTTAACCTCACACT
Organism: Cryptomeria japonica; assembly: GCF_030272615.1. Classification (NCBI taxonomy): domain Eukaryota; kingdom Viridiplantae; phylum Streptophyta; class Pinopsida; order Cupressales; family Cupressaceae; genus Cryptomeria; species Cryptomeria japonica. The sequence goes on from NC_081408.1 coordinate 510,412,280, forward strand.
TCTATAATTTGTTGAATTAACTTTGATTTTACCCAATAATAGTGTATTGCATGATTCTAACCTTGAAACATTGTTTGATACAAGTATTTTTATTTTCACTTGTCCATGATTCTAATCTTGAACCATTATTAATACAAGTTTTTTTTATTTTCATTTTTCCATTTCATTTTATTTTTTTCCAGCAAATTGCTACCCAGGGGTAGCTACTTCACTTCTCCAATTTTAATGGCAATGCAAGATGGTAGATATTATTGAATAATTGAGGGGTTATGAAATTCATTAGAACCAAAATAGATCTTGTAATAATGACTATTGAGGATATTTTAATTAGTAGCAACTTTCGAACAATTAACATTAGATGGTATGCAAATATTTTTCAAAGCCTCTCTCAAAATGTATTTATATAATTCTAATGTTTGTAAGAGGTCATATTGCAATGTTTTGCTCTCGAGTATACTTGAGTTGATAACCTAGGTGGAGGAGGAAAAACAAGATCAATGCGAAATAATTTTGTTTGAATGGATGAACCTTTTTGACCCCTTCTAATTCTTTGATGTCATGTCTAATGACTTGCTAAGTCTACAAAGTAGATGCAACACGAAGGGCAATAAGTTTAGGCTTAGAAGAATGGGGGATTTCATGCAACACAAGAGGTCTATAAGATGTATGCATAGAAGGGAAAAAATCTCTTACAGGCTGTGTTGCTTGAAATACACATGGCTTAGGTTGAGAATTAGAAACACATTTGACTCAAGGGATGAGGGGGGAGTATCAAAAGAAGCAATATCAATCAAGCACATGGATGAATTTTTAAGTCTCCTTGAATAATGGTTGTTAGAGGAGAAAAATGATGTCTAGGTCATGCATAATGGTAAAATAAATTACAGGCATGTAAGACCATACAACGTGCATGCATATCCCATAAGAGACTAAATACAAGAGATAAAAAAATAAGTAGCATACAAATATAATCATTGCTATTCGAATAATCATGATATGAAGAAGATTCATCACCACGAATAACATAAATATCTCCATCATGAAACAAAACCATTTAATTTTTTAATAAATATTCCTATAAAAGAATAAGCATGTAAGTTACAGGTTCACTAAACTATACATGAAAATAAAATGCTTCTTATACGTTTGATCTAGTGTAATTAGTATATACAATAACAAGCATGATATCAAACTCTAACCTTTAGAGTTAGTCCAGTCTATTAATCATTAATGAAGCATTTAATAAGAAAAATTTCAAAGAAGGACAAGAGACAAATTACATATCTATATCTTAATCATTGACATGACATTACAATAAATTGTTAAGATACATGTGTTTGAATTTAGTACTAGATCTTAGATATATGATCATTGACTATTATGAAAATTATTTGCAATAATTATTTGTATCATGACTAGACAAGTCATTTTGATATTAAGTGTGGTATCCTATACTGTGCAACCCTGATTTGAGTGATTGTTTAGCTCATGATTGTAGATGCAACCCTAATCATATTTGTGCTACCCTCAACTTTGCCTTGGTGATCTTTAGAAACATATTCACTTATAAAATTTGGAAAATGTGGTGTCAATAAGCACCATTGAACATGCAATCGAGTGGGGGAGAATCCACATCTTGTCTCAATTATAGTTAAGCCTTGTTAAACCTATTCAATAGTGTTAGAACAAAATCAAATACATTCAAATCAACCATGCATCGATGTTTGACACTAAAAAATAGTAGTATATGCCAACATTTGTCTCTTTGCTCTTTACTATTGCTTGCTTAGTGATTTTTTTCTTGCTTCACATGATTTATAATTATGTAAGACACCATTTATATGCGAGACTCTAAATGCTCAATTCAAACCCATATGAAGTGCATGTTGAGCATATGTGATAACTAGAATGATAGAAAGTTGACTAAAAATGAAGAATAAAATAGTTTGAATTTGAAGTCAAAGTTAGACTGCAATTGTAATTTAAACTTGGAAAAAAGTGATTCAATTTCTCTGATTAAAAAAATAACTTAAGGTGACAAACTAAATCAAATATTAAGAATTAATATCTAAATGAATACAAAAATAAATCCAAAACAATTTTTGCCTGTAATATCATCCCAAATATAGATCTCTGACGAAAACAGCTATCCAGCCACTAAGATGCACCAATACATCAATTATGATATATGAAAGTAAATTCGATAGCCATTTCCATTTTGGACCAACCAACATTCCTTTTACCCTAATATTGACGGGATCGTATGACGGGCACCATGTTTTTGCAAAATATACGGTATTTTTGTTAACCGTACGATGTATAAGTAACTCAGTTTCCCCCTCTCGTTCTATTGAATTTGGATCTCATGGCGTCCTTGAGCTCGCTCAAAAAAGACATTTTTGAAAAGGAAGAAAAGCACCAGTAAGTTCTAAATTCCATTCTTCTTAGTTCAAATAAGTATTTATTTCTTTCTTCCGATTTTGTAGTACAGTTAGTAGTTTAAGCTAAAAAGCAAAATGGCAATTTGTTTTGCGATGAAATATTCGTAGGCCTAGGGCAGTTTTATTCCATATAATTCATAGTTCTAGTCTTTGTTCACTGCTCTGTTATTTGGTTTCTGTCATTTTTAGTTAAAATAATGTAAGGGAACTCAAATCTGTATTAGTGTAAAACCCATTCAATTTTTTCTTATAGCAAATTGCTTAGTCCATTTCAGGCCCTCTGAATAACTAAGGTTGAAATCAGGCAAATTGACAATACCTTTATTGTTGACTTTGTTCTGCAACGAAATATTTTGTTATTTAACGCTTATTGATTTTTTTTTTTTTTGTGTTTAACGGCCGAGCATAATACTGGCAGAACATTGTTAAATATCTTGATGTATCTTGCTGTTAGTAACTTATAGTTTGGACGCCTCTCCAGAATAATTTCTTGTCCGCATTGTGGAAATAAGTAAAATTAGGGTTACTTTTTGGTGCATCTGTTTGTAAACAACCGTGGTATGTTTCAGAGAATGTTGTACCGGGTTGACTGGTAGGGGCGAGGTGTCTGATAGAATGAAGACCCAGGTTCAAACTCCGGCAGGATGATAGCTCCAAAATGGCTGCTGGAATTCTATGACTTAAAAATATAAACGAGAAGAAAAAGAACGGTGTTATATCCTCCTTGGAACTATAGACGGATATAGCACAGCTGTATTGCAATAGATGTACGTAGTACCCAAGATCTTACCCGCGGAAACCTTACAAATCTAATTACGGCAACGTGTTGGTTCAAAACCCGGCAGGACGATAACTTCAAAATGACTGCAGGAGCTGTATGACTTCAAAAAACAAACGAGAAGATGAAATGACTATGTTGTATCTTCCTTGGAATTATAGAAGGATATAACAGAGCTGTATTGTAATAGTCTAATAGATGCACCAAAGTATTTACCAGTGGAAACCACAAAAAATTATTCAGGGCAAAGTTTTATTGGATGGGGAAAGCTATTTTCGTTAAGAGAAGATTGGAAACCACATTAGAAGTTAAATACATCGATCATGTGTAGGGGAGTGGAATCCAATGTTGGTGGCAGTTTTTTTTTTGTTTCGTTGGTTGAAGGTTTGTTTGATCGGAGAATAAACCATAATAACATATCTTTAATTTTTTAAACTTTATCTGAGACCTCTTGCAGTTGGATTTGATCCCCCTGAGGTGCGATCTGATTTATTTTCAAATTTATTTATTTACTATGGTCAAGAAATCTCCCTTTGTTCTTCCAGTGCTTCTATAACTTCTTTTTTGATTCCTATTTTCTTTCCATTTTTGCATTTCTATGAAAGGAGTGGTGGGAGTTGAAAAAGCTGTGGGATTTCCCTCATGATGGTACCTGTGCCATTTTTGTAGTTGTGAAACATATACTTATGTTCTAAATTTCCTTTCCTCTTGTATTTGTTTTCGTGGTAAATCTAAGAAAATCTTCTTTGAGCTTACGAGCAGCCTTTAATATTATACAAGGACAAGCTTGGATAACATTTTTCACGTACCTAGGCACAATATATTTTTAGAGTTCCAAGGGATATGTCCTTGGGTCTGGGACTGTTGTCACAAAAGTCTTCACCCTTGATGAACTCACATTGAAACAGCCTCCAAGTGTGGGACCTTGCATTGTTGAGGCTCAATCTTCGGAGAAGGCTGACTTCCTTTCCAATCTAAGTGCAAGTGTTGGTCTAACCCAACACTGATAAATTTAATCTAATGATCTGAGAGGGGAAAAGGGTTAGAAGGAATGCTTGAAATGGAAAAAGGTTTGCACCTAGATTGAATGTGATCTTCCTTGCCTATGACTGCACATAACACCAATAAAACTACCCCAAAGATGCACATAACCCTATCCTTATCAGTCTCCTAAGCACGAGTGAAGGTTGGAATTTTTAAAGATGGCAAGAGGGATTGAAAATAGCCCATAGATAACACCTAAGGAGGGATCAACACATCACTTACACTACAGAAAACAAAAGAGAATACATTCAAACAAAGAGTTAAAATCATTACATAGGTTGTAAGAACTGAATGAATGAAGGCAAAAGGCAAATTCTATTCATGTGAAGGCAAGACAACTTTACAGATACAAAAAAACTTAAGTTTTCTGCAGAAGAAAGAAAGAAGATCCTTGAAAAGGGTTACAAAATTGCCTTTATAGTTCAGGCATAACTGAGATGAGTTGTAGTTAAGAAACCCTCACCTTGGCTAGGGTTAGGTTACAAAATATCAGAAAGAGGAAGATCAGATCGATGGATCTGATGGTTGTGTGCATACAAATCTCTGAAAATATCTTCCCCATTTGGGAAGAAGTAAAATCCTTGCAGAAAGGGGAGAACTCTGCGTTCAATGTACCTGCAGGGCACAAAAGTCTCCATTCTGTATCGAAGGGTCAGGAGCGAAATCCTTGGTTTGGGCCAATTTCCATCATTTTTTAAAACCAATTAACTTCAAAAGGGCAAGAACATGTCTCCTCGCACCCATCCAAGCCATGAAAACCTAACGTTTGACTAGACTTGCAAGGAAAATAGGTGGTTTTAAGATTTTCGCTCTGGACCCTTTGGAAGGGTTGGGAGCAAAATTCTCATTTTGGCTCAATTCTTTCAAACTTAATAATTATTGACCATTCAAGGACATGCCTAAGGACTTCTTTAATCATGATCCACACTAGATTTGGCATGAAACTAAGGGAAAAGATAGGTTTTACACAATTTTGCCCTGGACCCTTTGGAAGGGTCAGGAGCGATTTTCCTTTTCTAGCCCAAAATCATCATTTTTTCAATCCCAATCTTCTTTGCAAGGTGAAATTTCATCTCTTTTCGCCTTAGGAACAAGGTTTTAAACTCAAGCAAGGTTAAAAATATATGCTTGTAAGGAATTTCGCTCTGGACCCTTTGGAAGGGTCAAGAGCGAAATTTCCTTCCTTGGCCAAAACACTTATTCCTTAACTCCTTCAAACGTCCTTAAGGGTTTCAATATGCCCATTCTCTCTTTCAACATGCCTTGGACATCAAAACTTGGCCAAATAAGGAAAGAAATGAGGTCTAGGAGGATTTTCGCTTTGGATCCTTTGGAAGGGTTAGGAGTGAAAATCTCATTCTTGACTTGATCCTTCATCTTTTCAACTCCAATCTTCTCTGGAAGGTAACAAAACATCATTCTTCACCCAGGAGACAAGGTTTGTGGTCTAAGCAAGGTCAAAAAAATAGGCTTGCAAGGAATTTCACTCTGGACCCTTTGGAAGGGTCAGGAGCGAAATTCACCTTCTTGGCTAGAATCCTTCATTTTTTCAAAGCTTTCAAACATTTCCAATGTCCAAACATGTCTACTCTTCCCTTCAAAATGCCTTGCAAATCAAAATTTGGTCAAATAAGGCAAGAAATGAGTCTTAGGTTGATTTTCGCTTTGGACCCTTTGGAAGGGTCAGGGGCAAAAATCTTGATTTAGGCTTTAATTGCTCATTTTTCAAACTTCAATCTTCTCCTGGAGGCAAATATAGATTGTTTTCCACTTGAGGCACCAGGTTTTAAGCCCATTCAAGGTAGCAAATGAGGATTATAGTGAATTTCGCTTTGGACCCTTTGGAAGGGTCAGGAGTGAAATTCCTATTCTTGGCTAAAATCTTCATCTCATCCACCTTTACTCACCTCCTAAGGTCAGAACATTTCAAAAATCCCCCAAACATGCCCAAGGAACTATGAAATTGGTCTTGACAAGTGATAAATTGAGGTGCATAAGGATTTTTGCTTTGGACCCTTTGGAAGGGTCAGGAGCGAAATTCCTAATCTTGGCCAAAATCCTTCACATTTCTATGTTCCATCACCTCAAAAGGCAGAGACATGTTATTTCCTTCCCAAATTTGCCCATGGAACAAGGTTGGTATCCAAAACAAGGGAGCAAATGAGGCTTTTGAAGAATATCGCTCTGGACCCTTTGGAAGGGTCAGGAGCGAAATTCCTATTTTTGGACAAGATCCTCACTTTTCAAAACACTTCTCAAGGCAAGAACACATCAAGACTCACACACAATGCCTAATAAACCAACGCCCATCCAAAACAAGGAAGGAAAATGAGGGTTATAAGGATTTTCGCTCTGGACCCTTTGGAAGGGTTAGGAGCGAAATTCCTCTCCTAGGCTAGAATCCATCATCCCAAGGTCTAAAATCTCCTCTCCAAGGCAAAGTTGCATCAAACCTTCTCAATTATGCCTCAAAAGTCTACAAACATGGTCAAGCTAAGGAGAAAAAAAGAGGAAATATGAATTTCGCTCTGGACCCTTTGGAAGGGTCAGGAGCGAAATTCGATTTGGACCCTTTGGAAGGGTCAGGAGCGAAATTTGACATTTTGGACTCTCCGTCAAGATCATTTTATGGAATATAACATATAAGTATAAGAAAGAACTTATACTTTAAATTATATTCCATATATACTTCCAGGATGTTTGAGAGTGGTTTCGGACCTCCAAGAGTTATATTGCAAAATCTAGTTTTTGGAGGATTCTTCAGTTTTCCAGACTTAGTCAAATTTCAGGATCAGGACATTCCAGACTTAGCCAAATTCAGGATCAAGGCATTCCAGACTTAGCCAAATTTTAGGGCATTTGAAGATCAGGATGACATTCCAGACTTCATCACTCACCAACTTGACCTAGCTCGGACCTTCAAGAATGATACCCACTCACAAAGCACGACACAATTAGCAACAAGAGCAAAACCAGGCCCTAAGGAAGACTCTCAAAGAAACCCTAACTTGGAGCATCTGCTGACTTCCGTGGCTCAAGCAAAGCCTACCATCCTATTGATCCCCTGGCGACACTCAAAATGCAAAGGCTAACAGACAAACCCTAAACACCTAGAAAACAAACCCTAGAAAGCAAAAAGCAGGGGTCCCCATTTGCAATGGGGCGATGTGTGAATACGTCACAACAGGTCCATCGGGACTCCATATTTGGCTTGTGGGGTGGCGGGGAAGAAAGAACTCGACTTCCTTCGCTATCTCGCGAGCCCATTTGTGTTTATCTCTAGCTTGTGCGGGGTGAAGAAAGGACTAACTTTCTTCCTTCCTCGCCATCCTGCATGACCATTAGCTTGCTTGATTTTCCATGTGGGGCAGATTTTATCCCTCGTTAGATCCATCATCTTGCTATCTCGCGGCCAAATGTGGAAGCCGTGAAAACCATGCGGGGCAATGGGATGGCAAAAGATATGCCCCCCGCCCTAGGGAACAATGAAAGCCTGTGTTATGCCACTAACCGGTGACATAAAAAAAGGAACCTATCTCGCCATGGACCTAGGATCCTTTAACCGGTAATTCTTAAGTGATTTGACCGGGTGGCCCGGTCAACATCAAAATAGAAATTCAAAGCCCTGAATAGAATGAAAGGTAGAAAACCTTAGGGTTTAGGGTTTAGGGCTCATTTAGAAGGTCTTTTGAGTGTTTTAGCCAGTGAAGATTGATCTCAGATCAGATTTCAATAGGGCTAAGTTGACATGAATTTAGTCAATAGGGACTTTTTCTTGCAAGATTGGATGTCCTGTTTCATTTGGTGCATACAAATTAAAGAAGATTTTTTTAAGGAAATCAATGTTAAAATCTCTTGAAAGTTAAATGCGGATCTTTGTCATTGCAAATTCAGCACATTGTATTTAATTTTTAAAAATCTTGGCTGCTTTTAATTTGCTTAAGTTATTCTAATAGCTTCCCTCCTACTTTCTCCAAAATTTGTGAAAATTTTTGCCATCACTGAAACTGTGTCCCCTCATTTCGGAAACTTAAAGAAACACTGCATATTATTAGATTTAAGTTTTAGTCCTTTGTCCTTACTCTTTAGTTGTAGTGTTATTATAAGTCATATTTTCGGGATTAATGAAAGGTTAAGTAGGATTTAGTTTCTGTTTGAGTATATATGATGGAAAACCTTTGAGGATTTATCTCTTTCAATCTTATGTTGTCAATGAAATACATAGAGCTGCCATTATATGAGTGCTCTTGTGTTTATAGCCAGATTTGCTAGTGCAGTTCATCTTGGGTGAGCAGGTGCTCTAATTTCTGTAAATAGCTGAGGAATGCAAGAAGTCGTATCAAAGCTTCAGCAAGTTCGTGTTCTATGCAAAAATGCCAAGGGAGGTTTATACAAGAAATATTTCAAGGTTGGTGACAAAGGAAGAGCTGATGGTGTTGCCCATAGAATTCACAATTAATGTTAAGGAGCTGATCTTTTTTGGGAAAAAGCCAGTGGATCTAGAGTTTGAAGAAGATATTACATTTTGGGGTGACCCTCATCCTTGAGATGGGGATGTTAGAAGAACGAATGCTTAAAGTTCTAAGAGAATTGTGTGGCACACACTCCACTGTGTCTATACTTGTATTTATTATTGTATGGGGCAGTTATATTAGTGGTTATAACTTATATTGAGTTAGTTATGTTTTAGACGTAACTAATGTGCATAATTAACATAAGCAATAAATGCCTATGTGAACAAAGTATAGTCTAACATTATATTACTTGTCTATCAAAAATAAAAACACTGCGCCCCAGCACAAAATGACTAAACTAGAGACAACTCCAATCTTGTCTTGAAATTTGAGAAAAAAATACCTAAGAGGTTTAGTCATTAGATCAGTATAATACTCTTGAGATGTGTGGTAGAAGAGAGAAATATCTCCAATATCAATCACTTGTCAATTGAACTGAGAATGGACCTCAATATTCTTGCTGCAAGCATTATAATTTGGATTACTCACCAGCTTTAGATCACCTTGATTGTCACAAAAAATGGAGTTGTTGTATTTGAAATAAATTGGAGATCACACAAAACTTGGGATACAATATTGCTTCACCACTAGTATTAGTGACTAATTTTTATTTGGCTTCAATGGAGGATAAAGCTATGGTGTGTTGAAACTTGCTCTTCATGAAACAACTTTGGATTCCAAAATGTAGCCAGCAGTTGATTGTCAAGTATTAGTTGTGTTGGTGTGGTCATGTATCTAGTATTTTATTTTATTTATTTATTTTTAGTCATAGTATTAGGGTTCTATATGTGGGGCCCCAACATAGCCACAAATAGAACATAATGACATAAAACATTCCAAACTTGCTTTGACAACCGATATTGTGAGCATAGGAGTGTGGATACAACTACTATCAAAACTTGTCATAGAAACAATTGTTTTCATAAACTATCCTTATTACATAAATCCTTAGAAAGCCATCATTCATTATACCTAAAAGATTCGTAATAAAAAGCCCTATATCAAAGCCTATGGATCCCAACAAGCCGACCCAATACTTGGAGGAGTAGTCTACTAGCACTCATATTCAATGTTGTAGATCCCATTGCCAGAAATAGTGTGAGCTCCATAGTAGACAATTTGTTCCATTTTCATTTGACAACCAATAAAATTTAAACCCTTTTAACAACCTTCGTTCTTCTCAAAGCACACATAAGAAGACCATTCTCTATGAAGGGCATCATATAGCCATTGGTGAGTTCAAGAGTGCCCTTGTGTAGTTAGTTGGTCTATTTAAGTTAGAATCATTATCTATTTAATTATTTTGAATAATTAGGAAATTAGAAAGAGAAAACTGACAATTTGTTCCATTTTCATTTGACAACCAATAAAATTTAAACCCTTTTAACAACCTTCGTTCTTCTCAAAGCACACATAAGAAGACCATTCTCTATGAAGGGCATCATATAGCCATTGGTGAGTTCAAGAGTGCCCTTGTGTAGTTAGTTGGTCTATTTAAGTTAGAATCATTATCTATTTTATTATTTTGAATAATTAGGAAATTAGAAAGAGAAAACTGTTGTGCAAACCATCCAATTAGGGTTTACCTTTAATTTGGTCAATGAAAATTAAGGGTGATGTAATATGGCCAATGGGATCATTTCTAGGGTTAGCATAGGTCTCTATAAATTAGGGCTTCCTCTCTTTAGAAGAAACATAGAGGATGATAGAACACACATGAACATGTGAGGAAAAATTTCTTGTGATAAATTCCCCAAAGGAGTTTGTGTGGAGTTTATTGATGCAATGTTTTTTTGTTTCTTTCCCTCTTCTGTATACAAATTAATTGCATTTTGTTTGTGTTTATAGCGATTTCTTGCATAGATATAATCTTAGGCCCTTTTGTAAGTAGGTTGAATTCATGTACTTTCAATTTGTCATATATGTTGTATGAGGGTCAACTGTAATAAATGCTATGCGAAGGCTGACTTCATAAATGTTGCGTAAGGGCCAATTGTCATAAATTTGAACTACTATCAAATATTTCAAGGGTTATCAGTACACATAAAACTCCCCATTTTAGGCTTTCTTTTATCAGTAAATTGCTGATAAATCCTGAGAATCACATCAAGAACAAGTCGTTTGTTCTTTACCTAGTTAGATTGTCAGATTATCTTGTCTTGGGTCTTTCAAACTAACAATTTTGTAGGAGAATGTGGTCATGACAAAGTAGCAAATAATAAAAGTGATGAGGGCAAGGATAAAGGAGGAAAGGGTCAACAGAAAGTAAGAACAGAAAGTAGGGCAGAAGTTTGTGACTATTTCAGTTGTCATTCATAACAAGAACAGCCACAGGGGCAGCCACATATTACAAGGTTTTTCACTATTATGCGAGTTACTTTGACCTTGGATGTTGGGTATGATCCTAGGAGGAGTACCTTGCTCGACCCTCCCAGCCTTCAACACTCCCTAATGAGCATTATCAGATCTTGTATCAGTCTATAGTGATTGACGATGATGCCAATGACCACATCATTTTTGACCTAGACAGTGATACTTGATGAGATTTTCCAACTCTTCAATATTTTCGTAGCCTTTTCTCTTTAGGATTTTCATTCCCCCTTGCCTATTTGTACTAGTTTCCTGACCACTTGTGTTGGTGATCCCTTGCTCTTTTGTTTTGTTCTTCCCCTTTGTGGGGCCTCTCTAGGTTTCTCCTCCTAGAACTCTCTAGTGTAAACTACTAAACTCTTGAGTACCATTGACTTACTTTGGTCATCCATGGACATTAATATAATTTCTTTCTTTCTTTCTTGTTTAGGGAAGTTGAGCAAATGTGGTTTAGTAAGCCCCCAGTGAGTTCAACAACAAATATTGAAGAATTACCATACCAAGGGAAACCTTTTGTTCAAAACATAGGGAAATGATAGGATTTGATGGCTTCAAGTGCCAAGTGACTTAAAGGAGTTTTTAATTTTGGTTTGGTCTTCAATGCATTTTGTGTTAAAAATGATAGAGAGATGGGTCTAGAAGCCCAATTTTGCACTAGAGGGATGCTTGCATGAGGGCATCTTGGAGACTCGGAGCCTTCTTCTAATTGCTTGCATTTTTTGATTTAATTTTTGTTGGGACTAGTTTGGATAGGCTAATTGGGTAACTAAGCTAAAATAGTATCCTGGGCTTTTCGAAAACATATGTAAGCTTTATTCAATGGACTTCTTAAATGCAGGATTCTGTCAGGGTTGTTTTTAGTGGTAGAATAAAGTGACGATTCTGTGCATTGCCCCCTTGTCATAATAGGTATGAACCATCAGGATGTGCCCCAAGCACCCCTCTACCTTGTGGCCTTGTCCCTTTGGTGTACCTAAGACAACAGGATGCAGGGATTTCCCTTGACCTTACCTTGTCGAAGGGCAGACTTGGGATGGATGCTTGAAATGTTTGCCATGGGGGCAAATGTCTTGGAGATGTCTGAGATGTCCCTTAGTTGTCCTAGGGGTCGTCAAACATTCCCTATTTAATTTTTTTTCTTCAGAAAAACACTTCACATTTTAAAAAAAGATTAAAAAGGGGTGTGCGGGGCTCACAAACCCTCTCACACTTGTTATGAGACATTAATCAACTCTAGACTTACCTGTTGACCACTAACCTTGTCTTGACACAATCTTTTTTAGATCAAAAGTGGTAAGTTTAAGAAAAATGACATGTCACGAAGGTCCATGTGGTCTTGAAGGCCTTAATTTTGGCTTGGTGATAGGGACTCTGCCCCTTTACATTGCCCTTTATTGTGAGGACTGCATGAGGGGTGCTGTCCCTGTACCATAGTCTGCAACTCTTGTAGTTCTCACTGAACTCGTGAGGTTTTTGGAGTGTGAGTAATTCACAAGAGATTCATGCCCTGAGTCTTATGTGAAACTTGATAGTTTTTCGTGAGTTTTTCCTACAGATTCTGCCACTGAAAAAGATTGTAGACCCTTGATAATGTCCTGATTTTTTTTTATCAACATTTTTGGTTTTCAGCAATTAGGTTCTCAAAAGTCAAAACATGAATGGTTTGTCAAGTGATTAGAAGGATTCATTGACAGTTAATTAGAAGTGATAAATTGTGAAAAATGACATTCGCCATTAAGGTCCCTGTCGCCTTAAAGGCCTTAATTTGGGCCTGGTGGTGAGGGCTGTAGCCGTCAATCTTGCCATGTATTGGAACAAGGAATGCACCCAAGATGGTGGGCCTATACCCTGCTAAAGGGTTGCCACTTGTAGACACTCGCTCTGGTAATAAAAAGTAAAACATAAAAAATGTTGAGGGTTGTGCCCAGATCGACCTTTATTTGGTTTGAAATAACAGAAACAATGTTTTTTCCCTTTAGTTTATGAATTTTCAGTAGTTTTTAGTTTCCCAATTAAATCTTGAATAATTGAATATGATTTATACTTTGGTTTGCCAAAAACCAAAATCTCGATTAATTGAATACATGCTCTCTAAATTCATTCTTTATGCATTATTTAAGTTTATTTTGTGTATTTATGTAATTTTTTTTTATTTGTGGAGTCTTGAGTCCAAGCCAAAATTTTGGGTTGCCAAGGGTTTAGTCCACTGGATGGAAAAGCAGTGTTTTTTGTTGTCAGTTATTCAGACTATATCCCTGAGTAATTGAATTCCATTTATAATTTGGTTTGCTCGGTCCATTCTGATTCTGTGTAATGCTACTATGCCATAAAGCTATCTATAACATTTATAATTTGACAATTGGCATTGCATTATCAATTTTCAATTGGGTTCTCAACTCTGTATTCAATTTTGTATATTTTGTGCAGCAGGAATTGGTGTGGCCCGGGGGTCTCATTGGATGAGTCGCATCTTGATATAGAGAGTGACTCAGAGTTGGAGGCCAGTTTTTATATTGATAGCCCAAATGAGGCATAGATGTACTTAGTAATATGTATTTTTATATCTATACTCTTATTGCTATGCCTATTGGTGTGCATTATGTCATTTATGCTTTTGTAGGCTTGGGGCACTTGTCGTAATGAAAACAATTTAATTTCTGGTTTTTATTGCTCCTACACTTGAATGATCGAATCAATAAATATTGAACTTTGAAGATTGAATATCAAATTCGATGCTTTAAATGAATGTTTAAGCTTGAATTTTGATGTCATGTATATCTATTCTTGTAAACATTTGTTTTTTTATGTATATTTTGTTGATGATTGTAGCTGAGGTCGGATCCTTCTAAGGTTGACTCACAAATATGCTTGTAGTCTACGACTCAGCATATTTAATATATGCGATCCTTGTTTGGGCCGACCTAATGAAGAGGTGCTTCATTAAATGTAAATATAAAATATAAATCATATTTACTTATTTGTATAGGGCCAACTTGTGAAAGTCCGCCACCCTATGTAAAGTTGCCTTGATTAAAAGGAGGCCGACCCTTGGTGAAGGGCACCTACCTTGTTGTATAAATAAAGGATGATTCTCTCCTCATAATATATTGAGCAAAAGCAAGGATAATTTGCAGCAAGGCAAGCAGATCATGTTAAGAGCAGATTGTGGATTATCTACAGCAAGTCGACTTTGTGCAAGAGGCAAATTTATCTATTATGCTTCAAGGAGTGAAGCGATCCTTATAGGCCTTTGTTCTTGGCCATTGTAACAGGATTATTGCTATTCATATTTGATATATAAAGGAGACATTCATTGCTGGGTTTTTCTCCCTCAAGTTGGAGGGTTTTCCCAGGATAATCTGATGTGTTCATTGTCTTATGTGTTTTTCTGATTGCTCTTAATTTTGATCATAAAAAATCAACATATTTAAATTCTAAATCTCATCCTGCTGTTCACATCCTGGAAATGCCAGGGAACATAGCATAATGGTACTTGATGATGCATTTTAGGGAGTTATTCTATTGCATAGCTAGTGTGGGAAACCCTTAACATAATGTACTAGAATAAAGACTACTTCATTCTCTTTGACATTTGAAGGGCACTTTATTCTCTTTTTCCAGTTGATATAATTCAAAACAAATTGTGTTCTGTGTGACATCGTAAAGGAACAATAAATATTTGGGAGTACATCGTACATCTTCGAGATTCCAAGACTGACAAACTTTAATATTCAATCAAACTTCTTGTACTTGGTGTTTTTTAAATGGAATGCAGAGTTCAAGTGAAATACATTGGTTTTCATTTTTTCAATCATGTCTTTTTCTGAAATACCCCGGATTGAGATTGCATATCTTGCAAATTGCATATATATGTGATTCCTAAGATGTGTTTTAGTTGCTTAAGCAGATTTTGATGTTCAAAACATCTTCAACAGAGTATGTGGAAAAGGAATCAAAATGTAAAAAACATCTTGGAATTGCATGTTTATGTGATTCTTATGTGTTTTTGTTCCTTAAGCAGATTTTGATGTTAAAAACATCTTCAACAGAGTATTGTGGAAAAGGAATCAAAGTGTTTAGGAGGTCAGTTAAATCACTTTGTTGGATGTATAGGTTCTCTCAAGTAGAAAGTTGTCTCTAATCAGGTTCGGCTGGTTTTAAAGATACTGGTAAATTTCTAGTGGCTTTGAGGCATTAATTTCTTTTATCCACTATATGTAAGGTTGAAAATGGAGAAAAAATATTTTTCTTATGTGTTGATTTGTAAATATGTTCCTCACTCAGAAAAAACTAAAGCAATGCAATTGTTCTGGCTGAGATAATTGTTCATATGTATTATTAAACAGTCAAAAATACCTACATTTGGTCATGTTAAACTGAGGCACTTACTTTCTTCTATACACTGTATATAAGGATGAAAATGGAGAAAAATATATAGTTCTCTAGCGTTGGTTTGTAAATATGTTCCTTACTTCAAAAAGCTCAAAAGTAAAGAAGATACTAATTGAATATCTATACACTAATGAAACTGACTTGGCTAAGGCAATTGGTAGTATGGAATGTTAATCTGCTAAAGGTATCCACATTTGACATGTTATGTTATGAAGCCAGAATTGCCAATTGTGTGATCTGGCAAAGACGGTCATATGAAATAACAAACAGTTAGAAATACCAATATTTGATCATGTTATGCCACAAAGATAAAATTGCAGACATTTCTCAGGAAAAACTAAATTAGGAGGACCTTATTAAGAGAATCAATATGCAAAGCTGATCCATCTATACAATGTTTCTGCTAATGATAACTTGGGTAAGGGACCCAAGGGGCCGAGACCCGCAAAAATGGCACTCAGCACCAGATACAACAGCTCATTCGAATCTCAATAAGGAAAGTTATTGAACTGAGTATCTTATCATCCTAAAAGGTAAACTGAAATGCCTTGATGCATAGCTGCCTGCTAAATTTTTGGCTATATGGAATATTAAATTGCTCAAAACACCCACATTTGGTCATGTTATGCTATGAAGCCAAAAGTCCAGACCAAATATTCCTTTCGGTTTAACATAGCTATCTGTAGATTTAGTTGGTGATGTGGAATATAAAACTGTTCAAACTTCCTTTGGATAGATCGCATATATTCATGTTTACAAAGTCCAATTTGCATATTAATGGTTCCTGTTTACTTTTACATAGCTAGCTACAATTCTTTTTGGTGTCATCCAATGATAAAAATACCCTGTTGGTAAGCTCAATGATTCATTGCATTTATTATTTCCACAATTGACTTCAATTTACTGAATCGCTTGACATTGCTGCGAATCTTGTTGATATTACAACATATTTAATTTGTTTTACATTTATTGCGATGTAATTTGTTTTGCTAATGTGTTTGAATTCATGACTATTACTGATCTAATGATGAACATCTATGATTCTGTGACAGGCAGTATGGGGCGTATATCAGAGGGCTCAATGCTTATGATCGCCATAAAAAGTTTATGTCAGATTATGGTATTGTTTCTTGTACAGGAATCTGATAATATGTTTTGTTTGCAACTTCATCTTTTTTAACCCGGAGCTATGAACCGGTGGGGCTTGAACCTTGATGGCAAGAACAACAATAACACAACTTAACCATCACAACATTCCACTATTGGCTTGTTTGCAACTTCATCTTCATATCTAAGTATTTGGAGTTATTTTTGAGGGTCATTATGAATGTCCAGATGAGACCTTATGATGTAAATATTGGATTGAAATGCTTGGAGTGTCAGCTAATTTATCTTTCTTTAGATGATGTTTTTTTGTGCAATGACTCCAGAAGTGCAAAAAGGCTGGACTATTCTTGGAAATGGCACTTGCCTTTCTCAGAACAACCTGGTATATCTGGGCTGTTCCCATAATTAATTGGTGGGGGGTATTTCCCTTAATTTCATTTAAAAGAAATAGCCTTATCCCAAATCCCCTGACCCTAAGCAAACTGATTGATCCTAAGAAAAGAAGGCAAACAGATTGTTGTATGTGCATTGATTGATGACTACAAACAAAGCTTGACCAAGCTTTAGTATTTCAGTGAGAGAGTCACGAGTTGAATACTTCTGCAGGTATCCTTGCCGATTTTTCATTAGTTGATGATGACAATATCAGATGTATTTTTGTTAGTTTTTTTTGATGTGATTTTCGATCTTGTATGTACCAAATATGGATGTTATGTGTATTTTAAATTTGTGTTTAAGTATGATTTTTTTTCAAATATTCATGCACAGATATGTCTACACTGTATTTCTTTTTGCAAATATTTTGTACAGAAGTTTGGATAGTGTTGGTATTTTTAGTTTTCAATTATTTGGTATAGACATTTCTATAGAGTTTCATTTGTAAGGGCTCCTGATAAATTTTCGTTTCTCCCACTCATAAAAATAAACATAAATATACAATAGGGGTGTCCATGTTGTTTACAGTGGTGTGAAATTATAAGATTTATTATGATTATAGTTTATACAAAGGACTTATTTACTGTGACTATTTTTTATCTTAAAGAAGGATGCCTTAAAAATTGACAGACAAGAAGTTCTTTTTCTGTCGACTGATTGCATCCAATATAAATGCTGGATATTGAACAGTCCTCTCAAATAAGTTGTGTGAAGAGGGCTACAGATATCCATAAATCTTATAGTTTTCAAATGAATTTATGTAAGCTAGCAACTGGTCAATACTTTGGGCTGGCAAGGCCTAATCTATCACAAGCTTGGTCAACTTGGTTCAAAGCATAAATATGTGCAAATTTCTACAATATATATGGTAAGTTGAAAAAGAACCCCCATGTGGGATTAGACGAGGGGACTTTTATACACCAACTTGGTGTCTTTGTTTGTTGGCCACCTGAAAAAACTACCTTTACCTATAAGTTCATCATATCTTGACTTTATAAGTGATTACCATGTTTGTGTTGTGTCTAGGGATATCTTGATATTGGATTTCTCCATGTAGTGGGTCTTTTGGATTACATTAGTGATAGGTCATCTTGTTTTCTGCTTGGTAGGATAAGATGGTGTACAATATTGTCAAATAATTAATTACCACATTTAGGATCCTTTTTCTTGATTATAGTCTTGGTTTCAGACATTATTAAAATTTTAAATAATAATTGCTGTGACTATGTTGTTTACAAGAAGATTCTAAGGATCATTTCTTAAAACTCTAGATACTGATCAGTTCTTGCTTATCGGAAACAAGAAGATCTTTTCCTTCAATTTCATGACAATCATGGGTAGATCATTCATTATGCACAACCTGAGAAAAATAATTGTTTTTTTATTTTGTCAAGCAATAGCTTACATTTTCAGTTTGGCTTGAAAATAACATTGGATGCCATTGTATAAATTAGAGCCATTAATATATTTTACTGACTTAACCTTTTTTTTTCTTTCTTTTTTGATAGATCAATAAGGGAGTGTACCCTTTGAAGCATGAGAAGGAAATAGTTTGCAAACGAAAGTTGCAATAACAGCCAGTTTCTAATTAACTACAAGAAGATCACACATTGGCCATAAAAATTGAAAGGAGCATTCAACATGACCCAGCAAAACAAAAAAACTGAAAGCAAAAACCATCAGCCTCTGAGCAGAGAAACCAGAAAAAGAGACAGGTTAGCTACTGGACATAAGGAGGTCAGCTGACTCCCCTGCTTCCCACACTCCTCAAAGTGTTCACTGCAGCTACCTGGAAGTCCTTCCCCAACACACTTGACATCACTTCACCTTTCGAGCAGGAATTAGGACAGACTTAGCAAATGTACTCAGAAAACTATTCACGAGGGAAGGAAGTGTAAAAGAGATGATTACCTCCAGATGACATGTTGAGGTACCCAGTGGCTGGTTACTCAGGCTCTCTTTGGCAACAGTAGCCAAAATCCCTTACCCCGTGCCACAGACGAAGAAGATTCTGTGTGTAATGTCCCTTTTTGAAATAGGATTTAATAATAAATAATAATAATAAATTAAAATATAAAAATAAAATATAATATAATTAGAAAATATAAAATTAAATTAAGTTTAATGAATGGTCAGAGGGGATGAAATAAAGAGCTATGACCATTGGAGGAGTAAAGGTATAAAAAATTTGAATAAATCATCAATTCATATATAAAACAAGCATTTAATAATCAATAAAGGAATCAATTCAAGCAATCAATTTAGAAATAAATTATTATTCTCAAAAGGGCAGCAATGAAGGGTGGTGACTCATTTCTTGTAAAAGATTGTGACTCCCTCGAGAATGAGATATAAAGGGGAGATCATTTCTTGGGGAAGAAATCAGTCATCCAAGAAATTCGATCAATTCAATCATCAATCATTTATATAAACATTCAAGCATTATTCAAATGTTGACTTGTCAATCCATCAAGAAATATTAATAAGCAAAGACAATCGGAAATAATCTAGCAAATACATCAAGCAATCAGTTTTGAATTGAGGAAGTGTCTTGCAAATAGCAAGGACAAAATCCCTTCCAATCTCAGAAGAAGTGGAAGGACAAAAACCCCTTTCATGCTCTTATCAAGTTTGGACGAAAACCCAAATCTTGTTTGAGGAGGACAAAAACCCTCCAAGGTGGGCTAAGAGTTTTGAAGGACGAAAACTTTTTTATTCTCTTTGGCAAGCTAAGGATAAAAACTCCTGCTATTGTCACTGTTTTGTTAGGGATGAAAACCTCTAATTCAGCAGATTTGTGAGTATTTCCAAAGAATTCATGATATGATTGATTTTGAATATTGTGCTATGATTTATTGATCTGAATATTATCATAAATTCTTAATCTTCGATAAAATTATTATCAATTTTGAGTAAATGTTATTGTTTTAACTTTAAAGCAAAAATCAGGAATATTCCAAAATGGGACATCACACCCTGTGAGATTGAAGCAGCACATGAACCACCCATCTGCAGACAGCAGAATATGGCACTTTTTCCTCTAATTTCTGCAAGAATGGAAGCTCTAGACCTTCACACACATGCTGCCCAACCCTGCGGGCCAAGAATACATTTCACTAGATTCATAGGAACAACATTAAAGCAAGTAGCCTGACCTTATGTTTTGAGACTGCTCCCTAGAAAACAATCTCTGGATTTGTTGGAGGTTCTTTGGCGAGCCATGGAAACCTACAAGAAGAGTAAATCGAAAGATACAAAGCACATACATCACCAAACCCACACAAAACAAAGGAAACAGGGGGATGCTTGATACAGGCTGAGAAAGAGAAGGGCCTTAGAAAATGAAAAGCCAGTTGCCAAGTAGACTTGGCACTTGAAGAGCCCTTCAGAAGCAAGGATATAAAGGTCTCATAACTTTGCATATAAGCTACATGCCACCATCGTCAGAAATGACGAGGGAATCGTAAAAATTGGTAGCTCCAATTTCTTTAAGAAGAAATGTTCTTCTTTTTATTAAATTCCAATATAAAAACATAATGGAGTAAGCTGAGCAAACCAAACAAAACACACTGTCTACACAAACAAAAATGAGCACAACTACAAGGATGATAATATGTGACCAAGAAACCCTCCAGGCCCTCCCTAGAAAATTTCTTATCACCAATCAGAGCTGAAAAAGAGATTGTTCCACCCCGCTGTTGGCTGTAATAGTAACCTCATTGCGCTTGTGTTAGCAACATGTAGAAAAGATATCGCCATAGGATTTGCATAGAAAAAGCCTTCTCCAACAAACTTATAAACATCCGAACCCAGGCATTCCATTTTACACAAACCTTGAATAACTACAGAAGAATCTCATTCCACAGTCAAATTCCTACGACCTAGCTCTGAAGTTTGAATACCTTCAACGACCACTGCCTATTCTGCTTCATTGTTTGGCTTTAGACCCTATGAAAAAAGGTCCACCTTTTAAAAACTTACTAGATGTGTCCTGAATTACTGCTCCTATCCTTGTTAAAACAAAGAGATGATAGAATTTTCAATGAATTCCATTACCCTTGGCAAACAGTATTAACAAAATTCTTTTTGACCATATAAAATTCATATGTTTTTTGACTGTGAACTTCGAGGCCAGGATCATATGAACTTAAGCCAAGCATCATTAAGTATACAAATTAGATAATAGTGGATACAGAGTACCCTTATTCACAATCTCTGAAAACAATTAATAGATAACACGGGTACAGACTTTCCAATTTCCACAAATTCATACTCAGCACACAACCCATCCCTCCAATATAGAGTACAAAACATTAATGAAAGCCAGGCAAGGTAGTTAAGTGAGTTGACCAGTTAAGTATCTGGAAATGTATGCTACTAGAGATTAGGTTGATTGCAACAATTTTATTGATGTATATAAAAAGCATGTGACATAATTACGCTGTAAATATGTACATGTAAAATTACATAGGTCAACTAAGTCAACCTTTCCTACCATTAATTCACTTTGAATGAGTGTCTACACACATATTGTATGTACACACAAGAACTACACATGACCCCGCACGCGTCTAAACATGTCCTACCAGATTAATGTAATATTTTTGTTTTGTTTTCAGATTTGAATTTGTTTTCGAAATGCAGAGAAATGTAGAAATAGATATTGCAATATTCTTATTTTCAGCAATGAATTAAGCAGAAATAAATCTTCGAAGCACAATATTCAGTAATACTCACAACCAACAATATTTTCAGATGTATTTTCGAAACTGGTTTTACAATATATCATCAAAATAAGCACCACCGAGATCATCAAAATACATTACAATGCTATTTCCAACATACCCATTAAATTTGGAGCATACAAGATTGATTTTGCACTTAGAACCAGCAAACTGGAAGCTCCAAACTTGTACACCACACCTCCAAATAGTATCAAATCTGCACTCGGTCCACAGTACAATTACAGCAAGGAAGTCCAGCAAAACCCTAGGTGCCAACCTCCAAAACTCCCATGTACCCTAACCAGGCTTGTACGGCCAGCAAGGCATATTTATGACTAGCTTAGAAAAGAGAAAATCTGCTTCAAATCTGCAAATAAATTATTCTTCCTTCCCTTCTTTGTATTCTTCAAATCTTCCCTGAAGTTTTGTGCTCAATATTGGAGATGCAAACAAACTATGAAGCTCAGATGTGATTCTTGTATGGAACCGCTAGTCAATCTCTCAAGTTAGATCTTTCACCAATGAAGATGTTTACAGCAAGGGTTTTCATCAAGGTTGCCAGGAGATGGGGGTTCTTGGAGACTCCGGAGACTAGTACCAGTACTGGTATGGCCATTTTTTCAAAATAGGAGACGGGGGTACTTGGAGACGTCATTTAAAAAAAAAAATATATAATTTAATAATTTATAGAATATCGGAAAATAATGTGAGTCTGACATTGAACCTTCAAAACAAGAACAGTAATAGAGCCAAAACTTAAAGACTAAAGTTTAACATTAACTTTCAAATAGTAGTACACAAATGACAAATGTCATTGTGTCACAGTCAAATTGATTACATATTGAAATTCAGAAATCTTGACAGCTTCACAAGCTGACATGTAAACAAAAAAGCAAAAATCAGAAATCTATCATCTACTCTTCTATGCCATGATCATCCATATCAAGGTCCTCAACTATGATGCTCTCCAAATACTCATCACTCTCAAACTCATGTTCCTCTATTGGTAGAATAACAAGGGCTAAATCAGTAAGGCCATCTGCTTCAACCACTTCATCCACAATGGCTGCAGCTTCTCCATTAGCTGAAGTTTGATCCCATTGTGCTGAAGGACTCTCATTGTATCTAGGATCTAGCTATGAATGTAGACTAGGTTCTTTGCTTTCTTTGAGCCTAAATAGTTCCTCTTTAGTGAATGGATGAAACCATAAGTACTCTAGTTTCTCTCACAAGATGAAGAGCTGGCTACTTGTGAGAGCAATCTTATTGCAAATGATTGCAAATCAGGGGTTTCACCTCCATGGTTCCACCACCACTCTATAGGATCTTTCACGGAACCAAAATCACCTTGTCCAAGTTGACTTTTTATCGTCAACAGAGCCGACCCAATCTGAATCTGTGAATCCACGGAGTCTAGGATTAGAACTCCGAGAGTAGAGAATTCCATAATCAATAGTGCCCTTCACATAACGAAGCACACGCTTTGCGGCTATCCAATGATCAGCCTTGGGAGCTGTCATAAAGCGTGAAATGTAGCTGACTGTGAAGCTGATATCAGGTCTAGTAGTAAAGAGGTAGATGAGACTACCTACTAGTTGCCTGTATGTAGTATCATCAACGGAAGGAGAATCAGATTGGGCTGATAACTTCAGACCTTTCTCCATAGGTGTAGATGCAGTCTTGCAATCCTGCATACGAAACTTGTCTAACAGAGCCCTAGCATATTTAGACTGAGAAATGAATATACCAGAATGCTGCTGCCAAACGTCAACACCTAGGCAATAATGCATGAGCCCAAGGTCAATCATGTCAAAAGATTGGCATAAACTCTGTTTGATTCCCTGAATCAAAGATGCCGAACTATCGGCGATGATCAAATCATCCACATAAATGACCAGAAGGATGATATCACTGTTAGTAGTTTTGATGTACAAGTTTGAGTCTGAAGAACTCCTCTTGAAGCTTTGATCACTGAGGTACTTATCAATTTTCATGTACCATGCCCTAGGGGCCTGCTTCAATCCATAGAGAGCTTTCACCAATCTGAGGACCTGGTGTTCTTTACTTGCAACCTTGAAACCTGGAGGCTGCGTCATGTAGACCTCTTCTTGTAGGTCACCATTTAGGAAAGCACTCTTGACGTCCATCTGATGGACCTTCTAGCCAAACTGTGCTGCCATGGCTAGGACTAATTTGATAGTGCTCATCTTTGCGGTAGGAGCAAAGGTCTCCTCATAATCAATGCCCTGATGTTGAGAAAAGCCCTTTGCAACTAAACGAGCTTTGTACTTATCCAAAGTACCATCAAACTTGTATTTGATTTTGTAGACCCATTTGCAGCCAATGGGTTTCTTCCTTGGTGGAAGATCAAAAAGTTTCCAGGTGTGATTCTTCAACAGGCTTTGGTGTTCAGATTGCACAGCCTGTTCCCACTCTGGAATACCTTTGGCCTCAGAGTATGTCTGAGGTTCAAACACACTGTGAATGTTGGCCATGAGAGCAAAATTAACTGTCCTTGCAGGTTTGCTCTTTTTCCGAGCAATTCTCCCATCGATGAGTTAATCATCTCGAAGATCAGGAAGTGTCTTGGCTCACCATTTAGGCCGGAGAGGAGAAGGACCAACATTAACATCAGGAGATGCTCTATGATCAGGTTCCTCATAAGAAGAATCCAGATCAAAATCAGGTGAAGCATCTGCAAATCTGGGTGATCCTGTAGGAGAAGCCGGAGGTATATGAACAAGAATCACCGGGATAACTGGAGCTATTGGAGCCCTCCCATCAGGTGGACCTAAGGGAAGTCTAAATCCCAAATCATGAGCCTTCATAGGCTGGTCTGCTGAATCAGGAACAGGAGAGACAGGCATGAAGGGTCCTCGCTGCTCATCAAAAACTACATCACGACTATACAGGAGACGAGATGTCTCAATGTCGATCAAGCGGTAGGCTTTGTGAAGACTATTGTATCCAGTAAGCATAAGTTTCTAGCTCTTGGCATCCAACTTTGTGCGTGAAGCATCAAGGATCCAAACATAAGCAAGGGAGCTGAAAACCTTCAGATGACTGATTTTGGGCTTGCGACTTGACCAGGCCTCTTCTGGAGTCTTGCCTTTGACCGCCACAGTGGGTGACCGGTTCAAAAGGTAGACTGCAGTGTTAACTGCATCTGCCCAAAACTGGTTCGGAACATGTCTGTGGTTGAGCATGGATCTAGCCATCTCAGTGATTGTTCTGTTCCGACATTCAACCTCGTTGTTCTGTTGGGGTGTGTGGGGTGTGCTTAACTGCACTTACTGCCATGAATATCACAGAAGCTAGAGAATTCTTTAGAACAAAATTCCCCCCCATTATTTGATCTAAGAGCAATAATAGATTTCCCATACTTGTTTTCAACTAGAGATTTAAACTTCTAAAATACAGTAAACGCTTCTGATTTCTTTGCAAGAAAATAGACCCACTGTTTTCTACTGAAATCATCAACAAACAACAGAAAATACTTGGACCCAAGAACAAAAGGACTAGCCATAGGGCCATAGATATCAACATGAACAAGCTGAAGTACTTGAGAAGCCCGCCATGAATCGCCACTTTTGAAGGGTGTGCAATGTTGCTTCCCAGCCTGACATGCATCACAAACTCCAAGCTGCTGAGTTTGAATCTCTGGCGATCCGAGGACAAGTGTTCCCGAGCAAGCTGAGCAAGATAGCGCACATTTAAGTGCCCATATCGTTGATGCCAAAGTGTACAGAGAGAAGACTGCTGAGCAGCCTAGCTAACACCAGAATCTGCAAGTCTGAAAAGACCATGATCCTCAAGGCCAACTGCAACAACTGACTGAGTCTCCCGATTAGTGATGGTGCACTGATGTGAACTGAAGGTGACATCCAACTGTGGAGAGTGTCGCAGCATCTGACTGACTGAGAGTAGATTGAGTTCCATCCCTAGAACGTGGAAGACATCGAGGAAAATGAGATTCCTCCCAGTAGACTGAATCTGAATGTTGCCTTTGCCGACAACCGTGTATTCTTCCCCGCCACCAAATATAACAGAATCTGAATAAGGCTGGTAGTCAGTGAACCAGTCTCGACGGTGGGTGAAATGACGAGAGGCACCTGAATCAATATACCAGGCAGACGATTTGACATGATCTGCGGGTCTTTTAGCCATGAAGGCGTAAAGGTAGATTCTGTCTGCTCAGTGTGCTCTGCACTGTTCGCTTTGGGCTGCGACCTAGATTGCTTAGCTTGGGCAGCTAAGCGCTTCCGACATTCAACCTTCATGCGACCATACTTGTGGTAGTAGTTGCATTGAATGTTCTTTTTCTTGGAGCCTTCTGATGCTTGAGCAGAGGGTTTCTGCTGAGAAGACTGTTGAGAATGAGACTTGCCCTTATCCTTGTGAAAAGAATTAGCAACAAAGGCTTGTTCTGTGGAGGTGGAGCTGGAATTGCTACCGAATTGCTGTGTCCACCGATCTTGCTGAAGCAGAAGTGTGCAGAGATCTGTGAACTTCAGATCAACACTAGTAGAAGTGATGTTGAGAGTTTCGATACAATGCACGTAGGACTTGGGTAAAGTTTTAAGGGTGATTACCACAATGTCCTCTTCCTCCATCTTGCGTCCAATGGCAAGCAACTGATCACGGATTTCCTGAATCCTATTCAAGTGATCCTGGAGCGATTTTCGCTCATCCATGACAATAGAAAATAGAGAGTTCTTGAGAGAGAAGGCCTTGCTTTTATCAGAAGTCTCATGTAGAGTTTTGAGATGTGCCCATATCTCGGCAGCTGTTTTGCCGGATGGAATCCGAGGGAGCTAATCATTAGCTACGGATAATTTGAGAAGCATCACTGCCTCCTGATTATGCTGGTCATATGCAATCTGATCAAGACCAGCTGTAGTCGGACACTGAGTAGTACCTAAAACCACTTGATCGCTGCCGCGATATTTGAAGATGGTTAGCATCCGTTGCTTCCACGTGCTATAGTTTCGACCATTGAACTTCTGATTTCCCTCGAGCAGAATATTCGTCAGAGATGCCATGGCACGAATTTATGTGAAAAACTGAGAAGGCATGTACTTCGAGGCAAATTGTCGGAGGACCCAGAAAAAATGAAGAGGCACCCAGAAGAGAGCTTGAAAAACCCAAAAAGAATATGCTGTCAGAATTTGGATCCGCTGGCTCGAAAATCGAGGCACCCAGAAAAATGGACGATAGCCCAGTTGAGCTCTCAAAAAACCCACCACGAATCTGTGCTCAGAAATTTTTTTCGATTGAATCTGGAGGGTCAAAACCCTAGCCGAAAGTCAGAAAACGTGGGTTTGACCAAGTTGCAGGTTGCAGAAAAAATGGCGGGTCTGTACTGCGCCTTAAAATGCCGAAAACCCTCGCCAGGCAGACGCAAACAGGAAGAATCCCATTACACAGGATGAACACAGTCCTTGACAACCTCGAAAAAAAGAAGATTTAAAAAAAAAAGGTAAAAATTTCTTCACGAATTTTTGTTTGAAAAACTTTTGAAAACAAAAAATTTCCGAAAATCTGCAGCAAAACCAAGAGGCCCGAAAAATCTCAAAAAAGAATTCACAAATTCTTTATTCAGGCTCTGATACCATATTACGAAGTAATTGGTAAATATTTGCTTAATATTAACAGAGATCAATAGATCTTTATATACAAGAAGAAAGACGATGTTTCCTTAGGAAACGATCGTGAAGAATAGAAACATTCTATTCTCAGCTAACAGCTAACAAAGTATCTACAGAATATTACAGTGGATATCCATTAACAACTATCTATTATCGTAATAGGCTAAAGGTCATGTTTGATTTGTGTAGCTCTGATGTGTAGGGCAATATCATCATTGACAGCTGTTATGCAACTACCAGTTGTTAGTTATGGTTAATGCTAGCGTATCCGTTCTCAACTCAGGTGTTGCCAGGAGAAAGCTTTTCTACAACCCAAACAGCTCTGATATGCAACTGCTTTTGGGTGCTCATAAAATGCCTTGTATAATCATTGTGATTTCCTGAGGATGCCAACAATCTAACAAGGTAAATCTTCATTACAATAGCCCCAATCCTTCCCACTAATACCTTCTGGGATCTGGTTGATGGTAATAGTCATGATCTGGTATACATTATTTGTGGTAGACAAACATCACATCTCCAAAGGGTCAGGCCATTTGCATTTAACCACACAACAACAATTTCAGAAGATTTTACTGCAAGAAGTGTTCCAGAAATAGATGCCATTTTTAACAGTCAATAGGTTGTCATTTATATGTCAGCACCTCGGTATTTATTGCTGCCACTTGATAATTTCCTTTCAGATTGACATCACTGCCTGGCATACTGAATTCTTTGCTGTCTATGAATTCTAGGAAGAGTATTAGATTGATTGTCTGATCTATAAATGGAAAGGTCCAAAATTGTAAATGCAAATGCTTAGATGAGAGGATTGTTCATCTCAGAACCTGCAACAGAGAAAAGGAGGATGCTCATAGCTGCATGGAAATGGATAACATGACTGCCGACACCTCTGAGGCAAGAAATCCAGACAAAGACAGCCTTGTGACTATAATTGTGGATGATGAAAGCAAACTTGTTAGCAAGCTGGTTCCTAATGATGCAGAGACATACTTGTCCATTATTATTCCTGTGCAAGAACATACATTAAAAAAGGGTAATAGCACTTTTGATTTGCTATCTCTTGTCCTAATTCCTGTTTAAATGCCTACTCTAGTCAGTCCATAAAACTTCACTTTACTTCTGACCTTATCAATAAGAGGGGCTGCAACCCAACCATATTCATCTCCCCACCAAGGGTGAGGTCTTTGTTGCCTCAACTTCCAACTGCTGAGCCCATAATATTTCTCTCAACAATACTCAAAGAAATCAGCTCCTTCTATCGGAATGACAAGTACCATTCTGAAATCACTCCCCCTAATATGAAAGCAAATGATAAACTCCAAACAACATGGCGACCTCTGCAATTAACTCCCTTTAAAATGATACATTGATCCATACTGTTTCTGCTAATATCAATGGCACTCTTCATGGCCTAATAAAAAATGTTGGAATCCAAAAGCATGGAACAAGCCGCCAAACAGAAGTGTATTACTTATCTGATTAACAATTGTTAAGGACAAAGACAACTAAATGGCTATCACAGGCTACTTAAACAAGCAAGATGAATGTCTCATGCAGCTAAAACAATGCTACCAGAGGAAACTCAACCAGACTGAGGCTATTAAGCATCTGTTGAACAGTGATATGGTGAGAAGAGAAGCTTCTATTGTTTCCCAGCACAATCAACATCAAATGACCACCAAGAGATCAAACAATACAAAGAGCTTCCAAATGGTTGAGTTACTTGAGTATGCAGTCCTGCTGAATAATGGAATACAATCCCCGCTGGGCTTCTGGAAGGTGGGATTACCAGTCGTCACTGGAACAATGGGGGAAGTGAAGATGATCCTTGCATCATCAAGCATCACTGTGTGCTCACATGCCCTAGCTTTTGAAGAGACACATTCCAATGTTATACCACACAAGATGTCTTAGTAATACCGGCTAATATTTCTGTATTCCAGCATATTAAGGGTTTTTTTGTTTGTTTGTGGATATCTCTCCAAGGTTCTTAGTTCACTCTTCTCCACCAGAAGGATGGTTTTGTACCACATAGATGTTTGGTCTTGGTGATCTTCTGTGATTTCGTATGGGCTTTCTTTTATTTGCTGATATCTCTTCTAGGTTCTTAAGATCTTCAAATACCATGTGTGTAAGTACAATCGTATTTCTTGGTGGTCTGTACAAGAGATTAATGGGCAAAGAATTTGAGGTAAGAGATTAATCAAGAAAAAGAGAGACAATTTCTTGAGGACCTTAGTTTCTATCGGACATAGCAATTTGAGCTCATTCTCTAGGAAGCTCATTAAACCTACGAAACCCGGGGACGCGTCCCCTACCTGAAAACCCCCGTCCCAGTCTCGGGGACGTTTCGGGGACTTGGGGATGGCCAGGGGACGTCCCCCCCTGTCCCCAAATTGTCAAAATTTTGAGGGGACGTCCCCGAAACGGGGGGACGGCTTCCCTAGCTGTGGGGGACGTCCGTACGTCCTGGGGACGGCTGGGGACGGATTGGGGACGGCCAGACGTCCCCCACATCTAGGGCTAGGGAAAAATATTAAAATAAAAAAAGTTGTATTTTCAAATTTTTTTTAATGATGTTTTTTGTGTAATTGAGGGAGTGAAATATCTCATGAAGGGTTTTTTGCCAATAGAAAAATAACACCCGATGCCTATATAAAATAATAAAAGTATTTTTGGCCTCGTGGGGCGCTGCCCCTTGACCCCGCCCTGTATCGCAACAGGGAGCGCGCAAGGGGCGCTGCCCCTTGACCCCAAGTTGGGGGCGCTGCCCCCAAACCCCCATCAAAAAAATATAGGGGGGAGCTGCGCTGATGGAAGTAGTGAAAATTTAACCTCTGAGTCTATTGATAATGTTGTATGTTCGATGTTTGCATTCTAAAATGTTTTCATAGTATCATACACATTGTATATCCATGTTTTCATATGAATATAATGTATAGATGCATGCTTTATCCATGTTTTCATATGAACATTTAGAATTTTCCTATATATTTTAAATTTTCCCTATATTTTATACAGCCGTCCCCTTTGCCGTCCCCCCTGGTCCCCAAATTTGGCAAAAAAATTTGCCGTCCCGGAAACTCGTCCCCCCATCCCCCCGTCCCGGAAACTTGGGGTAACGTAGCATTAAACACATTATAGCTGATGTTGTTTGGTTACTGTGGACAAATATGTTGGCAGAAAAGATGGAGGAGTTCTGAGTTTGGAAATTAAGAAGTTTTATATGATATAACATGCTATAGCTTTAATCTTGGATGTTGCGATGTGGATCAGGGCTGTGTTTCTGAGTAATGTCATTCATGACTACTAATTTTATGATAATTATATGGCTGTTCTGGCTTGGGTTGCCTTGTTGTGTTATAGATTTGACCTATGACCTGGCCCTTTTCAACCCTCTTGATCCTACTTTGCCTGAGTAGTCCCTAGGTTACTAGTTAGAGGCAGTGAGTATAGGCAACAACATGGTACTTAGTTCATTTTACATGCTTGCTGACAAACCTAGGGGTATGTTTATCAGTATTAAGGTCTAATCTAATAATACTTATAATTATTGTTTTGTGACAAGATTGGTAAAACTGCAGTGTCTCAAGTTGATCCAGTGGCAACAAATTTCGGTTCCTTGACTTGGAATAGTCACGGGTCAGACAGACTCCCGGTTGTTTCCACGAGTCTGAATTTTTATAGAACCTATCCAAGACTTGCTTAGTATCAAGCTAACTTTAAAATAAATTAAAACATTAAATAAATGTATTTTTACATTAAAAACATTTATAGTTATTTAAGCGTGAAAATTTAAAACCGTGATTTTCATGGTTCATTTGTATTCTTAAAGACTTAAAGTCATAGAAATATAGAAATATGAGCAATATTTCTAATTTTGTTGTGCCATGTATGACAAATGTCAGTTCATTGAAATTTTGAAAGTTGTAGCTTCTTGTAGAATTTTTACAGGATTTGCAGCTTTTTGAATTAAATGCTATTTTTCTTTGGAATGTATAAAAATCAGTGTTCCACTGGCACATGTCCTTAAAGGTCTGCATGATATCCTGGGTCAGGGATGGGATGTTCCATTTGTGTCCCTTCTGAAATTCCAGGGAATCTCTAATTTTTTGGGATGTTTGGGGATGCCCCGGTGCCCCTGCATAAAAATAAAAAAAGGTAACTTATTTTTTAACTAGAGATCCGTAAAATTCTATTACTATTTTAAAAAGCCCTATAAATCAAATTTTGTTTGTTTAATTTATTTTCACTTTTTCTTATTCATTTGTATTTTACAAATTCAACTATTAGTTTTAATTCTTTGTTTAAACCCCCTCTCATCCCCGCTCACTGTCCTCAAAATCTAAGATTTTTTTTGCTGTTCCTAAAACTTGGTTCTCCCATCCTGGAAACTTGGAGAAACACTTTAAAAAAATCCTTTTTTTTGGAAATATTATCGAATTTATGGTTTTTCATAATTTGTTGTCATGCTAAGATTTTGTGAAGTATTTATAATTATACCTAGGGTTATAATGAGGTCTCAACAAGGGGTTTCAAGTTTCAACCCAAAGCTGCCCTTAGTGACCATAAACAACCTTTGGATTGTATATCTTAGACTCTCTCTATCAAATGAATTATCAGTTTACTTGCTGTCACATGGCTTTCTATCTATTGTGTGTGTTTTCTGGTATGGCATTTATGTTATTATACTGCCCGAAATTATCCTAGCTATAAAGAACACTTGGATCTGACGTAAGTTAACAATCATGAACTTGATATTGCAGCTTGAAAATAATTAGTGTCAGTATATATTTTATAGCAGTTTTGAGTTTCAAGCATCTGTCTCAACATTGGCTAGTAGATTAGCCTTATTGAGGATGAATCAACAGTGTATATTAGCTTTAGTCAAATTTTGGTTGCAGTGGCAGAAGTAGATACAATTTCTACACGATGGGGACAATTAGATGTTCTGAAGGAAGTTCCATTTTTAGTTTGTGAGGCAACTGTGACTGTAAAGAAGGATTTGGGGCTGATTGTTTATCCCAAAAGGAAGAAGAGTACTTGTGTTGGCATACAATTATTGTAGGAAAGAACTGGTGAAATCAGTTCTCGAACTTTAATAAAGAAAAAGATGAACCCCAAACACTCTTTGGTTTCAAAGTATCTAGATTTGCCAAAAAGTGAGAAGAAGATGCAAATGTCTATTTGCTTAAACTGGGAATACTATTGAGAACAAAGATATATTGCTTTTGATGTGGCTTCAGAATTTAGGGAAATGCTTTTGATGGCAGATAGTGAAATCAAAAGATTGGGCATGAATATGTCTATGGCCAAGTTACTAAAGTGGGTAATGCCTAAAGTAGGAACACTTGAGATTGTGCAACCTTCTTTAACACTTGTACCCACTTCCACCCGAGCCACTTAGCCAATAGTTGAATGTTCATAGGATGCCGAATTTTTGAGAGGAGGGGTGGGGCAGGTGTAGGCATTATTTTGGATTATAAAAATAAAAGATTCATTATGTATGTTTTAGCATGTTATAAGTTTAATAAGTATTGGCATGCTGCTGACCAAATCTAGTAGTGATAATGGAAGGGAACGTAATTATTTTTTTGATTACATGTGGTTAGTACTTGTGATAGGTACATATGGGTGTCATATGGTTGTCCAACTG
This sequence comes from Cryptomeria japonica, assembly GCF_030272615.1. Classification (NCBI taxonomy): domain Eukaryota; kingdom Viridiplantae; phylum Streptophyta; class Pinopsida; order Cupressales; family Cupressaceae; genus Cryptomeria; species Cryptomeria japonica. The sequence goes on from NC_081408.1 coordinate 510,445,392, forward strand.
CAATTTCACTTGTGCTCAAATGTATTCCATGACTAGACTCTTGTTAAGGAAACTCTGATCAGACACTGGCTATATTGCTGTCCATATTTGGAGATTGTATATTACATGTTCTGAATGATATGAATAAATATCAAGTTTTCATGCACTCCCTGTAGTTAGGGTCTTTTATTGTTTAGTGTTTCTTTTCTTTTGATCTTGCAGTTATTTAAACACTCCTAATTACTATTGTAATTTGTGCTTTCGAGCCCAATTGACTGAAATTGGTAATTTTTGAAAACAATATAATTTCTTTGTTTTTTGCAATTGTGCTTGTAATGGATATGCCTCTTCCTTATCTGTAGCCACAATTTTTGTGGATGCATTTTAAGTTAGTTCTTTGAAGATGCATCTCCTCACCACAATCATTAAAACCATCATTTTTTATGGGTTGTATGTTATAACTGTGGATGATGACACGGTTGGTGTTTTGTAAATCAACATAATATTTTCTTTCTCTAGGAAGTGGAAACAAAGGATCACTTAATTTAGGGGAGATATCATTAGTTTGTATTAAGACTTAAGGAGGGTTGCTTGCTATTTTTTCTTTTGTTATTTAGACTGGATGTGTGTTATGCTTTTCCTTTGAGAGTTGTGATTTATTTTAATATAGATGTACAAAGACTCTTTGGACAAACCAATTGATTACCTCCTCTGTTCAACCCTTTTTAGTCATTAAAGGTCTCAACTTCAAGTGCCCTTGGATATTGTAGTTATCCACACATATAGTACTATGTAAGTGGCCACTAGGGTACTCAATTCATCTTATTTTCACTCTTGGTCTAGAGCTGCTCCCACTTGGCCACAATCTATTCTATGCAGGCAGATTCACATTATGTTAGAGAGATTCCAGGAGTAGCTACATTCACTTTGGATTATTTATTTGACTGGGATTTCTTAGGTTAGATCTTGTATTGGTCACCCATGGTCCTCCTCGCTTTCTAGATTCTTTGACAATTAATAAAAGATTTTCTAGTCAAACCTTGGTCTCCAGCCTTGATCTCCATTGACCACCGTCCTCTTTGATTATTTTGAATTGTTTATTTGTATTGGATCACTTTGTAGTTTCTGATAGAGTTAATCCAATTTGGGTTTATCCTATCTATTTAGAATCTTTTATTGTTTCAGCTTCCGTTACATTTTTGGCTTTTGAGTTCCTTTTTTTAATGCTGTTGCTAATGTAACTTGTACATAGGCGTCCCATTAGACTACATTGATCATTCAGGGACATCAGTGTAATTTCATTCTTTAACTCTAGATCTGAGTAGCTTGATTTCTATATAACCTAAATATGATTTTCGATAAAAGATGAGTTCTAGTTGTATCTTTGCTATGCAGCATGTATACTTGGTTCGATGTTTCTCCTAGTTCTGTTCTTTGATGTCTTGAGAAGGCCACTTTTGCTTTGCCAGTTGCACATACATGATGATGTTTCATGGCTTTCATATTATATATAGATTATCTAGTTAATTTCTAAAACCAAAATTGACCAAGTTCCTTAGAATTCACAAGTGGAACATATGACTAGTTCACAACTTGTCAATGTTATCCTCAGTGTTCAGAAAATGAAGTGTTGCCAGGTTTTTCAATGATCAAAGGATTCATAAGCTGGTTACTCATACCTTCTGGTTAAGAATGAATTGAATTGATGTTATGGTCTGTCTTGACATAAATTTTAGTACTCTAATGAGCATTTTGAATAAATATTTCCTTTTGCATCAGGATAATGAGTCTCCTTCCACTTGGTTGACTTTGTGCAATAGTTTTCTTTTGGAAAAGTGATCAAGATTGCCTATCATTTTTTTTAGGTTGCTAACATCAGCAATCCAACCTAAAGTGCATAATTTTCTTCTGCTTTTTGTTCAGTTCGGTTTTATGGAAAACATACAAGTGGAGAAGAGAAGCTTCCTGTTAAAACAGACCAAGATACACTTAGAGAAGCATACAGGTTGGGCACTAATATTTTTCTGTACTAAACAGTGATTTTACATGTCTGTGTGTGTGTGTTGTAGATAAACATTGTGCTCATATTAGATTTTTTCATAAGATGCATATTCAATATGTTTATAGGTCAAATCTGTTTATAACATGCACTAATTGTTGTGGCATGTAGTTGGAAATTTTTACCAAAACACTTGCATTGATTACCTACATTTTATAGCACTCTCACAGTAGTTGATATTTATCATTTCATTTCTATAGATGAGAGAATGGAGATGAGATGTCTATCAATATTAGCAAATAATTTTTCTTTCTCACATGGCTATTCTAGGCGTATTGCAAGCCAGTACTATTTCAGTAAAATAGGTTATAGTTATCAAATTTCTATCTTCAACAAGGTGTTGGTGTGGTATTTTCAAATTATAAATACAATACCGCATTTAAAAGAAATTCATTTTATTTCTAGGGTCTAATCTACAAAAGTTATCTACATTGAAAAGGCCACTCATCATACAATCATTGTGAGTTCATTCTCTCTCCTTTTATATGTGAATGTAACTATTGAAGATATAGTTATTGAATATTATATTGTTATGTCCCTTCCTAACCAGTTGAGTTGGTGGACCTTTAGCCTATCCAGTTGGTTCTCATAGGCTAATGAGTTAGGGTTAGGGAGTTTTGGAGGCAGTTTAGCTTGTGGTTTGATATTATTTGATGGATTAGTTGAGCTCCCACCATTATTATGAGCTTAATGCCCTTTTTTGGAGTGATTTTGAGTTAGTCTTCTAATATTTACTATTTTTAGTAAGTGAGTTTTGAGAACTGACTGGACTAGCTAGCAAGGTTACTATTTTTAGTATTGTCAGTGGGTTCAGTTTTGATGACTATCTTAGCTTTTTATATAGTCTGGTGGTTTTAAATAAAATAACGATAAGTTATTAATAAATAAAGTTAAAACTTTCATTTTAATTTATTTAATTAAGGACTATAAGGGGGCCAGTTATAAAATGAAAAGTGACTTATATTTAATATATGGCCCTTTATATTCCAATGAGACATTAGAGATTTAAAAAAGATGGATTTTATTAAATAAAGTGTGCTTGGAGAAAAAGTTTGAATGTCTTGGGGAGTCTATAAAAGGCATTTTGGGAGTTCATTTTCATTCATGCCGAGTTTGATATTTTATATTGTCACTTCTTATGGGAGAGATTGCTTTTCTTTGGTTTGTGAGGATGGAAACCCTTGCAGGCAAGATTCTCCATTTCATTTAAAGGTCATAGCTGTGCGCATTGGAGGAGATCCCCATTTCAGTTTTGCAGAGTTTATTGAATATTTGATATGTAGAGGACGATTTGGGAGGTGTTTTGAAGGGTTTTTCTATCGTTTATTGCTGTTTGTACCTCCTTAATGCTGATCGTACCACCTTATGCCAGCCATACCATTCCTAGAGTTGGGACGTGAGGATTCCAAGGCAGGAGATTGGGCTTTGAGGATATAAATCTGCATTCTTGGTGATCATTATTGCTGATAATTAGTTCAACACCCTGCTTAATCCACCTACTCTACAAGAAGCCATAAAAAAAGGCTAGAGACATGGAGGCTTCTAGAAGCAAATTTTAGTCCAAGGGATTCCCTCATAAGCAGGATAAGGATAAAAAATGTTTCCAAAGGGACTCATCAGCCACAAAGTGATTCAAACAAGTTGGATGGTGAGCAGTTGAATGACCTTAGAAGGAGGATATTGTGGTTACATTGTAGAGAACCTTGGGACTCCTCACATAAGTGCAATATGAAAGCAAAGGTTAAGTAGTGGGAGTATTTTTTGCTGAGGAATCTGCATCAGAAAATTCAGATAGGCAATCTGATTCAAAGAGTAGTGAAGAGGAAAATACATTGGAAGAGCCCAACCATGATAGGGCCATTGCACAACTTGCTAATGCTCAAAAGGCAATCACTTTCAAGGTAAGAGGTGTAATATAGGGGCAACAAGTTGTTGCTTTAATTGATGTAGGAGTTGCACACAATTTCATTGATGAAAGGCTTGTAGGTAAGAGGGGATTGCAAATTGAGGAACATGATGGATTCAGGGTGATGGTAGCTAGTGGGCACAAGCTTCCTTTCGTAAGATTAACAATTTGAGTATACAGTTGGGTGACTATGAGTTGAAAGATGAATTCTATGTAGCGGACATGGGGGACAATGATGTTATTCTTGGCATGACATGGATGTTGTCACTTGTAGGGCTCTCTTTCAACTTGTAGAAATTAGAAATGAGGTTCGAGCACCAAGGTAGGAAAGTGATACTTAGAGGACTTTTGGATGGAGGACCTAGAGTGCTGTCACTCGAGGATGGAGCTACTGATTAGGCATGATCATATAGAGTGGGCAAGAGAGTGTCATCATGCCAATAGTTTTTGAAATGTCAGGCTAGGAAAAGAGCAATTATCATCTAGATGTTTAAAGGTTACTATCTAAGCTTAGGAAGGTGTTTGGGAGTATCCCTCATGGAGTTCCTCCTGAGAGGGGAATAAAGCATGTCATTGAGTTGGAGGAGGGAGCCAAACCAATAATTACTACTCCTTATTGACATCCTAAAAGGCATAAGGATGAAATAGAAAAAGGAATTAAGGAGTTTCCGGAGATGGGGCACATGAGACCCAACAAGAGCCCATTCACATCAGTAGTAGTTTTGATTAGGGGAAAGGATGGTGGCTAAGGGAAAGGATGGAACAATGCAAATGTGCATTGATTATAGGGCCTTAAATAAAAAGACAATCAAGAATAGGTATCCAATTCCCAGAAAAGATGAATTTATTGATGAGTTGCGTGGGGCTCGGTACATTTCCAAATATAGATTTAAGGTAAGGGTATCATCGGATTCAAATGAGGAAAGAGGATATTGAGAAGACTACTTTTAGGTTGCCTTTTGGGAATTTTGAGTTTTTTGGTAATACCCTTTGGTTTGACTAATGCTCCAGCCACTTTTTAGAGTTGTATGAATTAGGTGTTCAAGAAACAGTTGAGAATTTGTTTTGATATTTTTTGATGACACCCAAATTTCTTAGTTAGACTCGGGAAGAGTATATGTAGCATTTTGAGGAGGTATTGAGCATCTTAGAGAGCAAGTCTCTATATGCTGAAGAGTCTAAATGTGACTTTGGAATGACATAACCTCTTTATCTCAATCACATCACTAGTGTAGGAGTGAGAGTTGATCCTGAGAAGGTTAAGGCCATTGTTGAGTGGCCTACTCCTACAAATCTCACACAACTCAAGGGATTCTTTGATCTCTGTGGTTTCTACAAGAGGTTTGTTATAGGTTTTTCACAAACTACAACCCCACTTACGTACTTGACTAAGAAAGGAGTCTTTGAGTGGTCTGATTTAGCACAAAAGTGTTTTGAACGCTTCAAACAATTAATGTCTATATGCCTAGTATTAGCAATGCTTGATTTTACCAAACCTTTTGAGTTAAGGTGTGATGCTTCAGGAGAGGGGATATGAGTAGTTTCGATGCAGGAAAAGCACCTATTGCATTTGAGAGCAAAAAGTTAAGAGGTGTGGAGAGGAGCTACTCTGTTTATGATAGGGAAATGTTGACCATTATGCATGCATTGGCCAAATTCAGACCATACCTAGTTGGGGATAAATTTATTATCAAAACGTACCACAATAGCATCAAATACTTCATGAGCCAAAATTATCTAAATGATAGGTAGTAGAAGTGGGTCAGTAGATTGCAGGCATATGATTTTCACTTTGTTTATGTCAAGGGTAAGAAGAATATAGTTGTTGACGCACTTTCTTTAAGGCCTCACATGTGTTCTTTGACATAGATTTCTGCTAATTGGAGAGAATTAATTATAGAAGAGTATGCTAAGATTCATGGGCAATGAGATGTTATAGAGGGCACAATTCATGATGATAGGTACACAGTGATTAATGAGTTGATCATATCAAAGATGAAAAAATCTTACTCGACAATAACTCCTTTGGCCCAAAATTTATGAAAACTTGGGACTCGGCAAAAACATGACAAATTTATCGAACATTTGAAAATATATAATTCTTAAAATATTCTTGAAAAACACACATATACAATGAATTTGCAGATCATATTATTGATTTCCATCATAAATAAATCAAAGTTTGAGTTAAATACATATCATGTACCAAAAAATAAGTGCAACCTCTAAATGAATTTAAGTTCAATACATATTATAGAGGATTTCATTCCTTGAATCTCCTTTATGTAGAATTAAAGTTCTCCTCTACTTGACATCTTCCATAAAATAAATACCTTTTTCAATAGCTGGCATTGGCATGTGCACACAAAGCCTTTCAATTTTTTCAGCTCATCTCATACACATTGATGAGCAATAAATCAATTTTCAGCTCATCTCATACGTAGAGTTATTTGAGTTTTTCTCTCGATTTTTTGCGATTTTTTCCAATAATTCGCCCCAATTTATTGCCAGAGTTTTTTGCAGATTAAATCGTGGCCATACATGAATCGCTATAAATTGGGAGTTAAATGATTTTTTGCAGATTTTTGCATCTATGGATCATATTCAAGAATAGGATCTATTTGGTGCCTTCACAATTTAAGGTGAAGATAGTGAGGACTTTCCATGATGCACCTATGGCTAGTCACACGGGTTTCCTTAAGACCTAAAGGTAGATTTGGGAGAGGTTTACTTGGGAAGGACTTAAAAATAAAGCCCTTAAGTATGTAAAGAGCTAAGTCACTGCGTTCGAATTCGAATTCGAGTTCGGCAACCGTAATATTCGGATGAAATTCGGCGACGACAAAAAATTCAACATTAAATTCGCCTTATATAACTTTTTTTAAAAATAAATAATATATCTAATAAATTATTATAATTTATAATAGTTAAGATTGCAAAATAGATTTGAAAGCATTACAAGCAGATTAAAAATAAATGAAAATAATTATAAATTAAATATACTTAATATTAAATTTTTTATTAAAAATTTAATATAAATTAAAATTATAAAATAATAAATAAATCTAAATCTATTTAATATTAATAACTAAAAGTATATTAAAATAACAATAATATTAATGGAAGGAATAAAAAAAAACCTAAAAAACAAATCGAAAATCCTAAACGAAAAACTATGTAATAAATTATTGATAGTTGTCTTATATGAGCCGGACCACTCTACTATATATATAAATCTAGGAACTATAGATCGCTCCCATCGAGCCGTTCGTATCCTAGCTCTATACATCGACCATACCTATATTGATTAGATATATGAAATTTGACAATGAGAATAGTGGCGACACCAAATTGACTCTATATTTAAATAGCATCTCTCTCCCGACGGGACTGAAATCCGAGAAGGAGAAGGATTGAAATCCGATGGCGACAATGCACGAGGGAAAAGTTGTGGCTGGGCAAGGTTCACACGGCATGGGAATAGCGGTGGCTGGGCACAACATCAATGGACAAATTCAACTGTGATGGATAACAAACTTGTTCAAACCGTTTGATTTTGCTGTACGAATTTTCGACGAATCTTTTCAAATTTTTTTTTTATAGATTCACTGAATTCTGAACTTGAAGCCGGAAATTCGGTGAATGCGGTGACTTTAGGTAAAGAGTGTCCCACTTGCTAGCTAAACAAGAATGAGCATACTTATCCAGCTGGTCTACTTCAGCCCCCACCCATTCCTATTAAAAAATGGGAATCTATCTGTATGGATTTCATCATAGGGCTACCCAAGGTACAAGGTAAAGATTGCATTTATGTGGTGGTTGATAGGTTGACCAAATTTGCACACTTTTTTGCCTTTTCAGCAACTTATACAGCGACGCAGATAGCTGATTTGTTTTTTAGAGAGATTTTCAAGTTGCTTGGGATGCCTAAGAATATTGGTAGTGACAGGGACAACAAGTTCCTAAGTATCTTTTGGCAGGAGCTCTTTAGATTGAGTGGGACTCAGCTCACTCCTCGCACTAGCTACCACCCACATATAGATGGACAAACAAAGATAGTGAGCAAATGGGTGGAGGGGTATCTCAAGAATTATCTTTCTAGGCAAAAGAGAGCTTGGATAAAATGGCTACACCTTGGTGAGTATTATTATAATAGTACTTATCACATGTCTATCCAGATGTTGCCATTCATGGCTTTATATGGATGTGAGGTTCCCAACTTCATGGATCTATTGTTTGGGGATAGCAAAGTGCCTAAGGAAAATGACTTACTACAAGAGAGTCATGACACCATGAAGTCATTGAAAGAAACTTGCAATAGGCACAGAATCAACAAAAGTTGTATGCTGATCAGCATTGAACAGAGCGTAGTTTTGAGATTGGGGACATGCTTTATCTGAGATTGCAGCCATATAGACAGTCTACTCTTAAGAAGAGTGGAGCAAAGAGGCTCAAACCTATATTCTATGGTCCATTTAGAGTGTCTTGACAGGTAGGAGAGGTTGCCTATGAGCTTGAGTTGTCAACTAGTAGTAGAGTTCACAATGTGTTTTATGTATCTAGGCTCAAGAAGGCACTCGGGCATAATCTGATTCCCTCAATTGAGTTGCCATTGTTGGATGAGGAGGGGAAGTTGCTATTGATTCCTGAGGCCATCATTGATACTAGAGAGAGGATTCTTTAGATGAGGGTCATTAGGGAATTTTTGGTCAAATGGAAGAACTTGCTAGTAGAGGATGCCACGTGGGAGAATGAACAAATTTTGCAGCATCTAGAGCCAAGATTGCTTGAGGACAAGCAATTTTGGGAAGGGTGGATTGTAATGCCCCCTTCCTAACTAGTTGAGTTGGTAGACCTTTAGCCTATCCAATTGGTTCGCATATGCTAATGAGTTAGGGTTTGACACTATTTGATGGATTAGTTGAGCTCCCAACCTTATTAAGAGCTTAATGCCCTTTTTTGGAGTGATTTTGGTAGTCTTCCAATACTTACTATTTTTAGTATGTTAGTATTAATATAATTTTATTTTTTAATTCAAATTGTTTTCCTCTTTTAGGTTTGATACAAGGGTGAAAGGAGAAATGGAGACTCAATCACATGGAGGACAAGGAAAACAACTGCAAGAAGTAGTCAAGATGATATCAAGACAAGAGGAGGAACACCTCAAGGACATAAAGGGATATCAAGACAACATTGCTCTACAAGGAAAGACACTACAAATGGAGGAAAAGGCAAGTGTGGATGATGAGTGATTACAAATGAAGGATGAAATACCTCAACTATGTGAAGGAGGGCAACATTAAAATCAAGGATGCTCAAGATGATAACAAAGAAGAAAGATTTACACCATCTAGACTTACACTTCATCAAGATATTCGAGAGGATCTCGGGGAAGACTCAAGAATTCAAAGGAAAGAACTCTACATCAAGGAAATTTCAAGATAAGGTCGTTACAACGTCAAGGAACTACAACTACTACTACAAGAAGGATTTTATAACGAATACAAGATCAATGTCAAGGACATGTTCCCCATTTCAAGAAGACATCAAGAATGCACAAGATCAAGGTGAAGATGAGGATTAGCTCAAATATGAGGAGGATTTCACAGTGGTAGTGATCAAATGAAGAAGAAACAATTCCAGGACATGATAAGGATGAGAAAGTCAAAGTCGAGGATAGTGAACACAAAAGATTTCACATCATGAAGTCAAGAATTACACCAAAAATTCCAAGTCCAAGGCAAGGAATTTCAAGATCAAAGAGCGTCAAGGAAGGAAGTAATTCAAGATTCCCAAAAATGAGAATGAAATGCAAGAATGATCAAGAAGATAGTTTCAGAAGAGTTGAGCAAAGTTAGAAACTTGATCATTGAGATGATACAATTTGGGAATATGACTCATCGTCACTTCATGCCATTGGATAATATTAAGTATCAAGAGATATTGCTTGAAATTGAAGGACTTCTTTGTGATAATCTACAAGGGGCAAGCTGAGTTGGCGACAATCATCATCAAGCCACTCAAATCATGACAAGTCAACATGTCTAAGTTCAATTTACTTGACTCATCAACAATCACACATGTGGAGGGCACTAAGTTCAATGTACATAACCTGATTTCTTATTGGTCCTAAAAGGATGTATATTCAAAGCAATGTAATGATCTTATTGGTCAAAGAGGAGTTAGTTGTAACTAAAACTGATTAGGGTTTTATTGTTAAATCTTGGCCATTAATTTGAGAATCAATTCTAGCTCTTCATTGTAATTGGGATGTCTATAAAAGGCCTAGCCTTCTCATTTGTAAGGATTAATAGTTTGGTAGTAGTAGAATAGTTAGTCGTAGAAGTAGAGTAGATGGAGGAAAGAAGAAATTGTTGTCAAGGCTATGTTGACATCAATACATAAGTTTCATTGAAGTTATGGTAGTTCTTTGTGTTGTGTTCTACATTTTGCATGGTTTCTTTTTACTTCTCAGTTAGTTGAAGTTCATTGATCTTAATGGAGAAATGCGATGATATATGATAAATTCCTTGGTTCATACTTTTTGTGGTTTGCTGATTGTAAGCTACAGTGTAAAGTTATCCTGAACCTCATTATTCCAATAGTTCAATTGTGAATGTTTCATTTGGATCACGTTAGCGTTGGGTATTTGAATGAATGGTTCACAGTAAGAAAATCTTTCATTTCCTTGGGAGATTGCATCAGCGTTGTGTAGTTGTTGTTATCATGGCAAATCAAAGCTTGGTTTAAAGGAGTTTGTTTCTCAAAGCATTATTCATTATCATCATTGACCTTAGGTTCTAGCATAGATTAGTCTCTCTAAATCCTTTTCCTTTTGCCTTTTGTTTGAGTTCAAGTTAGTGTAGGAAGAAAGCATCACTGAATTGCTACATCAGATGATCAAGTTCCAGCTACAATTCATAAACGTAAGTCTCTTTGTGATTATCAATATATCACATCATATACACTGAGTCTATCCATTTGCATTGTCAAGACTTGACTAAAGAAACCTCGGGGTTATCTTATTTGATCACATTTGTTTAGCATATAAGGTTTCCTTGTTCAAGAGAGGATAGAATACTTAGTATTTTATTCATGTTTGAAGTGCATAAAAAACACATCAACAGGTTGGACACAAGATTCCATGTTAGCATCCTTTTGAAATGTTGATGTTCATCATGCTCAATGTCATAATAATATATAAACAATTGGGTTGCCCATCATGTCCAACTTGTTTTGGAATTCTCAGCAAATTGGATGAATGCTTTGTACTTAAGTTTAATTTTAGCACAAATAAAGCTTATAATAATGCATCTTCTCAGCATAGGTTGATGTGCAGGTGAATGTCTCAAGAAGTTGATTTATGCAGTGAGAATTGGAAATATTAGATTTATCTAAAATGTGAGCTTCTGGATTTGATTATGTGAGCTTTTTTGCATCAACGTTTCCGATCAAATTCTCTTTGCTTTCATCTTGACGATGGATCACAGAGTGTGATTGGAAATGTTGATGCAAAAAAGCTCACACAATCAAATCCAGAAGCTCACATTTTAGACATACTAATAGATTGTGGAAATCTACTGATATTGAATGTTAGATTTTGTACACTTTCTATTAACTTGGTTGATTTAACTCCTGTGCTCTAGATTATTGATTCTTGACAGATAAATGCAGTTCTACTAATGTGATTTGATTTATAGGGTTGGATTTGCATCGTAGTTTTTGCAGTGCTGTCATGTATAATTTCTTAGGAGCTCAAGTGGTGTATGCTGACTTTTGATTTTTTCGTCTGCAATCTCTGTTGCTGGCCATGCTTTTTTTCACACCTTAAGAAATAAATGAGAAACTTTTGTACTAAGAAGCTGGATATTGTGATAGGAATAAGCATCCATTGAAGGGTTTGAGTTCTAACTTACAAGGATAGAGAGATTGTTATGTGGTTTAATGTGTTGGTTGTGGTGGTCAACTGTGAATTTGCTTCAAATATGTTTACTTATATCCTTCCATTATGTAGTGTGCATCAGTAATGGTATTTCCCCTTGTGCATGAAAAAGGTTCATTCGCAGTGAGGAGGATGATCTGGATTCTTCATGGGAACAAAGGCTGGCAAAACGTTACTATGACAAACTATTCAAAGAGTATCCTTTTATTCATCTGAATTTGTTGGCATACAGATTTGTTCATTTCATCTGTTATATATTTGTATATTTTATTGTTGTAATGGTTTTTAGAGATGCTAATATATATAATTTTTGTTTACTGATAAGCAAAAGGAAAAAATGTTTTTAACAAAAATGTGGAACTGAGTTCTGCAATTTCTTGTCTTCCATGGCAGATATGCTACATTCGCTAGAACAATGTGGCAATAGATTCATATCATATTAGATTTATTTTAAAGTGTATCGCTATGAGAGTATCACGGAACTAGTGATTATAGGGTTAGTCGAAATGAAACTGCAAACTTTATCAGGCCAATTATACTATCTCCTAATAAAGTATTGTATTGGATGTTTTGAACCCCTCCTGAAACAAAATATATTAGCAAAGACAGAAATTTTTTGTCAATTTGTGTAAGGCCACATTTTTCTGTAATTACTAATTACAAAAATGACACAGACTAAATGTATTTGGAAAAGAATAAGAGGAAATCTGATGGAGCTTCTTCTATGTGTGATCATTTTGAAAGTCTGGTTGTTTGGTACTGGAGAGACTGATTGGAATCTTGTGAAACTTTAGTTAGATGTTGTGGGTATTGATCAAAGCATGCTAGGTTGCATGGCAGCGGGGTGGATAAAATGCCGTTTGAAGTGTGAAGCTGGAAACCCTTACTATTAGCTAACAGTTGGGAGAATAAATATTTTAGTTCCTGTGTTTCGTGAACTTTTTAACTGATTTTCAAATACATGGTGTTTCCAGTGTACCAAATTATGCAATGATTTAAGAGGATTCAATTGCATTGTTTTGAGTCAATCAAAATTGACTCAAATTTGATGAATGGTGATTGACAAGAACCCATCTCTCATGAGCATGAATGGTACACTTAGCACTCTTTGCATCTTAATGATGCTTTCTAGGATGAAACAATGGGACATCCTGGGGGTCATCCATCCCAGTACTACTCTGGCTCAAGCATGCTTAGCAATATGGTCTTGTTGAAATCTCAAGCTCCTTTATATTTCTCCGTTAAATCTTAATTTATAACTCGAAAATTGAATCTGTTACTGTTTCGGAACTCTTAAAGTTGGTTCTCCATGTACCCTCTATGTTGTATGGTACAATGGAGTTACATTATTTCATACACCTTAAAAATGTTTGCTCCCCTGGGAGTAGCTGTTGTCTGATAGAACTTGCCATTGGGCTTCTTTGAGGCATGATGCAATGAAGAGAGCTCAATTGGGCTCATTCGCTACTGGCATTGAATTCTCAGATTTGCATGGTTCAGTGTTGCAGCCATTCTGTTAACTCCAGAAAAGTAATTTTGATGTCTAACATATTATTTAAGATTATTAAAAGACAACTCTTCTGTTCTGTGGTAACTGCAATAGCCTGTTAGCTCTGTTGCACATTTCTTTGATGCTGCTTTACCATTAAAGTGTTCCCATGTTATCTTGTGGTGGATCATGTCTGCATCTTTCCCTGAACTTAGAACTTTCATTGCAGGGTTCATATGGGTTTAGTTGTAGCAACCACAGCAGAAACAGAAACCACAGCAATTTCTTTTTCCATTAGAACACCTGTATGGGTTTACTTATTCTCAATCTTGGGTTACTCAATGTCAGCTAACAAGTCTACAGCCTTCATCTTCATGTTTAGTGGTTAATCTTGTTACTTGGATCTCCAAGTAACCTAACTCTAAACATCTTTATTGGAAACTGGTCTAATCTCTTTCTTCTTGGCCCCTGGGTTTGCATACAAGCACATATTAAGTTTAGATTGTAATCACTGGGTGATATATTATTCATCAGTTGAATTAAATATTTGAAGTGCTTGCAAATGCTGATTTGAACATTTAACCAATTGATTTTTTTAATATTAAAGATAGAGATTAAACATACATATAGCAATAAGTTTGTGCTTCGGGACAGCCTGAGACTGTCACAGAAGAGATCAAAAAATAATATAAACAGAGTATTAGCTACGCAGGGCATTATAGAAAACTGAGGGTACTGTATATCCGATCATAATATACAAAAAAGAGGGACAAATCATAGTTTTCATTCAATTTAAACAATTGAATTCTAAGAGTGGCCCCAAATTATGATCAGGCCACTTTTGTGAAAGGGTCTTACCCATAACTCTTTTGAATGGGATTTGCATCTTTAAATCTGGTTGATAGTCTTTAATTCAACCATGTTTACCTAGCTACCTTGGTCCCTTTGGCTTACTGGACCAAACATTCGATAGTAATAGATTTAATTGAAATCCAATTCAAGGGAGAGTCTTGAGGCATTGCTCTCAGATTCCAAAATAAGAACTTGTGGGGGTCCTCAAAGACACATTGTCCGCTAAATTTCTAACACATGCACTCAGAGGTTTCCTTTGATGACATATGGGAGGAAAATCTGATCCAAACATGAACAATGCCAGGTTATATAAGGATATTGGGTTCGTCACTAGACCAGATTGCTCAGAGGTTGAATTTGCACAAGAGGTGCGATACAAGTTCAGATGTGATATTTTATCTATTCTAGCTTACTTATGGTTTACCATCTGCCACAAGAATGATGTAGGCTAATATCTCAATGACAGTGAGCAACATCTAGCACTTTCATGAGGGACATGTGGTATTAATTATTATCCTGCATCCATGTGTTGTTAAATTTAAATTGGCTTTATCTTGGGGTATTCAGATCTGAAATTCATTATACTTTGTTAAATCTATTTTTGGATCTGGAATAGGTTTAGAGCAATTCTTACGAAAATAAATCCCAAGCGGGCCGAAAATGAGGTTTGGATATGAAAAAGCTTTAAATCTCGTGGTTTAGATTAGGTTAAATTTGTTCACAAAGGCTTTTCACAGTTCAGGAAGGAATTCCAGGATCACTTGACATGCAACACCATCTCATGCCATTCATCAGTTTAATTGATGGCCATCCAACTTCTCTTACCTAATTGGTAAGTTTGGACACTATAAACCAAGATTTAAATATGATTTTGGGCTCAATTCCCCATCATAGCAGTTAGGGGCAAAACTTGGTGAAAATTGTTGCAAGCAATCTCATATGCAAATTATTTTCAAATTTGGTTAACTCATTTGTCATGTTTTGTTAATTGTTACTAAGAGGAAAATATAACAATGGATAGTGTGTGCATTTGACACTTATCAACATCTTGCCCCATAGGATGACATTTAGCTCAATTTCCCATTGGCTTTCCAACTTAAGCAAGCCTAGAGATTTCAACCATGGAAGAGCTTGCGAAAAATATACAAAGGTAAATAATAAGCCTCAACTCTCAAAAGCTTGTTCTTGGTGGAATTCTACAATGTAGATATATAAAAAGTTGTATTTTTCTTGAACAGAAGTCCATGCAAATCTCTACAAAACGTTACTCCAAAAGAGTCAATGATCAGGGGAGAAACTTGTCGATATGTTGCTATGCAGCTCATACATAGAATAGAACACAAAGTATGCTACTCTCTCTTAACAAGGAAATCTTAAATGCTAAGGGTTAAGATCAATCAAGAAGACCCCAAGGTTTACAATACAAACTAAGGGAATTAATTGCTTGGATAGACACAATTTATGAATGTGAGAGTGCTGGTTCACTCAAAGGGACTTACGCAATTGTTCTAAGATATCAATCAATTCCTTTTCCTCAAGATGACTTAAGATTTTGCTATTCAAATCTTCTACTACTTCTACGAATGCTTTTGGAAATAAAATGCAAAAAGGAGTAAGGTTTGAGAACCTAATCTAACTCTAACAATGCAAGAAATTATCAATGACTAAATGAAATCCAATCAACTTGTTTCGCCATTAGGAACAACTACACAAAGGTGATGCAATCTTCTAAGGAGATATGAAAGATTTTCAAATTGTTCACACACATTAACACCAAAGGACATGTGAATCAATGATAGTAAAGCAATTGAACTTAAGCATGAATATAGTTCAGTCTAACCATGCATTGCAACTTGCAATCAACAAGCTACAAATAGTATGAACATATTGGTTTCACCATAAATTACTAACAATGTGATGCAGAGATAGTAGCAATAGGGTGGCAAACACCCCCACACACACACCTTTTACTCCTTCAATCTCAAGCCCTTAAAGGCTTCAACTCACACCAATCTCAAATTTGAACTTTTACCCCTTACAAGGGTTGGTACTTACCTTCACAATGTTCTTAGATCCTAACAAGACCTTTCACAACCTTCTTGGTTCACAAGGGCAATAGCTTTGCTCATTACCCCTAATCACACCTTACCGGCCCCTTACAAGGGTTGGTACTCACCTTCACAATGTTCTTAGATCCTAACAAGACCTTTCACAACCTTCTTGGTTCACAAGGGCAATAGCTTTGCTCATTACCCCTAATCACACCTTCCCAGCTAGTAGCCCTATTTTCCTGCTTTTTTGAACTTTACTCCAAAAAGTGCCAAACAAGGTCCCAAACAAATTTTAGTTTCAAATACCCTTTTTGAACCTCTATCAGACTCCAAAGAATCAGACCTCCAACCTGTTCCAGCACTCCTAGGCATGTACTTGGGTCACAGACCTAATTGATCAAGTTAGGCCTGGGTTACAAAGGAAGTGTATGGGAATGGGGTCACAAGGAAGATCCAATGCTTCAGAGGGCCTGTCCAATGTCCAAATACACCAATTCAATCATCTAACTCACTTTCCCATTGTTGTGCATCTAGCTATCAACCAATCTCTCACTGTTCTAATCTAAACCCTCACAAAGTTTAGACTAGGGCTTGGTGGCAAAATGCCAAACCAACTCCTCTGACCTTGCCTCTTTGGGATCTCATAATACACCCTCCTAACTTGCATTCTACCAATGGCCGTTGAAAACCAATGACTAGATTGCAAGTTAGGGCATCATCTATGCAAAACTCTAGAAAATAGAGGGTTTCGGACCTGTAGAGGGTAAAATGACAATATCTTCCTTCAAACACTACTTCAAGGGGTCAGACCAGGTTCATCTGAAAGGTAATTCAATGCTCTTTCCTACCAAGCCAAAGTTTCATGAAAACATTCAATGCCCTGTACAGACAGTACATAAATGTAACACAGTTCCTGGCAAAATCAGATTTGTTTGTTGTAAATACTCCACCAAACTTCTCAAAACATCAACCACTATCAACAACCTTTCTTCTTCGGTTGTGCAAGCATATATGGAGTCCTCTCAACGACCACAACTAACTTTTAAATGGCTATGACCGTTGGAAGGAAGTTACACTCCTACTGGCAACTTTTGAAAATTTGCTTGACAACAATTTTGCAACATTTTGCAACTTTGATCACTAAACACCTAGACCTTGTCAAACACATCCAAGGTCACCATTAGGCTTCAAAACACCTAAGACAACATTCTAGGTCCATCAAACACAAAATTTCATAATTCAAGCCCACATGGCGTAATAGACCTCTAGGTTTATATGGGCACCTGAGAGGTTATTGACCACACAAAGGGCATTTTATTACATCAAGGGCGATCTTTGAGATCAAACCCATTATTGCAACAAAAGAAAACACAAGACACTCACTAGACACCCCTAAGCCATGAAAACACTGTGAAAGTAGAGGTGCCCTGCACCACAATGCCTTCCATTCAACTAAGTAAATTAATGCAACAATAACTCTTAATCTAAATTTGAGAGATATGAAACCATGCTAACATCCAAAATCACACATAGGCTCACCAAGATTCAATGAGTTTGTATTAACTTTGGCAGTATTTTTGCAACAATTTCACAGAAGTCTCTTATGACACAAATGAAATGAGCTAGCTTATATAGAGCTCTTATTACAAATGAAGGGCCTAGATTGATCTAGAATCAATGGTCGGATCATCCCAAAAATTTGGGTTTCCTGAAAATGCTATGCAATAAAAATGGAATATTCTCATCACCAACTATGAGAAGCAAGAGACAATGAGAAAATTCGATGACACCTAATCATTTGACAAACTATCTTCTTGAATCAAATTCCCCTTATCTCTTTCCTTGATACCATATTCAATGAATTTGGGCATAATTTCAAGCTCTTCCATGGTGACACTTGGCAGGGCATCGAATTGTAGCTCTATCACATGCAACTCCTCGGTGTATGGGTCGAAGATCTTCTCCCACTTTGCTTGCTGTCTTTGGAGATGATTCATGCAAATCATGAAAGAAAGGATTTCATTCAACTGGTTTTCCTTGATAGATTCTAACCCTTGAAAATAAGTGGCCTTCACCTTCTCTTTCAATGCTTTCAAATTGAAACCATCAACCTCACTCATTTCCTGGCCTAATAGTTCCTCCAAGGAGGTAAGGATCTTCGATTGTATCTCCTTGATTGATCCTTCTATCTTCTCACAGTCCCTTTTCATTCTATCAAGTGTTTCTTTAGTCATCATCAAGGAACTATACCAATAGTTGAAATCGTAGATGTTTCCTTCTTCAGTTACATTTTCTTGAATTAACGTTTGCGTAGGAGTCCACTTCAATACCTTGAGGTGAGGAATTGTCTTATCTTGTGCCATCGGGAAATTTTCCAACTGGTCTTCCACACTTTGGATTCTTCCCTTAAACAATACCGTCTCATCATATATTCGAACAAATCCTTTTAAAAACTCTTCATCTTGTCTTGAAATATTTTCAATTCATTTCCTTCTTGATTTGTACCTTTCATGGCTTCAAAACTTTCAAATGATTCTTGTGGAATGGAAATTGGTGGGACAAACACATCATCTTCCTGCTTTACTGGTTTCATCAACCGTTGTATGAACTCCTTAAATCTCATATTTTCCAATTCCAACTTATCTTTCTTCTCTTCCATTTTGTTGAGTCTTTCTTGGATTGCCCTGGTAGAATCATTTAACTCTTGAAATTCTTGCTCTTTTGTTGTTGGTTCGAGATCAAGTGTTGTAACCTCATAGTCCATTGGAGTGATTAGCTCTCTTGGCTTATCAACCATTGGAACTGCCACTTGTAGAATATGTGATCTTGAACTGTCTCTTGTGATATGAGAGAACTTCTTTGCCTTCTTTTGCTCCTTAGCTTTGCCAATTCTTGCAAATAAATCATCTATGTTCTCAATGGGTTGAACTATTTTTACTAGCTTCTTATTCATTCTTTCCCTCAACCAATTAGGAGCTGTAGATAGCTCCATTCTATCTTCTAGCTAACTATTATCATTGATTCCTATCAAGGCTGAAATGATGACCTCATCTATCTCAAGGCCGAAATGATGACCCCATCTAACTCTTCGCTTGTGTTTGGGTTAGAATTTCCCAACTCCTTCCCTATAACCGTCTCTTCTACCTCAAGATGATCCATAATCAGAGATGCTTGACCTTGAGAGGGCGCTTGTTGTTCTTGATCTCGGAATTCTATTCCACATTCCAATCTCGAGTCGTTCTCTACAACGAAAGTTTGATTCATTTCCAATTCTCTAACTGATGAAGTGCTCGTAATTGATTGAGTATCACTTGTTTTTGATTTCTTACGTCAAGTTTCCTCACTAGCAATCTCCTTTCCCATGATTCTCCCTGTTTGAGGATTCTTAGCTATATCCTTTCCTTTTTAGGAAACTTGATCTTCTCCCTCGTTGTTTCTTTCTTTGTTACTTTTTGTTGCTTCATCTTCGTTGGAAGAAGAATCCTCATCATCTATCTTACCGTATGTAAGGGATACACCTTGATTTCTCAACTTGTCGATTTGTTGGTCAATCCACCATCTTGAATTATCAATTACCTCTTTCATCAATGTGTTTATATTTGTAAGCTTAAGTTGTGACCAGCTTGGTGCTAGGATAGGTTTATCTTTTTCTTGCTCGTATTGGGGCAATACTTACTCTCCATTATCCTTCACTTGATCAGGATCTGGAAAAGCATTGCATCTTCTTATGATATCAACTGAGATCCTGGACCGCATCTTTCTTCTAATTGCAAATTCATCCGTGAGGTTTGCCCAATAATCTTCTAGGTTGACTCTATGCTCGTATCTTTTCCCTTCCATTGTATGAATCTTATGATGAGATCAAAGTACGATCTAGGCTTGTATATGCCAAGTTATAAAATTGCAATTCTGTATTAGCTGTCTCGATTGCTTGGGTTGTATGACATGTCTCAAATGACGAACCATATTTTTCTACTAGCGCCTTAACTTTCTTTGATAACCTTTTTTGTGTTCCTCCGTGTAGTAGATGAGTGAGATACATTGAAAATGCATATTTTACTCTTCTATAATGCTCCTTCTCATGTAGTTGCAATTGGGGATAACAATCATATACCTTGAGTTGATAACCTTTTGTGCGTTCCTCCGTGTAGTAGATGAGTGAGATACATTGAAAATGCATATTTTACTCTTCTATAATGCTCCTTCTCATGTAGTTGCAATTGGGGATAACAATCATATACCTTGAGTTGATAACCTTTTGTGCGTTCCTCCGTGTAGTAGATGAGTGAGATACATTGAAAATGCATATTTTACTCTTCTATAATGCTCCTTCTCATGTAGTTGCAATTGGGGATAACAATCATATACCTTGAGTTGACCTCTCTTATTTCCTACCTCGCCTTTGCATATCAATCCCTTATATCTTATGTTTCTGGCCAACATGTATACTACATAAGAACTCATGTAAAATGTTTTTGCCCTTTCTAAGTTCCTCAATTGTACATTTAGATTGTCGCTAATCAGCTTAGCCCAATTTATCATCTTCAAACCTAGCGAAATCTCTTCTACATAGTAGAATATCCATGTTTCAAACACTGCTCCTTGTGGGCTCCCCATGATTCTTAGTACACGTGAGTTTCTTTGGTAGCTTGGATTGAGGTCTCTTTGGTCCGCTCATCCAATCCCAACTAACAAGGTCCATACATCTTCCAGGTGCCTTTTCAAATAATGCCGATGATTCTTGTTTTGTTCTATTCAACATCCCATCATAAGGAGGAATACCAAATGCTTCTCTAATTGCTTCCTCTTGAGAGAAATGCAAGAACTACTCCGTTAGGTGTCAATATTGTCCTTGTTTGGGGATCGTAATGCCTTGCACATTCAACCATCAACTCCTTACATTGAACTGCTGGCGGGAAACCGACAGCTTGGTAGATTCTATTCTTAACCATGTTGCTTGCTAAGGTGGATGGCATTTGGTCTCAAGTGCTGAACATCCTTCTTTTGAGCTTGACCCTATCCAACTGTTCCAGGTTGCTATCTCCAACTTTCCTCCATCTTGATGAAATTTGAGACTCCAGGAAGAAACCTCTAAGCATTGTCTTCGTTTGAACTTTCCTTGTACTACCTCCGGTCCTTGCTCCCAACATGTTCTTGTATAAAACTCTAAGTCAAAAACCTTGGTTTGAAAATGAATAATGACTGAAAATGCTTTCAAATCACCAATTCCAAAATTATTTAAGTTCTGATTTCCACTTATAAACTTCGAATTTAAGCCCTAAAATCAGAAATGAACACATTAATTGCTAATTCTAGGAACGGAATCATGACATTCACATTCTTCAAATATGAAGCTCATCACAAATTAAGCCAAAATCTGATATTATATACTTGACAAGGTCTGATTTTAAATCTGAATATTGAATGTATGCCTTGGATTCGATTGATCTCTTTGATTGACACATGATTTAGGCTTTGATCTTCGATCAGCCTTTTCTTCTTCCCTCCAGTAACTCGATAATTGCCTTCAAATTCTCTCTTCAATGCTGGCAAATAGATTCTGATCTGATTTGCTGATTGCAAACTTATTGTTGGCTTCAGTTTTTGCGAATTTGGATGCTAATCTTGCGATTCTGATTGAAATCTGCTCACAATTAATCTTCTCAACTCCTATTTCTCACAACTTAGGTCTGATTCTTCTCCTTTGCGAATCTGGAAATGTTCTTTAATGCAAATTTATTTGGTAAATTTGAATTTGAATTGTAATGAACAGCACACCTTTTTCTCTTGCTTTATAGGCATTGCAAACAAAAGTTGCATCCCTTCCTAACAAGGCCGACTCAGGGATTCAAGACATTTTTATTTTCAATTAAAATTCGAATTTGCTTTGCTTGTTAAATCGGCTTCGTTAGGGCAAATAAAATCCTTGAACTTGTTTCTCTCAAAAAATCTTTCACAGCCATCTTGCTTCTTGCGATTTTCTTTTTGGAAAATTTTGAATTAAATGATTTGAAATTTTGCTATTCCAAGAAACTCTCAAATTTTTACTTCATTTATCATCTCCTGAAAGGGTGGATATTTGATTCTTAGGAGGAAGATTGTCATTTTAAAATTAATCTTTTAATCATCCTTTAATCACCAAGTCTTGGAGTGGAAAAATGCACGAGACAAGGAAATTTTGTTTAGCTCTTGAAAGTTAATCACAAATGGAGTGGAAATTCAAACCTCACAAGGAAGTTCCAACTTTATTGCTTTAAAATTTAACTTTTCTATTCATCATTTAAATTAGACCAAGGGTGGAAATTTGAATCTCACAAGGGTGGAAAATCAAACCTCACAAGGAAGGGTGGAAAATTGACAGGCATAAGGAAGATTTCACTACAAGGAAGATTTCGCTTTCATTGCTTCAAAATTTTACTTTCCTATCCATCATTCAAATTAGACCAAGGGTGGAAATTCGAATCTTACAAGGAAGGGTGGAAAAACTAACCTCACAAGGAAGGGTGGAAAATCGAATCTCACAAGGGTGGAAAATCACCACATAGAAGGAAGGTTTTGATTTCCTTGTTTTTCATCCTTCTTTGTTCCATATTACTTGCATTGTTCATCAATTTGCTTGGAGAGTGGAAAATTGAACCACACAAGGAATGGGTAGGAATTCATGGTATACAAGGAAATTGCACTTTTTCACCTTATTTTGCCTTGTAAATTCTCCTTTAGAGTTGAAAATCGACCTCCACAAGGATATTTCCAATTTTCAATTGCCTTGAAACAAACTTGACATCTTTCCCGACAACTTTGCAACATGACAACATTTGACAATTTCTTACAACATATCGACAATATTGACAACATTTACAAAAATTGTCAATGTTGTGCATTTGCTTCTACCCTTCAATCCTAAGGACCCTTCATCTAAGCTAGCTCAAAGTGCAAACTTTAACCAAACTCTTGAAAGTGAATTGCTTCTAAAGATCAAGAACTACTGCCAAACTAACAAAACCCCAAGCAAAAGGGGGGGTCCCCATTTGCAATGAGTTGATGTGTGAAAAGGTCACAACAAAACCAAAGGTATAATTCTCTATATTTTTGGTCTTTTGGCTTATGCATTGGTTCCTAATCAAAGTTGCATGGACACGAATACGCATATGGATACGGATAGGACCATCTTTTGGCTTGTGCATTGGTTCCTAATCAAAGTTGTTTGGACACAGATATGGGTATGGATATAGATATGACCATTTTATAAGACCCCTAATATAAATATGATAAGATACAACATTCATTCATTAAAAAATACCTATATATATAACACAATTGTTTATAATATATATATATATATATTTGCGTGTGTATCTTAGTATATAGTTAATATACTAAAAATAAATTAATATTAAATAATTGTAAATATAATATATTTATTAAAGCTATCACTTAATTTTAATTATAAATATTATTAAATTATTATAATAATCTCTTATAATATGATAATATGACTTTTGATATATCTTTTCTCATAACCATATAATTTATTTAATAAAAGAGAAGCTACTAACATTTCTATAATATAATTATTTTTATAACAAAACTAAAACATTTATAAATAGAACTATACAATTACTACACTACCTTTAAAAATCTACAAAAAATTAAAATTAGGTTTCTTTTTGTATCATATTCTGTATCATACGCCTTTCAACATGACATCAAACTTATATTACATCATATTACATTCAACTTACATTAATTCATCGGGCAAAAATTTATAAACACAGTGGTGTAGACGCAGCGGTGTGATAAAAAATGTAGACGTAGTGGTGTAAAAAAAGGTTTTTGAAGATGTGAAGGTACAATATCCACGCCATTTTGGTGCTGTACCATATCCGTACCTTTACTTGGTATGATGGTACACATACCAGGAGAGTGGGGGTATTATGCCTTTCAACATGACATCAGATTTATCTTACATTATATTACATCCAACTTACATTAATTCATTAAGCAAATTTTATAAATGCACTGGTGTGAAAAAAATGTAGACATGGTGGTGTAAAAAAAGGGTTTTTTGAAGACATGAAGGTACAGTATCCACACCATTTTGGTGTTGCACCATATCTGTACCTGTACTTGGTTCGATGGTATGCATACGAGGCGAGTGGGGGTAGCATTTCCTGCAACTCTGTTCCTAATAGGAAGAGGATTAATTTAGATTCCAAAAGTTCTAGATATTTCTTTCTTGGCTATAGTGAGCAATCTAAGGCTTATATCAGACTTCTTGATGTTTCTATAAATAAGGTCATCCTTAGTAGAGATTTTGATTTAAACAATACAATTTGTTTTTCTCTTGTAGCAATACCAATAGGTACCCACTAATTGGGAGGATGAGGAATCAGATTCTTTGGGGGGAAGTGAAGGAGGGTGTGTATAAGGTATAGTTCTCTCGCAAATGTTCCTCTGTCCCTTGAATCACAACAATCTTTGGAGTTACGATTATTTAAGGTGGGGTTCAACCACCACAAATATTTTAGGGGAGGAAGTCTGAGTTAATAAAAATTCAAGATGTGGTTCAAATACCATAGGTACTGTACTGTGTACCCTGATAGTAGAAGTTCAAGTTATATTATGCCATAATGCAAGTTGGAAGAGAGTATGATCTTTTTTGTGAAATTTGTGGTCTTGAAGATTGGGGAAATAAATTATTTTTGACATTGATAAAAAACGAGATTAAACTAGGGCCTAGACCCGTCTACACAATAACATCCAAAAGGCAAAAGAAAAAAATCTCATGAGATATGAAACAAAAAAAACCAAAGAATAGCTAAACTATCTAGCTTGGATAGGGCCAACAAACACATAGCAGGAGAATGAGTCTGGGAAACAAAAATCAGTCGCTATCAGCCAAATGTCATGAACCTCTAGCCGCTAGCCAGTCCTTGGAGAAGAAATTAACCTTGTCTTCAAAATAGACATCCATGGGTTCAACTATTTGAGTGCATTTGGTTCATTTAGAAGCTTGTCCTTTTATTTTATGCATTTCTCCCTAGAGGACGTAGAGGTGGGTGGTGGAATTTGTGATGGTCTCTCTATTCATGGTAAGGAGGCTTGAGAGGTTCTTCTTGATGTCCTTTTAGTTCTCTTGCTTTTTTACAAAATTTAGACTCAAGGTTTTCCAGTTGCTGAAAGAAGAAATTTTTTTTTTGACCTCAACCTAGATTTCCTTGTCCACCTATTTTCTTTTCATGTCATTGGCTTGATTAAACACAACTTTTTCACTATCTTGTAATGTTAGGTTGGAGTTATGTATGTGTGTGAGAAACTATTTCATCACATTATTATGTAGGTCAAGCTTTTTTGGAGGTCTTTTAATTTTTTGTAGGACAAACAATTATGGCATTCAATGGTGTGCTGATGAGTAGGAGGGATAGGCAGTTAGGTAGAGTCATTATTTAGAACTTTTTCTTGGGCAACGACATTGTCTTTCTTGGGTCTAAATCTTTGATGCTTTGCTACATGAGGCTTGTTAGAGGTGGGTTAACAAGATCTTAACCAAATGGTGTTTCAATAGGTTTGTTTTGTACATGAACTTTTGAAAATAAAATTGTTGGTTCTGAGAAGCACATTTTGCTCTTTCGCTAGAGCTGTTCTAGCCTTCGAGGGACTTGAATTTCATTGTATTTAAAAGCCAAAGGAATATTTGTGTTGGAAACTGCCATTGAGGTGTATGATGCCTTGATGAAGAATCATAGCTAGGAGTTGGTAGAGTTTTCTCTAGGTAAAATATCCTTTGTTTGTAAATGGGTGTTTAAGGTGAAATGTAGGTGTTGATGTGTTATTTAGGACACTTCGAACACAAAATAAAATATTTAGTGTTCTATCCTCGCTTGAACAAAGAAACCTCATATGCTAAAGAATATGATCAAATGAGACAAACTCCAAGGTTTACAATGCAAACAATTGACTGTAAGTTCTGGATAGACTTAATGTTTGATGTGATAATGCTGGTAATCACAAAGGAACTTATGCTTATGAACACAATTGGAATGTAGAATCTAACTTAAACTTACTTGGAAATTAAAGACAAAAGGAATGATGGGTTGAGAGATCTAATCTAATTCTAAGGAGGACAATGATGATAAAGGATGAGGCTTTGATAGACAAACTCCTTCAAACCAAGCTTTGCTTTGTCATGATAACAACTACACAACACTGGTGTGATCTCCAAAGGTAATGGCAGATTTTCATATTGCAGACCATTCATTCAAATACCCAATGCTAGCGCAATCTAAATGAACATCCACAATCAAACTATTGCAATTATGAGGTTCTGGCTAACTTTACATTGTAGCTTACAATTAGTAAACCACAAAAAGTATGAACCAAGGAATTCATCACATATCATTTTTTTCTCCATTAAGATCAATGAACTTCATCTAAATTTGAGAAGTAACAACAAACATTGCAAATTGTAGAAACAACACATAAAGATCCACCATTGTAATGTCCCCTTCTCCTTAGCATGTGGACACTCACGAGGTTAGCCTATTATTTGACCCTCGTAGGCCAAGGTGTTGATTAGAGGGTCAATTTGGCGGATACGGATGGCTTCACATTTTTATTTCTAGATGGTTTGACGAGATTACACGTATGATGTTATAATTGCACTTTATAACATAATATTATTTTTATTTAATAATTAAAGTGCAATTAAATAAATAAAGTGTAAAAAGAGAATATGAGTTAGTTAGAGAGGAATCTTCTAGAAGGAACCAATCATGTGGAGAGATAAGGATAAATAGAGGGGGTTGGTTCATTGTGCATCATTGGTGATTTGACATCTTCTCTTGCATTGTGGTTGTGGAGCCTAGGGTCTCTGCAGATTATTAATCATTGGGAACGATACCTCCCTTTGATTGCATAACTGAGGGGGTGAGAGATCCTCTAAAGGGTTGCTTGAGAGTGAAGGATATCTCAGTCTTTCTCATTGGAGCTCATCGAGTTACAGCACTATCTATGGTGACTAATCTGAAGACACTTTCAGTTTTATAGGTTTATGATGATATTTTTGTACCAGCATTCTAGGAGTGAGACAATTTGGGTAAGGGGCATTTGGAGGAGTTTTGTGGTGATTGCAGGTGATATATCAGATCTGAGACAAATTGCATCAGACCCTTATTTACGACAACTTTTCTCATAGTCCATTGTTGATGCATTATTTCAAGGTTTTGAGGACAGCAACAGTATCTAGGAGGAAGGGCGATTCATTTTGATGTGTTTTAGAGGAGTAAAAGGTGAAGTTCGAGGCCCATTAATTTCCTGCACAAAATCGTACCAGTCTGAAGCTATTTCACAAATTCGTGCATTGGCTCCCATTGTGGCATCGATTTGGATATTTGACTTGGGCGATCTTCTTGGAAAGAAATAGCGATTCCTTTGGCATTGTGGAGAAGGGTTCAGCACTTCAAATTTATTTGTTGTCAGACCTCCTTAGCAGCAACAGGGGTGATTCTGGCAGGAAGATCGATTTTGGTCATTGAAGGCTTCAACAACAAAGATATTGCTTGCTTCTTCAAGGCGCTATATCCGGGTGCATTTGACATTAAAAATCCATTGTAGTTTCAGTCTGTGTGTTGAAGTCCATAGCTGTCATTGTCTTCAGAAAATCTGAAGGTGGCCATTGTTGTTAGTCCATGAATTTGATATAAGTTGGCCTATGTAATGAGCACATGATTATCTAATGAGAAGAGATAGGATTGATTCATATATTTGTGATTTCTTGAGCTGCATGCCAACTATTTGTCATAATTAGAGTCTGCTGTAATCACATATTTCTGCATATCTATTCATGGTATTTCATCAAAACATAAAAATATAAGTTGCATTATCATCCTTGATTATTGTCCTATTTGTTTGCAAGTCATCCACATTAGAAAACCACTTTTCTTAGTGTCAAAAATTAGTCTGAAGTGTTGCAGAAATCAGAACAGCATAACACACAAGTGGTCTACAAATCTGCATAACACACAGGTTATACAGTTAGGAAGTTTGAACAGCAGGGTAATCAGTACATTGTTTGACAATATCCCTTGGGTATCTTAGTTAATAACAGCAGGGATATTACAACCATGCTTCAATGAAAATCATGTATTAATTCCAACAAGTCTTGGCAACAACTTCGAGCTTCCTCCTACCCTACTTCTAACTGCTAATTACTTCTGCTACTAACTATTGATCAACTATTGCCCTTTACAAATGAAGAGCTAATGCCTTATATAGATATTTCATTTACAATGAATGGCCTGGACTGACTTGGATTCAATGTTCGAGATTACAAGATGAAATCCAAATTCGGGTTAGTTACAACTAACTCCATTTCAACTAATGAGAAAATTACAAGATTTTGGACACATGTCCTTCAAAATGTGGGACCAATAAGAAAATATGTTAGGTACATTTAATTTTGTGTCTTCACATGGGTAGTTATCTTCCTTGTAGGATGAGCTAGGTACATTGAACTTGGACATGTTGATGTGGCATCATTTGATTGGTTGAATGTGTTTCTCCTTGATGATGTTTGATCCTGAAATTCCTTGTCTTCCTTGGCGTAGAGTAATCTCCATGTTGTAGAGTCCTCATGTTGAACTTGGGATCTTGGATTTCCAAAGGAAATTCAAGGTAATTGTGATTGTATCCTTTCTTATGTCGATCCTTGCACTTGCTTCGTTGAGGTGTTCCTCCCTTGATCGCCCTCCTCTTGAATGTGATTGCGGTTGTGATGATTTTCATGTGCAGCAATGTTGTCTTTATCCTTTTCTCACGTTCTTGAGGTGTGCTTCCTCTTCACCTTTGAAACTCTTGAACTTGAACACCTTGTTTTGTCTTTGTGCATCCTCATTGAAGTCCTCTTCTTGTTTCA
Organism: Cryptomeria japonica; assembly: GCF_030272615.1. Taxonomy (NCBI): domain Eukaryota; kingdom Viridiplantae; phylum Streptophyta; class Pinopsida; order Cupressales; family Cupressaceae; genus Cryptomeria; species Cryptomeria japonica. Next base: position 510,474,583 of record NC_081408.1, read on the forward strand.
GATAATCTTCATCTTAACTTTGATCTTGTGCATCTTGACTCCTTCACCATTCTTGTCAAGTCCTCCCCTTTCTAGCTTCCATCCTTGCATCAAACCTGAAAAAGAAAGGAAACAAAATGAATCATATTTGTGAATGAAACCCATATGAAAATGCAATAAAATTGAGAATAAGAGAGATTCATGATAAACCAAGAAGTCTTTACTCCCTTCTCATGCCTTAAACACCTTATCACAAATCTAGAAATGACAACCTCAGGTCTGAAAATGCTTCTGCAGTGCTGAAACTCACAGCAAATCAGAGCCTGAAAATGGTGAAAATGCCTCTAAAAATCACACACCAGCTCAACCTTCACAAGTTTGCCCAATGCCTGATCTTAATTTTTTTTTTTTCGTTACGACAGGGGTATCCCCACGACCTAGCCCAGCGCCAAACCTGGCTTACCTTGGACTTACTTTATTGCCAAGTTGGGGTCTAGGAAGGGGCGAGCTGAGGCGAGACTAGTTCCCTGTGGGGAGGATCCACAGCCCGCAAGCAGTTCCCCCCTCTTAAACCCGGGAGGAGTCGAACCCGAGACCAATGGGGAGAAAACCCATGGCCCAAGCCAACTCACCTATCCGTGCTGATCTTAATTTCGCCTCAAAAATGCAAGGCTGATGAAGACAAATTGCTCCACCTCTGGTGGTATAGTTCGCTCAGATTTGCTTATGTCAGTTTGTTTTTTGAATTGAGCTGAATTATTTATGAAATGATCAAATTTCATCTTACTTAAATATGCCTCTTCACCCATTGAATCCTACTCCTCCAACTTGGCCGACTTGCACTTTATATTTTGAAAATTTGAATTTGCATTCACAGCTGACTTGTTATGTATGTTTGAATTTTGTTTTTTTAAAAGGCTTTTGTAATTTGCAAGGGGGCTGACTTGGGCGTAAGACCCATATTAGCGCCTAGGATAAACAATCAAGGTGTGAGCGCTAGGAATTAAGGGGGAAGGGTTGAGCGCTAGGAATTAATGTGGAAGTGTGAATACTCTGAGCGCTACTTTCTCTTTGAGGTGGAAGTAAGTTCATTTCTAATCACTTCCTTTGGTTTTAGTCGGAAATGAAATTGTCAAAAATTAATTCCATCTGTTTTACTCGGAAATGTAATTGTCAAAAATCACTTCCCTCTGTTTTAGTCGGAAGTGTAATTGCTTGAAATTGCATCCAATCATTTAAGCTGAAATGAAATTACTTAGAATTGCTTCCTTTCATTTAAGGTGGAAATGCAATGACAAACATTTTGATCTAGAAATTACCTTGGAAGAATTTGTAAGATGAAAGTTATTTTGTCAAGAAAAAAAATTTGAGCTTGAAAATTCACAACTAATTTTTGAATTTGTATTTCTTCACAAGAAATTTTACTTAAATCTTTCCAAGGAATTTTTTACAAAATTTTCTTATTATTTCCTTCCTGTCCTTGACAAGGGATTTTTCCTTGTCCATATCAAATTTCCATCTCTTCCACGCTTATCACTCGAAAAATTCAAAATCCCAAGCAATTGACGCTAACAACATTTTTTGCAATTTTTAGAACCTTGACAAGATTTTGTATGATTTATCTTTTGACAATTTTTCTAACTTGACCTCAACTTTCAACCCAAACACTTTTCGATGAGTCCCGGACTTGAAACACGAATTCCTGACTTCACTGCACCCATTCAAAGACAGATTTTGCACTTCAAATACATACCAAGGGATGCTCAACACACTTAACCCAGATCGACAAGACTAACCCCTTCCCACAAACAAAGGTTAGAAAACTACGACTATTGCCAAGCTAGAAGAAAACTAAGCTAAAACACCTATGCTAGAAAGCAAAAAAGAAGGGGTCCCCATTTGCAATGGGGCGATGTGTGAAAATGTCACAACAGTAGGGCAGGTGGTACTTTGTATAGGTACAAAGCTGGTTGTTGCTAAGGGTTATTTGCAACATGAAGAGTTGATTACAAGGTGAATTTTGCTTCTACTACAAAGATGTCAACATTTTGGTTGGTTCTCTCTATAACTGTTTAGTCTGATTGGAAAGGCATTTCAGATGGTTGTCAAGAGTGCCTTTTTGAATGGTGATTTGGATGAGGAAGTTAAGATGGTAAGCATGTTCCACAAGCTTGATACATCAAAGTCCATCGACAACTTATTGATTTCGGGTTCAAAAGAATTCTAATCAAATCTTTACACAAGAGTGATGGCGATGACAAAGTGATACTCATTGTCTATGTTGATGATCTTTCCATCATGAGTAGTGGGTCACCGCAGTTAAGCAAATGAAAACTGATCTATTTTATTCTTTTGATGTAACTGCGTGGGTGTAGAATTTCAGTAACTATCATGCCATTTTGAAATTTTTATGGTTTATGTCAAATGTGCGAAACATCTCTGGGAGAAATTTGTGATAATAAAATACAATCCATTTGCTATACTTATGGAGGTTGGGCTGGAGTTGTCAGCCAATGCTACTTCATCGGTCGATGAGTCACTCTATAGATGGTGGGGAGTTTGATATATCTTACGTACATTCAGCTAGATTTACTTGTTTCTGCTAGCTATCTTTCTTGGTTTTTTCACAACCAAAATTAGTCTGTTGACAAACAACATAACACACTATCCAATATGGCAAAGACACTCATGACTTAAGCATATTGTATTAGATTTTAGTAGATTTGACCTGTAAGGATACAGAGATTATACTTGGGCTGATTCAGATGATACTTGAAGATCAACAACTGCTTATGTGTTTACCTTGCATTCTGGAGTTATTTATGTTGTGGCAAAGTAAGCTTGAACATTCTGTTGTATTCTATTTCATCGAAGCAGAATACAAGGCAGCTGTTAATGAGGGTTGCAAGGCTACGTGGTTACACAATTTCTGCTTGATTTATGGATAGCTCATTTTATATCTTCTCCACTCTATGCCAGAACTAAATACATAGAGGTTCATCATCATTACATTTGACAATTTATTGAGAATGAAGATACTCCTCTTTATTACCATGCAATTTAGGAGCAGACTGTTGACATATTGACTAAGTCACTAAACTTAGGGATGTCTCTTGTTTTGTCATTTAGGGTGGGCAATGCGTGGGGAAAATGGGGTGGTTGGTATTCAATATTTAATGCAAATCAAATTCATTGTGACTACTTTTATAACTATAATAACCTCCATTGCACTTAATCAATATAAGACACACAAACCAGTTGCATGCTTCACTATTTATCATATTCTCATCAATTCTTTTTGTATTTACTGTTAATAGCATAATATATATGTGTTTTAATAAAAGTAAAGTTTTATTTGTTGTTTGTAACTAGGGTTATATGGGTTCGGATTGCCTTAAGGCAACATCCGAACCCCATTTAGGACCGGGTCCTATCCTAGGGTAACGTGACCCTATCTTATGCACAACCCAATACCACGCTATGCTAAATACACGCCATCTAATTATTGGCGCCAAAAACCCAAGGAGGCCGACTTGCATTTCAAGGAGTAAAAGATGTGTATAAATAAGTGACAATTTGCAAGTCAACATACATTCATTCATTTTTTCACACATGCAAATGAGAAAACAGCTTTGCTCATCAAGTGCGAATTAATAAGGAAGAAGGCGAATTCATCCAGACTTATGCGAATTTGTGCAAGATGACATAGGTGGTGTTGTGTAATTTGAAGGACATAGAAAGAGCAGATCTGCTACACAAATAGATCAGATCTGACAGAAAAGCTAAGTATTGTAATAGTGCATTTAAGAGGAGAATATATAATCTGACCTGTGGGTCTTTCATGCTGGGTTTTTCCTCCTTGGAGGTTTTCCCAGGGTATGCTTGTTGTCTACTGTTTTATTTCTGATTTATGTTGGCTTATTAAATACTGCAAATCTGATTACAATCTAGGGCATATTTAATTTATGTTGGACTAATAAAATACTGCAAATCTGATTACAACCTAGGGCATAATCAATTATCTAAATATGATTAACATACCTAAGGTTTAAAATTGACATGGTATCAGAGCTAAGGTGTCATTAACTTCTGATTTTAGCAAATCAATTGTTGCATATAGCTGTTGTTTGTTTTCAGATTAAAGATGTCAGGTTTGAAGGCTGAAGATAGACTTGAGGGAGCCATTGATTTTGCTGCTTGGAAAGTTCGTATTCTATTGATCCTTGAAGAAAATGACCTACTTAAATTTGTAGAAGAAGAAAGGCTGTCTCCTCCAGAAGATGCTGAAGAGTTGAAACTGTTCAAGAAAGATTCCCTCAAGGCTAGAAGGATCATAATTGAGTCCGTCAAGAATCATCTTGTCACTGTCATATCAAAGTTTGTATCTGCTAGAGAAATGATCAAACACTTGGAAGGGATGTATGAAGTCAACAATCTCAGCAGGGCTCTTGCCCTAAGACAACAACTTCTACACATGAAAATGAAAGAAGAAGACTCAATCATAGCCTACTTCATGAAGATCAATGAACTAAAGGACAAGCTAAGCACTCTTGATTGCCAAATCTCAGATAAAGACCTTGTTATGATTGCATTAAATGGTCTACCTGATGAATGGGAACCATTCATTCGTAGCATTGGTGGAAGAGCCGATCGTCCCAACTTTGAGCGTCTTCAATCTGATTGCATCGAAGAGGAATATCGAATTGAGGTAAGAGGAAAACTCAAGAACTTTCTCAAAGATAATCATGTTCTCTTATCTAAATCTAGGAAAGGTGGTCATTGGAAGAAAGAGAAGAGAAGCAAAGATTTTAGATCCTCCTCCTATGATCCAAGGAAAAATTCAAGAGATTCCTCTCACATTCGTTGCTTTAGATGTGACAAGTATGGTCACTCCGGCCAGAGATTGTCAGAATGACCCAAAGGAAAGGGAAGCCAACTTAAATGAAGTTTCCAAACAAAATGAAGACTACCTTCTTATCTCTGCTCTTTCCAGCAATGTTCCTACGGACAACAATACGTGGATACTTGACAGTGGTGCCTCCAGACACATCTCAGGATTTCGTGAGCATCTCTCAGATCTGATTGAAAAAGACACCAATCTTCATGTAGTAATCGGTGATGATGCTCGATACTCGGTAAAAGGTTTTGGCACTACCTCTTTAAAACTAGATTCTGGTATTTCCTTACAACTCTGTGATATTCTCTTTGTACCTGGTATTAGAAGAAATCTTATTTCCATTTCGACTTTAGAAGATAAGGGGTTGCAAATAGCATTTTCTGAAGGGAAAGTACTCGCTTGGCCTAAGAAATCTAATTTCAAATCTGCTTGTATTATTGGAAATAGATGTGATAGTTTATATAAGCTTGCAGCTAATCCAATTCAAGCTCTCATTCATGAGACCCCTAAATCATGCAAGCTATGGCATAGAAGATGGGGTCATCTTCACTTTCAAGCTCTTCCCACTCTTGGTAAAATGGTCAAAGGTATGCCTAAACTCAGTTTATCTCATGATGATGCTTGTAAAGGTTGTGCAATGGGTAAGAATGTAAAGAATCCCTTTCATAAAAGCGATAGTAGGGCTAAAGAAAGGTTAGAGCTTATTCATTCAGATTTATGTGGTCCTATGTTTGTAGCATCTCCTAGCGGTTTCCTATATTATGTTATCTTTATAGATGATTTCTCTAGGAAAACATCGATTTATTTTCTTAAAACTAAAGAGTCTGAAGAAGTCCTAAACAGATTTAAAGAATTCAAAGCCTTAGTTGAAAATACTACAGGAAATCGAATTAAATGTTTGAGGTCTGACAATGGAGGTGAATACACCTCAGGTAGCTTTTATGACTTTTGTGTTAAAGCAGGAATTAAGAGGGAGTTCTGTGTTCCCTACAACCCTCAGCAAAATGGAGTTGCTGAAAGAAAGAACAGGACCATTGTTGAAGCTGCAAGAGCCATGATACATGATCAGGACTTGCAACCTTTTCTATGGGCAGAAGCATCTAAAACCGCAGTTTATATTCAGAATAGATGTCCTCATCGAGTCCTAAAGGATGTAACACCTGAAGAAGCCTTTTTAGGAATCAAACCTGACATCAGTCACCTAAGGATATTCGGAAGCCTTGTATATGTTCATGTGCCTAAAGAAAAATGTACCAAGCTGGATCCATTTGGAAAGTAAGGCATCCTAGTAGGATACAGTGAATCTTCCAAAGCCTTCAGGATCTACATTTCAGGTCAAAGGTATGTTGAGGTAAGTAGAGATGTAACTTTTGAAGAAGATATTGCTTTCAAAAGATCTAAAGGTTCATTAACCAACAATAATGATATGGTGATGGAAAAACAAGATTCAATTGTTGATGCTAACCCTGAGTTACAGGAGGAGTCTACTGATCTTCCAGATTAGGAAGTTCAGAATGACTCATCAGAACCCATGCAATCTACCGATATACCTCAGGATATTGTGATCTCCAAGAAGAGACCACTTTGGGTTAGAAATACGATTCAAGATGCTGAAGGGTTTGCTGCTCCCAGAGGAACCTTTAGAAATAGCAAGAGTTTCCAAAATCACGCCAACTACATTTCTGTGATGTGCAATATAATTGAGTCTGAACCCCACAATATCGGAGAAGCTATGTCCCATCATACTTGGAAATTAGCCATGGATGAAGAGTATGGGTCTATCATCAAGAATGATGTTTGGGACATTGTACCTAGACCCAAAGGTAAGTCTGTCGTTTCCTCTAAATGGTTGTTTAAAATTAAACATAATGCTGATGGTAGTATTGAAAAATATAAAGCTAGGTTTGTAGCACATGGTTTTTCTCAAAAGGAAGGAATAGATTATGAAGAAACCTTTGCCCCTATTGCTAGATATACTTCTATTAGGTCTATAATAGCTATTGCTGCAGCCAAAGGTTGGGAGCTACATCAAATGGACGTTAAGACAACCTTCTTTAATGGTGTCATTGAGGAGGAAGTCTATATTGAGCAACCAGAAGGTTATGTAATCCATAAAAGAGATTCTCATGTTTGCAGGTTGAAGAAAGCCTTATATGGGCTCAAACAGGCTCCTCGCGCTTGGTATGAAAGAATTGATAAGTACTTACTAAGTTTAGGGTTCTCCAAGAATGATGCTGATGCTAACATTTACTTGAAAGTTTACAATGATGAGATGCTTATTTTAGTTTTGTATGTAGATGATTTATTTCTCATGGGTAAAAATAAATTAATCATGAGATGTAAAAAGGAATTAGCCTCAGAATTTGAAATGAAGGATTTAGATCTAATGCATTACTTTCTAGGGTTAGAAGTATGGCAAAGAGCTAATGAAATCTTTCTAAGTCAGGGAAAATACACTATTGATATTTTGAAAAGATTTAGAATGATAGATTGTAAATCTATGCGTACTCCTATGGAATCGAACTTAAAGAAGTTAAGTGTTTCTGCAGCTAACTCTGATTTTGCAGATCCCTCTGAGTACAGGCAGTTGATTGGCTCCCTGATGTACCTAGTCAATACTAGGCTAGATATCTGTTATGCTGTGAATGCTCTCAATCAGTTCATGAGCTCACCTAAACATGTTCACCTGGTTGCTGCCAAGCACATTCTAAGATACCTACGTGGCACGATTGGTTATGGGCTGAAGTATTCACTTAATACCCCAATCCTCTTGAAAGGCTACTCAGATTCAGATTGGGCAGGAAGTGTCAAGGACAGGAAAAGCACTTCAGGCATCTGCTTCAACTTGGGCTCCGCAGTGATCTCTTGGGCATGCAGGAAGCAATCTTCGGTAGCATTAAGCACTGCAAAAGCTGAGTACATTGCCGCATCTGTTGCATCCAGAGAAGCAGTGTGGCTTCATAAGCTCCTCGTTGGATTATTTGGTCGAGCCAATGATCCTACCACCATTCATTGTGATAATCAAAGCTGTATAAAGATGTCAGTAAATCCTGTATTTCATGATCGGTCCAAACATGTGGAAACACGCTATCATTACATTTGGGATATGGTGCAGAGAGGCGCCATTCATCTAAAGTACATTAGCATAGATGAACAGATTGTTGACATCCTCACCAAATCTTTATCCAGAGTGGAGTTCGAGTACTTCAGAGATAGACTTGGTGTCATGGAAAATGGAACCCTGATTGAGAGGGAGCTTCAATCTTAGTGACTATTTGTAGCACTTTGAATCATTCCTTGCTTGTGTGCAAAAATGAATTACATCCAATCTATGCTTGTGTGCTAGATGTATAATTGTAATAATGTAAAGACCCACTGGTGTATTACACTTTCTATGCTTGTGTGCTAGAACCATCCTATGCTTGTGTGCTAGGTGGAAGATGTAATTCTATGCTTGTGTGCTAGATGTAACTTAAAGGTTCAGACTATGTATTCTCCTCCTCCCTAGTTAAGAGGGAGTGTTGTTTGTAACTAGGGTTATATGGGTTCGGATTGCCTTAAGGCAACATCCGAAACCCCTTTAGGACCGGGTCCAATCCTAGTGTAACGTGACCCTATCTTATGCACAACCCAATACCACCTATGCTAAATACACGCCATCTAATTATTGGCGCCAAAAACCCAAGGAGGCCGACTTGCATGTCAAGGAGTAAAAGATGTGTATAAATAACTGACAATTTGCAAGTCAACATACATTCATTCATTTTTTCACACATGCAAATGAGAAAACAGCTCTGCTCATCAAGTGCGAATTAATAAGGAAGAAGGCGAATTCATCCAGACTTATGCGAATTTGTGCAAGATGACATAGGTGGTGTTGTGCAATTTGAAGGACATAGAAAGAGCAGATCTGCTACACAAATAGATCAGATCTGACAGAAAAGCTAAGTATTGTAATTGTGCATTTAAGAGGAGAATATATAATCTGACCTGTGGGTCTTTCATGCTGGGTTTTTCCTCCTTGGAGGTTTTCCCAGGGTATGCTTGTTGTCTACTGTTTTATTTCTGATTTATGTTGGCTTATTAAATACTGCAAATCTGATTACAATCTAGGGCATATTTAATTTATGTTGGACTAATAAAATACTGCAAATCTGATTACAACCTAGGGCGTAATCAATTATCTAAATCTGATTAACATACCTAAGGTTTAAAATTTACATTAATGACCATGATTCATATATGTTATAACTGCAAGAATCAAAACCAAATGGAGTGGACTCCTAACCAAAACAATAACTCTTCCACAGGAGAAGGCAGAAAGAACAAGCAAAGCTGGCATATGAACCATTATGTTCACCACATGAGTTCCCAAATTTCCTGTTTCTAAACTTACTTATGTGAGCTGAAGAATGATGCAAAATAATGCTTTTATTGGCTTACAGCTAAATATTAGGCAATGTTGTTTCAATAGTTAACTGTTATGAGAATGTGAATTTCATACAGGTATGTAGTGCTATCTTTTTTCTCGGCACTGTCTCAGCTTTCTGTATATTTTGAATCTGGAATATCATAAATGTTTCTTTGAGTGTTGTTCTTAAGGTGAAATTAAATCAGATAAACGTAAGGAGGCTATGATAACCCTTTAAAGTGAAGAATCTGACCTATACTAAAATTTCCATGTAGATATGGTATTTTTAAATTATTTTGTACAGTCCAAATAGTGTTAATGAAGTTGATGTTTTCAATTTGAAATATGTAAGATTCAAGGGGAGTATCTTAACAAATTTTACACAAGAGAATGCAAGTTATGCAAAGAAGTAATGTAATTTAGAGCCACTGTTTGGTATCTTGAAGAAAAACACTATGATCCGGTCATTTTTGTTATTATCTTTCAATGAGAAGGCCAAGTACTGGACATGTTTATGTTACTATAGCAATGCCAAGCTTTGATGTTCCTGTGTGATATCTAATTTTTGCCTTGATGGTATGGGATCTGTTTGACGTAAAATTTTCATGTAGAATACATCTAATGCTTGATTGAGTTTTTGCCTTCGTTTGATTTTTGAATGAATAGCTACTCTGTTTCTTTTATTATGCACTATTTCTTGGTTGCTTTTATAGGAGCATTAGAAAAACTTGGGAGCACGTAAAACCTTGACATGATGAAGGTATTGCATTGCTGATATGTCAAAATACAAGGAGGGAAAGGTACTACTGTCACCTTGAACTTGTTTATATGATAGAGCAAGGCATGCGAAGTTCATGTCATTCTGATAGCAAGACATTTAAATTGCATCTCTCTCATGTTTATTTATGCATAGAAATACAATCATTTATTGGTTCTGAAGCTGTGTTATAATGAATTGTGATTATATATACTTTATTTGATTATATCATTTTCCAATATAGTTTGGAGAATGGTAACAACATTGTAAATCTGTTAATAGAGTAGAATTGTTATGTATCATAGTTCTAAGAATAATGGTATTACCTTACTCCGAGCATTCTATCTTTTATGGACCCCCTTTATAGAAAATTTGTACTTAAGAAATAACTAGATCATGAGCGCTCAAGATATGAAGGAAAGATACTTTTAATGTGGTGTGGTGGAGGTTAAAGTTGTCTTTGAGATGAGCTTGAAATGTTAAGTAGCTGCATGCTAATATGTTCTTCATTGATGTTGATAATTGGTTCTTTTCAAAGCAAATTGCAAGGTCTCATTGGACATTAGCTATGACCATCTACATGAGTGAGTTATTTATTCAAGTCAAGAAATTGATTCCCTGTACACAGCAATCCTTATCAATTTCTGTATAATGGTGATTTCATAAACATCTTCATATATAATTTATAGGCTAGAGCTCCTTAATCTATTCCATATGTTGCATTTAAATGTACTTTGTATTTGCAGAAGTGTCAAAATAGACTATCTTAAGAATAGATTGTGCTTGCAGGCAGATTGCAAATCACATTTTTAATGGCCTCGGCCTCGGCTTTTCAACGCTTTCAAGTCCCTCTAGAAGCATGAATCATTTTCATATTTTATTTTAAAAAAGGCAATATATTATAAAAAAAGGTCAACGTGAGATTTGACTGATTTAATCAGTCAAAAAGTCACAATTTTCTGGTATATTGTGATTTTGGGTTTTGACTGATTGAATTGCAATTTTCTGATATATATTGAATTTCTGCTTTTTTTTTCATTCGTCTGATTTTCAGATTTTCCATCTGCTTTTTTTGATTTTGTCTGCAGTAGGGTTAGATTTTTCTTTAGTAGAATGCTCTAATCCTAACCCTAAACCTTGAATTTTAGGGTTAGGGGTTTTTTAATGCTTTATTATGCTCTAACCTTATTTTATTTAGGGTCTAATGTGTGAGGGTTTTCATGCTTTTCAATGCGCTAGTTGTAAGCAGGTTTAGAATGGATCACAAATATCAAGGAGTCTTATTTTGATGATGATGACCTTTAGATTTCAAGGGAGGCCGAGGTATTTGATGAAGAGTAGTTGAATAGGATTACAACAAACATGAATACTAGAGCTTCGTCATAATGACCTGTAGCCACCTAGTGGATCATTTGTTGTAACACATAGCCTGATTGACTTCCTCCACTTTCTGTAACTTTGTAGTTTGTAGGTTGTTTGTACTTTCTAGTTTGTAATTGATTTTCAGGGTTGAACTTTGAAGTCAAACTAGGTAGTGATGCACTATAATCAAAATTGTCAATATTAATGAGAAGAATCTGCTTTTTAAAATTCTTGGTGTATCACTTTTGCTTACTTTCACTCTATGTATGCAATTAATTTGGCTTAAGATATAAAAACTTTAATTATTTCTTTAATTTTTTTTTCTACAAGTTTTGGATTATCAAAATTTCTTGATAATCTTCAACTCAAAATCTGCATCAACTCAAAATCTGCAACAACTCAATCATGGATTCCAAAATCCATTTGTTGCTATACCTTCACCTCCAAACCTGCAACAACATGCCTCCAAACTGATTTTTCCTTCTCCTCCATTCCCCGTCCACTTCCCCTCCAAAAACTCCCTTTAAATAAATGAAAACTTGCCATGTCATGTTACCACTCTGTAACGAAATGTAATTTCATTATCCTTCACTTGTGTTTTCAAAATGCAATGCCTACCTTCATGAATGTCATTCAAATGTGATTTGAATTTGCATTTCATGCTCAATGAATGTTTTCTTACACCTTACAATTTGCTAAAATTGGCCATCCTTATTGTAGGACTAGATTCTTTGCATGTTCATTTTGTGACTCCAAGATTCTCTGTCATAACGCTTTTAATGGTTGTCACATGCTCCTGCATCATGTGTTTAATATTTGGGGAGTGCTTAGATGATGAAGTAGATTGCTGTTCTATCCCTATTTCGTCTTATAAACCTCGGTATTTTTTTTCCAACATGTATAGGCATTTGATAATCATCTTTTTTCTTTTTAGGATTGGTTAGTGTTGTGATGTTTTCACACATCGCCCCATTGCAAGTGGGGACCCCCACTTTTTGCTTTCTAGGTTAGTTGTGGAGTCTTTAGCTATTAACCTTGGAAGAGATGTAGTATCGTAGGTGGCCATGAGGTGATCAGGTCATCTCTCTCTCTCTCTCTAGGGTGTGGCTGAGTCAGTTAGTTCTCAAGGCTTAGGAATGAATGATTTCATCATGATCATTCCATTTGATCATCATATTTTACTTGCAAAATCAGAATGAAGTGCTAAAATTTCTCCAAGGCAAACTTGTTTTACAAAGTCAATATTTTAAGGAAGGATAGGCTAGAGTTTGAGTAATCATGAAGGGGCTTAAGACAAAATGATTAAGTTAGCAAAGTTGTCACTTTGAGGTCACTTCCAGTCAAGGCTCCAAAGTGCGACCTAAGACTTCTAGTGGACCCCAAAATGTACGCACTAAGACTTCTAGTCAAGCTCCAAATCAGCAAACTAAGCCTTGACTCTTCCAGTAGCCATCAAACTCAGCGAACTAAGCCTAGTGTATTTCATTGCTTGAAAGGAGACCACAATCTTGCTAAATGCGTTGTGAAGAAGTTGTTGCAAACTTAATCAATGGCGAGTCAAAGAGAGGAATGTATAGCAAGCTGATAAATCTTTTAATTTCGACTTCCAGCTGGGCCTCAAAAACACAAACTAACATTTCCAGTGGCCCCCTCAAAGAGCAAACTAAGGACTGGTATTTCCAATCAAGCCTTCAAAGAGCGAACTAAGGATTGGTCACTTCCAATCAGGTCCCAAATCAGCGAACTAAGGAGTGACGACTTCCAATCAAGCCTCCAATCAGCGAACTAAGGATTGGCACTTCCGGTCTGGCCCTCAAAATGTGAACTAAGATTTCCTATCAAGCTACGAAAGCGCGACCTAAGTATTGAGACTTCGAATCACCCCCCAAAAGTACAACCTAAGACATAGACACTTCCGCCACCCAAGTAGAAGTGCGATCTTGCACTCAAGGCAAAGGGAGAGGCATTTTAGTATTTGTGCCACCTTGAGAAAGGGCCCCACAATGAAGAGAAACGTTTTTTGTTCAAATTTGAATTTGATAGATGCGAGTCGGCTTTCAAACTTCAAATTGTAAATCATTAAATGATAGCCCAAGTTGGCCTTAAGATGAGGAATCGCACCCCTTCCACCCACTATAAAGACATTGTTGATCATTTCATTTGATCAACATACAATTGACGAAGTGATTGATTTCAATCAAGCAGAGACTTTGATTGAGGAAGCAGTGATTCTATTCCAAGCATATTGCCAAAATCGTCATTGCTAGGACAGTGAATTCATTCACCATTGGTGGCGACTTTAACAAAGCTTCAGCACTTAACGATTTTGCTTGATGAATTGACATTCAAACATCAGCGAACCCTGTCTATAATCAGCATCAGCAATCAAAGCTTTCTGGACAGCAAGTTCAATTTTAACATCAGCAATCAACACACAAGATCAGCAATTTTGCATCAACAATCGGATTAGCATCAGCATTTGACATCGCAATCATAGTGAAAAAGTGTCAAAATAATGGCTGTTTTGTCAAATTGGAAATCAAATTAGAGATTACCGGCCAGTTCTAAACTTGTTTGCAGGTCTGAATTGGGTATTGATTGATCATTTTCATTAAAATCGGAGCTGCTGATATGAAAATCAACTATCAAATCAGACATGAAAACAGTGAAAATCAGACTTTAGAGATGAAAATCATTGATCAAACAAAGGGAAATCATTTACAAATTTTAAGAATAACTTTGATCTCTTCTATATCCTGGTCACGGTTTGTTTGCTTTTCAGGCTATGAAGGTTAGAGTAAGAGATTCAAGCTATGGGAGAACTTAGCAGCGAGTGATGAGGATCAAAAGGCTCATTAGCTCACATACACCATCAAGATTTCACCACATATTTCCACACTTTGGCTCGTAAGCAGTGAAGCTCACAATGGGCTTGAGCATTATAGTGGCGCTGAAGTAAGACTTTTGATGATTTTCTGTTATTTCATTTGCCATGACTTCACCTAGGAAACCAAAATGACTCAGAGAATTCATTAAGTGTGTATGATATAATGATTGAAAGATTCAGTGTCAAGATACAATAGATGATTCCCTTTCTAGTCAAGTACTAATCCTAACTTTGAGATACTTTAGAAACAATTAATCTAAGATTCAGGAGCTCTTCACAAATATTTACCAAAGGAATACCCCAAACATAACTTAGCAGGGTCGATCCAGAGTGTGCGTGTTATGCAACATCACCCTTTCGCTGATGGGAATCCTCTTTATTTCTAACCTAAAGCACGCGGAAGCAGAGACAACTATGCTAACAAAAGCAAACTAATCTAAGAAAACAGGAACATCTAAACTAACCAAGCAAGAGCAAAACTAAAGAAACTATTCTAACTACAAAAGCAAAAAAATTTAAGTGAACAACACTCAAAAGACCTAAGTATATACAACTCCTAGCATGATTTCTCAGGACTTGTAGGAACAGTAAAGCAGCGGTCACAGTTTGAAGTTTTGCAAACTTATCCTTGAACTCAGAAAAATATTCTTTCAAAGCACAAATTCGAAACTCAAGCAAAACTTCAAGAAAGATTAGTAATTTGGGCAACTTACCCAGGCCATGATTGATCCATAAACAAGTTGTCTTTCCTAAATCTCCATAATCAAAATGGTATTCCTTGTAGTCAACAGTAGGGAAAGATACAACCTGGTGGTCTTCATTTGTGTTGTGACCATTTCACACATCGCCCCATCAGAATGGGGACCCCCTCTTTTTCTTAGGGTTTTGCTTTCCCTTGGTTAGTTTTTCTCTCTGCTTGCTTGGGTTCGGAGTGAGTGAGTGGTTGTCTGGGCTGGCTAGTTTA
The DNA here is from genome assembly GCF_030272615.1 of Cryptomeria japonica. NCBI lineage: Eukaryota > Viridiplantae > Streptophyta > Pinopsida > Cupressales > Cupressaceae > Cryptomeria > Cryptomeria japonica. Next base: position 510,489,840 of record NC_081408.1, read on the forward strand.
GGGTTAATCTTTGAGGGCTCGTTTTAGGGTTTCTTTCAAGTGGAGTCTAGCCTAGTTTTGGGAGGTCATTAGTCGTCTGCCTGGAACATTAAATGAAGTATTCCTTTTGGGAGAATCAGGATGGTGAGATTGAAGAGCATGGTGGATAGGTCTAAGGTCAGGGTAGGTCCAGTTTGATGGTTTTCTTGTTAAAGTCCTGTTTGCTTCCAGGTCTGAGTCGATTGAGCAAAGTCAATGATCAGAGGAAGATCAGAGTGGTTATTTCAGAAATTGATGAGCGAATGCACCTGATGATGATTGAAAGAGTTTTGCAGGAAGGAAATGAAATGAACCAAGGTGAGGAACTAGTCAAGAGAATGAATTTCGCTCCTGACCCTTTCAAAGGGTCTAGAGCGAAATTCTTGAAAGCTCTCATCTGTACTTGGCAAAAGGCAGGATCTTGATGGGGATGCGTGAAGAAAGGTTGGTATTCACTTCTTAAGGAGGATTAGAGTTCAAAAGGTCAAGAATCAAGCTAAAATCTTGATTTTTGCTCCTGACCCTTCCAAAGGGTCCAGAGCGAAAATCCTACTAGACCACCTTTTCTAAACAGTTTTGGCTAAGTGTTGCTTTCTAGAGCATGTTTGAGGGTGAATTGATTTGATCTTGCCTTGAGATGTAGTTGGTGGATTTTTGAAGGACAAGATTTTGGCCTAAAGGAGAATTTCGCTCCTGACCCTTCCAAAGGGTCCAGAGCGAAATTCATCATAAACCTTATTTCTTGCCTTGAATGGGTTACAAACCTTGTTCCTAATGTGGATGATGATCTAATTTTACCTTGTGAAATGGTTTGAAGCTTGAAAAATGAGTAATTTAGCCAAGAACGAGATTTTCGCTCCTGACCCTTCTAAAGGGTCTAGAGTGAAAATCTTCCCAAAGCACATTTCATCTTAAGTTTAGCTAATTTTTGAGTCGCAGGAAGGGTCTAGAGTGAAAATCTTCCCAAAGCACATTTCATCTTAAGTTTAGCAAATTTTTGAGTCGCAGGAAACCTTGGAAGGAAGCTTGGACATTCTTATTGCCTTTGAAAGGTTTGAAAGCGTTGAAAATGAAGGATTTTGGACAAAAAATGAAAATTTCGCTCCTGACCCTTCCAAAGGGTCCAGAGCGAAATTCCTAAAAGCTCTTACTTTTGCAATAAAGGAAATCAAGTTTTGATTTGTTATGGCATGGATGGAAGGAAAATGACTTGCTTTTGCCTCTTGAGGTAGTTTTGGAAAGTAGAAATGAAGGATTTAGCCCAAGAAGGGATTTTCGCTATTGACCCTTCCAAAGGGTCCATAGCGTAAATCTCTCTAAGACACATTTCTTGCCTTATTTGGCCAAAATTTGATGTCTAAGGCATGATGAGATGAAGTATGAACATGTTGAAATCCTTGGAGATGATTAGAAGATTGTGAAAATGAAGGATTCTAGCCAGGAAAGGAAATTTCGCTCCTGACCCTTCCAAAGGGTCTAGGGCGAAATTCCTTATAAACCTACCTTTTGACCTTTCTTGGACATGAAATCTTATTCCTAGGGTGATGAAGGACGAAATCCTACCTTGCAAAGAAGTTTCAAGTTTAGAAAATGATGATTTTGGGTCAAAAATGAAAATTTCGCTCCTGACCCTTCCAAAGGGTCCAGAGCGAATTTTTTCAAAACCTCTTTTGCTATCAAGTTTTTTGCTAGGTCAAGTGTGGGATGAGGCAAAATCAAGAAGAGCATGCCCTTAAGAATGACTTTAAGTTGTTAAAGACCATGCATGATGAAGGAATTGAGCCTAGAGGTGATTTTCGCTCCTGACCCTTCCAAAGGGTCCAGAGCGAAAATCCTTGAAAACATTTTTTTTTTTCAAACTTTTGGGCAAGGCCAAGCTAGGACAAGGGTGTGAGAAGGCATTTGGATTTCCTTAGAATGAATTTTGGTTGCCAAGAATGCAAATTTGAAAGCCTAATGAAAATTTCGCTCCTGACCCTTCCAAAGGGTCCAGAGCGAAATTTCTAAAATTCTCCTTTTTCCTTGCAATTCAAGACAAGATTTTTGTTTTTATACCATGGGAAGGAGAAAGACAAGATGTTCTATGCCTTGGAAGTGATTTGAAGATGGAAGGATGGCAAGATAGCCCTAAAACAAGATTTTCGCTCCTAACCCTTCCAAAGGGTCCAGAGCGAAAATCCTAAAACCTACTTATTCCTTTCAAATTTGTGCTAAGACAAGGCTAGACTAAGGTAAGAAATGCCCTTGAGACTACCTTTGATTTGATGTTTGTTTCAAAAGTGATGATTTTTAGGTCAAAGGAGGGTTTTCGCTCCTGACCCTTCCAAAGTGTCCAGGTTGAAAATCCTAAAATCTCCTATTCTGCCTTGCAAAACGAAATCAAACTTGGATTGGGTGAAAGAAGAAAGCTATTTCCTAGCCTTGTGAGGTGGATTGAAGTTGGAATGATAAAAAATAAGCTACAAAAGGAGAAAATCGCTCCTGACCCTTCCAAAGGGTCCAGGGCGAAAAACACTAAAGTCACCTTTTCCTTCAAGGTTTGAGTAAAACTAGGCCTGGATTGCAGTGAAAGAAGCCATTTGGAATGCCTTGAAAAGATTTGGATCTTCAAAAAATGTGAATTTTGAGCTCAAGAGAGAATTTCGCTCCTGACCCTTCCAAAGGGTCCAGAGCGAAATTCTGGATAGGTCCTGTCCCCGGCTAGGTTACTAAGCAAAACTGACCTTTTTCGCCTTGTGAAGATCAAGCCAATGCTAGTAGGTTGGGAAGTAGGTTCAAACTGAGCGAATGTTGATGAATTGAAGTGAAGGAGATTGGAAAATTAGCCACGAATGAGATTTTCGCTCCTGACCCTTCCAAAGGGTCCAGGGCGAAAATGCCTAAAAAGCAGTATTTCTTTCAAAATCCTGTTGAGCTAACTTATTGGTTGAGATAAATAGACCCTGGAGATTGCTTTGGAGGAAGTTAATGATCAAGTAAAGATGAATTTTGACCTAAAAAGAGAAAATCGCTCCTAACCCTTCCAAAGGGTCGAGAGCGATTTTTCTCAAAACCTATCTTTTCCCTCAAATTTATGCTAAGTCTAGTATGGGTCAAGATTAGAGGTGCCTCTGGGCATGTCCTTGAATGGTCAACAATTATCAAGTTTGAAGGTATTGAGCCAAATGATGAAAATCGCTCCTAACCCTTCCAAAGGGTCCAGAGCGAAATACCTATTTTTACTCAGTTTACTCATGTGGAGAGCTAAGAAATTGAAAACCAAGACTTTGTTAGGCCAAAACAAGCGTAAGTTCGCCTTCTGGAGGATTTATAAGTGAAGAAAATATGGTATTCATGGCCTAGTCAGGGAAATCGCTCCTGACCCTTCCAAAGGGTCCACGGCGAAATCCTCAAAAACACCTATTTTTTTCATCCTTGTTAGATTGAATCAAGGGTAAGTTGCAAAATTGTGAAGACAAGGACATGGGAGATTGCAAATCTAGGTTGAAAAGATTTTGATTCACTAAGTGAACAAGCCTAGAAAAGGGGTCCAAACAAGCCTTGAAAGGATTTAAACCTACATCATTTTGGATATTTTTGATGCTTAAGGAGAATAAAAGTTCATCAAGCCTTAATCAAGCTTTGACATTCCTAAGCTAGCCCATAATTTTTCACTAAAATTAGCCTATTACAAGACATTTGGGAGGTTGAAACAAGTTCACCTTGAATTAAGGCATTCATAATTTAATTAATTAATTTCTAAGCCTTGAAATAAATGAAAAATCCAACCTTAAAGCTTTAAAATTAATTCAAAAAATAAAAATTAAGTTGAGCGCTCAATATTTATTATTCTCCCCTTATTTGCCAAGTCGGCCATCCTTTAAAAGAGGTTTTTATTTCATTTTTTTTATATTTATCAAGTCGGCCTCAAGGAGAATTAAGTTGAGCGCTGTATATAAGGGAGGAGTATTTTGATGAATTTAAATCATTCATTCATTGTTCTCATGCGAATTAGAAGAGCAGATCTAGAGGAGCGAATTCTAGCTAAGTTGGAGGCGAATTTCTTGCTAGATTGGAAGATAATTTCCAGAATTTGCCAAGTATTTGAAGGCTAGTAGAAGGCGAAATTCTTTTGAAGGCTGATTGGAGCATAATTCATCCAAAGGAAGACCAGAAATTCAAATCTAACATTCTTGCCCAGCGAAGTCATCATCTTCCTTCTTTCATTTTCAAGGTTGATAGCTAAAATCCAAGGAAGAGGTATGAAGAATCAGATTTTTTGAAGTTTTTTTATTCAAGATTTAGTTTGATTTTCCATAGTAATCATTTTGAAAATCTAGGTCTTGTACAATCTGATTTAATTTAATTTGAAAATCCATAATTCTTAGATTTATCATTGTTTTCAAATTAATATTTAGTTATTTCCTTGAAAGGTCTCAAATTATAATGAAGATATTATGCTCAAATCCTAACTTTAAGCTTTTGTGTAGGTGTCAAATGACGACCCCCAAGGCCCGAGGATCCATTACTCGACAGACTCTCATCAACGAGGATCAGAGGAATGACGAATTGGAGACCAGGATCGTGTCCAAGTGGAGCAATATCGGAGATACCAACCTAGGAAACTTCAATGTGAAGAAGTTTCGGGAAGCGCCCTACATCGGCAAGCCGTCACCTGTTGCAAACAAGATAATTGAGAGTGGCATCATCAAAGCTGCAGGTTTCCCTCCCGCAATCAAGTGTCATGAGTTGATGATTGAGTGCGCTCGGCACTATGATTCACACTCAAGGACGATCGTGGCCGATGATGGAACTATCTTAGCCTATCTTTCGGAGGAAGCTATAAGTGAGATTTTTCATCTCCCGGAACATAGAGACATGGTCTACAAAAGTCTAGAAGGAGCTAGGTCGATCTATGAGGATGATCCTGATTTTTGCCTGAACTTCATCAACAAGAATTGGCTACTCAAGAGCAGACCTCGCTTGAACAAGATTCCCAATACACCACACATAATCGACTTCCAAGAAGAGTTCAAGGATTTGATAACCTTGCTCAATCGGGTCACAGGTGCTTCTCAAGCTTTCTTCTTTGATAAATGGATGTTCTTCTTCATACAGTTGATCGTCCAAGGAAAGGGAATGCTCAATTGGGCCAGAATCATTAGTAACAGCCTGGACGTGCAGTTGAGAAGACTAAGACCTACCAAGTCATTCCACATGAGTTCATATGTTGTATATGCCTTGATCAGAGGTTTTGAGTATGCAGGACTACCTCACAGAGGAGTTGTTGGAAGAGGACCCGGAGAAATAAGAGTTTGTGATTCTTATGTTCAGCTACATCATCTGCCCAGAAGTGACTACAAGCTAGTCAATGACACCTTCACGATAAATTCACCAGGATATTGCAAGGTGGGATTCACAATCGACTGTCTTTGGACGCACAAGAGCTCGTGAAGAAGCATGGTGCATGGTTCATTCAGTTTCCAAAATTCACATACATCAGAGTTCATGGGTGTCCTTCACCTCCCTACATGTTGCCAAGATATCCTACTGACAGGATAGTACTACTTGAGGTGACTAGACAGTTGGCAGCTTATGCGAAGGCATCCAGACACAAGCATGGAAATGGAATTCTCGTGCCCATCATACTAGGGAACTCAGTTGAAGTGTGTCCTAATACTCAAGCCGCGGAAGATGCAGAGAAGGAATTATCTCTATACTCATTCACATCCTTTGCCTCGAGAGAGAATTTTGATCCTCATGGTCATATAGAAGAAACAATTTGGAAGAAATACAGGCATGAGTCTCAGGTGGAGGAGTTTTGGATGAATGTCCAAGATGATGTCGAGGTCAAAAGAAAGATGCATTCCAGGTTACCCTTGGATCTCATCAGGAAATGCAAAATTTATAGAGTAGCCGATCAAGCACAGGATAATGGTAGATACCTCCAGTCATCCTATGAAAAGGAAGATAAAGAAGTGAAGATAGATTGGAATGAGCCCGAGGTTTTAGACCTGAGAGCTTTGATGGCTCCCGTTTTATCCTACACTCGCAGATGGGTGGATGTAGAGCATCAAAAGTTGAAGGAGCAGAATGTATCCATGACATTCACCTTGGAAGCAAGACCAGAAGAAGGAGAAGCAAGTGTGAGTGAGAATACTTCTCATTCCAAAGGCTCAAAGAGGAAAGAAGGACCTGAGAAGAGAGAACCTTCCAAGAAGAAGCAGAAGACGAATCCTGATCGCCCACCAAGCACATCTTCTAGGCATGAAAAGGAAGCAAGTCAAGGAGAAGATCAGAGGTAGATAGTATATGAAATTGATGAGTCTATGGAATCCATGGTACAAAATGATAAACAAGGGAAAGGACAGACACCTCAGCATTCATCAAGTCAATCTCCCCAAGTTGGTGCTAATGAGCAACATGAAGAAAAGAATGATGATGAAGCAACATCTCCTTTCTGGGAAGATAGACCTCTACCTAAAGAAATACAAGTGAGGGAAACAAGATCTGCCATTCCTAATTGGCTGAAAGAGAGGCTGACGAGGGTAGTTGTGGTTGAAGAGGAAGAAGATGTATTTGACTTGGAAAGCCTTATAGGAAATTCTCATGAAGTAATAGAGAAGAAGAAGGCGACAAAAATTTCAAAGGTAATTAGAGATGAGACAGGATCCAGAAAAGTGCAGATAGCTACACCAATGGTGGACAAATATGAGGATGAGATTCTAGCAGAAGAATACGATCTAGAAACATTTGATCTTGGTCCACTTACCACCGAGCAGGCTATGGAAGAAGCAACCGATTCACTAACAACACTCAAAGACAAACTCAAAGAGGAAGTGGAAAAGAATAAGAAGCTTGAAAAGGAGGTCAGTGCTTGGAGGAATTATTTTAGCCATCTTAACCAACCTTTGAGACGAAAGGATCCAACAATATCTCCTTTGCATGCACTTCCTCCCGAATCAATAAGTGAGGCAGAAAGGGCGAAGAACCTAGTTCAACTAATGAGTTCTTGGATTGATGAATCTCACAAGGTAGCCGTTGAATTTGTAACAAGAATGATGAAGACAGTTCATTGAGCTATCCAGGTCCTTGAGATTATCCATAATCTAATGATAACTGTGGCTGCATTCAGTCACACTAGAGATGTTGTCATCCCAGTCTTACAAGTGATAAGAGAAACACCAAGACGGATTCTGACGGAAGAAAAGATAATGGATGGAGGAACCCATAGCCTCCTACAGTGGTCAGCTCTGCTCCAGATGAAGGAAGTCCTTTTTGAAGACGTCAACACGAGATGCAGCTGAGTTGAAGGCATCATTCATCCAATTCAAGATAAGGTGTTTGAGGTGTTGTGTACCATCCTTGATAGGCGGATTGAGATCGAGACAGATGTGGACATCCAAGAGTTGGAGGACAGAATCAAGGTCATCTTTTGCAAGGAAGAGAACATCGTCACAGAAAAGCAACGAGATCAAAGGTATACTACTATGTTCTTGATTGAGAAGACCAAAGAACTTGAACCTGGGTGGGAGACGACTCTTCTCACGGCTTTTGATCAAGTCCTTCACTTGGAAGAACGAATGAAGAATCTTGCTGAGATTGAGGGAATTGTGTCCAGATTCATTGAATATGCTAGAAAAGAGCATAGGAAAGGGAACAAAGTTCTAGATGAAAAGTTGTTATAGGATGATGTGGCAACTTAATTCCTCTTGGTCTATGTCTCCTCGGTATTTGTGCCATTTTTTTATTGGCTATGGATTAATAATGTTTATCTAAATGGGGACTTTTTTGTAACAAACCCTAATTATGGTTTAGGTGTCAAAATCTCAGCCGTTGATCTTCTTTTGATCCGGGCCATTCATTGTATTTGAGGATGCTATATAAGCCCTCACTCATTTCATTTTAAAGAGTTAGAGACAGAGAGAAAAAGTTAGAAAGTTGGAGAGAAATAAGTTTAATTTTGTTGGTAGCAAATTTGAGTAGTGAAGAGAGAAAGTTGTTATTTGGCTATGAGATTAATGAAATAGTGAAGTTATGGTGTTTTGTTGCAATCCTTGTGGCTATCTTCATGGTTGTTTATCTTCTTGAATCACTCTTAGTAGAAATATCATTTAGATTTTAAGTTTGAAGGACGAATGTTGTGCCTGATCTTTGATACGACTCACATTCCAAACTACTAGCTTCTTACTGATTGTAAGAACGCCTTGTGTGGTCAACTGGAAACATTGAAATTCATTAAGAGTCCAATTATCATTGGAAGTATTGGTACGTATCTCCTTGATAGTATCTATCTTCCGGGTAATTTGAAAATCGTGAATACCCTTAGAAGATCGCACCAATTCCAGTGTAGTTGTAATCCTTTGGCGATACTGAAATTGGTAGAATCTTATCAAGATCAGCCTTCATCAAGTCATTCTTAGGATTAGTTTAAGTACCTCTTCCTTGAAACCCTCTATCTTTTGATCTTTTTGAAAATCTGTTAGTATTAGGAAAATCCTGTTTCCTTATTTGGAAAGATAGTAACACGGACAAGCTTTCTTTGAAAGTATGTAAGGCCCCTTGAGGAAACAACAAACACAATGACCACTGGTGCTTATCCGCGAGTAGAGACCCTACAAAGAAGAACCTTGAAGTCCTTCCGATTGATCCTTTTTGCGATATCTTCAGCATTCAGAGACTTTACTCAAGAGAGGATAAGATACCTCTGGGTATTTTATTCTGTGTTTGGTTGTGTACAAAATACACATCAACAATTTGTAGACAGGAATTCTTTCTCATCATCCACTGCTTCATCAGGAGGTCGAAGTTGATGGTGAACCATACCACTTGCTTTCAAAATGAAAGTTTCTAAATTTGTTTTCAGTTGAGTTTAGTCCTTCAAGAAATTTCTCATTTCGAATCGAGTCTGAATTTAGCTCAATAAGAAAGTTTCTATTTTCAGTTTGAGTTCATAAATTGAACTCCATCTTTCTTTCTTTTTGCAAATTTTGAAACTTTCTAAAACTTTCTTCCTTCCCTTAGTTTGAACTTAGGCAGATTTTCTTGATAGTAAGGTGGATTTTGTCAATCTTTTCCATATAAGGGCGGACTTGGTTATATTTGTGCACCATTCTTGTTATTACTTCACACCCTAAGGCAGACTTCATCAAACCTTTGCACTATGCCAAGCAAACTTCATGAAACTTGTGCACCATCTCTCATGTTTTACCTCAGCTTGTTGTGTTAAGTGGACTTCCTTAATTTGTTGCACTTTGTTGATTAGTCCTAGGTGGACTTCCTTCATCTTATGACCTTGGACTTGTAGGAGGGCGGACTTGGTTGATTCCATGCTCCTCATGTTTACTGCTTCTTTCACCTCTTGGGCGGACTTAGACATACTCTTGCACTTCTTTCCTTGCACTTCACAAGGCGGACTTGAGGGGAGTTGAGAACCTTCATAACATGGCAGACTTGATGAAATTTATGCACCTTCTCCATGGGCAGGGTTCAAGAGACTCATGCATCTTATACTCAATCAAGGACGAAGTTCATTGGCTTTGTGCACCACGTTGCTTGAGGGCAGAGTTTATCATGTTTGAGCACCAAGAAGGCGGACTTCACCACTTTCATGACCCATTTTTCATTACCTCCAAGGCGGACTTTGTTTGACTCATGCACCATGGGATCGAAACTCAAAATCTTCATAACTTGTGCAATTCTTGCCGGATCATCTTGAAATTTGAAAACTATACTTCATTCATCAGGATCCCTAAAATTTAGGAAGTTGGCTTTTTGGGTCAAAACATGGATTTTGGAGGAAATTCTTGATGCATCTCATTGCCAATAGTGCAAACCCTAGATCTCCTTTCCGAAAATAGAAAAAGCAAGCATCCCTAAAAAATAGGAAAAAAACTCTAAAAATAGCCATTTCGGGGATCTTGCTTAAAGTGCCAAAAACGAAACTTCTTAAAAAATAGGAAAAAGTAAAAAAAAGCAAACTTTCCAAAAATAGATAGTTGTCCAAATTGACCCAAATCAATTGCAATCTTCATCCTTCGGCCCTTCTAGACACTTTGATGGTGTCTAGACTCTGTTCTAACTTGGTTTGCACAAATTGACTTACAACTTCAAAACTCAGACCATTCAAAACTGGCAAAGCTTGGCAATACCGATGCAGGAAGGTCACAAGGCTCTAACAATAACCCTAGAAAGCAGGAAAAAGGGAGGGTCCCCATTTGCAATGGGGCGATGTGTGAAAAAGGTCATAGCACACCGTCATTCCATTCTTCACTCCAATTGCCTGAAAATGTTTAGTATCAAGAGATATGCCTCATTCACCTATCTTTGTGATGAGTTAGAAAGATCAAGCAAGCTAAGGTGGCATCTAGTCATCACTTATCCAATCATATTATTCCAAGCCAAGGCATCCAAATTCAATGTACCCGACTCATCCATCAAAGAAGATAACTACCACATGGGCACAAAGTTCGATGTACTTACCCTCATCATCTATTGGTCAATCAATCAAGGAAGGACATGTGTCCATTTTATTGTAAATTTATCATTGGTCAAGCATTAAATGCTTTGTAATGGGTTTAACAAACCCTAATTAGGGTTTTGTCTTTCAATCTTGGCCATTGATGACGATTTGATCCTCACTCTTCATTGTAATGGGAGCACTATATAAGGCTCCACTCTTTCATTTGTAAAGGTTAATAGCGAATGGTTAGTAGTCAGTAGTCAATAGTTAGATAGCAGTAGATAGTTAGAGTAGAATAGGAAGAGAAGGCAAAGATAGTTGACAAGACTTTGTTGTAAGAAGCATGTAAACTTCATTAAAGATATGTTGAAATTCATATGTTGATTCAACAATTTGCATGGTCTCTACTTCTCTTTTAATTTTCATGTTGTTTAGATGAATGGAAGAACTTTTTGCATGACCAATGGTGGAATTCATATATCCATACTACTAACACCTTGCTGATTGTAAAGTGTCTTGCGTAATCAACTGGATCCATCTTAGCCAAGCTTAACTTGAAATATCGCTCCTTCATTGATATGCTTCAGCTTGAGGGTATCTATGCTTGTAGTGGTGATTTGAAAATCATTAGCTATCCCTAGAAGATCGCACTAGCTTTGTGGAGATGTTCACTGCATGTCAAAGCAAAGCTTAGTGGAGTTTCACCAAAGATTGTCCATTGCTCTTACATTCCTAGGATTAGATTAGCTTTCTAAAACCTATCTCTTATGTCCTTTTTTTTTTAGTTAAGTGAAATTCCATGTGCCAGCAATATTCAAGCATTCAAGATTCAGCGTAAGTCCACCTTGTGATTCCAACAATATCACATCATACACACTGAGTCTATCCTAGAGAACGTCAAGACCTGACATTCAAAACCTTGGAGTCATCCCATTTGATCGCGGCAGCTTAGCATTTGGGACGGTTTTGTTCAAGAGAGGATAGAATACTTAGTATTTTATTCTGTCTTGCATTGTGCATGAAAAACACATCAACAATTAGGAACAAGGTTTTTTGTCTTTTCTCATTCTTTCTCTTACCCTTTTCTTGTACTACAGTGGTAACCTCAATAACTTAGTTAAGGCTTTGAGGCCAAATAAGCTTGGTGTTGAACACAATGTTTTTGTTTAGACCTAAAAGAAATTTATTTAGTTTCTCTTATACCCATGTACAATGAACATATTAAAAATGGTAATGGAACATTGTCATTTTTTTAATCATGACGTTGAGTTCAAATACTTTTTATGAAACGTCTTGACAAAATTTTCCCAAGTTAGCTAACTCAATTCTACTTCTTAATTTCTTCCAAGTTATCCCACAAAAGAGAAGCTTCACCCCCAAGTTGGTAGGTGGTGAATTGCATTGTAATGTTGGAATTCAATTCTAGCAGCCCAATATACTTAAGTTATGCCAATAACTAGGCTTTTGCAACATCACCTATTCCATCAAACTTTAGTTGTTGCATCTTCTTTAGTTTTTTAATTAGGGCGTCCTTCTTTCCTTCATGATGTTGTCCTTTGGGAGATGTGCTAATTGTTGGTGGTCCAAGACTAGAATTATAATTTGTGTTTTTCATCATTGATCTCCTTCCTAAAAGGTGATTTATATAGTCTCCTAACTATTTTCAAATCGAGCCCTATTTGATGAATGTGATCTTGCTCCCTTTGTCTCAACAACTTATCAATCTGCTGCTCTTGAGAAACAATCTTTATTTGGAGGGCATCCTTTTCCTCAAGCAAGCGTGGAGGGAATATCAAATGTAAGCCTTCACTTGCATGACTACCCCTGACCATGCCTTGTTCTACCCCTCATCTTGTAGAACTCCTTATTCTCCTTTACTTTGTATGAGAGAACATTGTCCCGATTAGTGAGGTTTTGGCATACATAATATTCTATAGTAATCTAACATTGTCATGCAATTTAATTAAGAATGATAAGCTATGATTAATAGAACACTAAATGAGATTGTTTCACAATTGATAAAGAACATATGCTTTATTGATTTAAAGTTCTGATTAAATAGATTATTGAAGGCCATGTTTAGTACATATATGGCTTGTCATTTAATAAATTATTATATTTTTGGTCTTTAATTATCTCGTTGGAATAGTTAAAATAAATTATTCGCATGGAATGGTCAAAGTGTTTATAAGGATTTGTACATCTGCAAGAGAGACTACTTCATTTTAAACATTTATGCAGCTTCAGATATGCAATATGTAAACTAATATAAAGTTTTTAAAATTCTAGTTGAAGCAATAATGGTAACTAAGGCTTACTGAATAAACCACCGATTTATATTACCTTGTGTATAATTTATTTCTTTATTGTACCTTATGTGCTTTTTTGTGACTATATTTTGGCCACCTCATTAGTATCTTGGTAAAGTCACTCATGTTTGATGTATATCAAAAAATAATGGTGCTACTGATTGACAGATTCTTTTTAATTGCTTATGTTAGTCATGTGATATGATGATTTTGACTTTATTCATAAATTTCATTGTCACAAGATTATTAAAACAAACATACAGAAATACCTAGTTTGAAGAATTTTCGAATGTACTGGTACTACTGAGGTGTCTAAGCTCTCTCACTCTTATGGTATAGTGGATTTGCTTCATTTCAGTGTTGAAAGATTGCTAATCCCGGGTCATAAGGACATGTTTGCATTAGAATTTGTTTTTCTACCTTGAAGAGCTCATTGGCCTCGAGTGTTAGGAGAGGGTGTGTAAAAAATACCCTGTTTCTTCCTAAGGGTTTCCTTTTTTCCCCCTGAATATGGACATTCCCTTGTGGACACTATCATACGTCATTAACCCACTTGTGGCTTTAGATGACCAAGCCATTAGTTGTTTTGGTCTATGCCATGGTACAAATGTGTTACAATGTTGGTGTGCATTCTTGTTCTATAGCTTTGATCTTCATTAGCTCCTTGTTTTATTGAGTTAACCTTTCATCACATGGCTATTTTCCTCTTGTATTTATTTACGTCATATGGTTGCAGTTTCACTACATTAAGTTTCTCTCCCTAGTTATATTTGCATTGCATTGTTTTTGTGTTTAATGATGAGTAACTTGTTCGAATCTAGGTTTCTTTTTACTCTAGTACTTTTATGTTGTTGAATTTACTTTCAATTCTTACTGACTTGCTTTGGTGATCCAAAATGTATCATGTGAAATGCTCAAAAAGATTGAAGAAAAAAGGATGTGCCTCATGGGGACATAGGTAGTCTAGGTTGCAGTCTCATGTACAGGTCTCTTTGGTGCATGATAACCTTAACTGTCTTGTTAATTGCACTCTTTCACTCGGGGGCGCAATGACAGCCTAATGAGTTGAAGGGCTCTTTTTGTGGGGTAAATAGGAAGCCCATGCCCATCATTCAGATATTCCCTTTCACTTGCGGGGAAATGACAAACTCATCAGTCAAGGAGTTCTTTTTGTGGGGTTGAGAGGCACACGACTTGAGATATTATTTAAGAGTTGAACAATACTTTGTCTTAGTTCTAGGTGGGCATAAATTCATGGGAGATCAACTAGAAATGAGCCAAAGGTCTTAAGCAAGTTCATTATTTGGCAGGTCAGATGACAGTCATTCTCAACTGAGGAAACCAAAAGTTACTAAAGATACATGATGCTTTGTCTTATTAGTTGCGCTGTTGCAGGGGAAGATATATTTTTTTTATAAGCAACAAAAATGGTTCACCTTCCATGATTGAATCAAGGATTTAAGAAAGTGACAATGTGAAAATCACTCTCATGGAAATTTCAGAAGGGATAAAAAAAGGTAATAAAAATAAGTCTGTTGTATTTTTAATAAATGGGGAATCACGGTGTATTTTATCCAATCTGAACACATCTTTGTATAAAATATTCTAGGAGTAAGAAATTTTGAAATCTATTGCGTGCAGTTTTCTACACCAGGAACATTTCTCACAAAATATTTTTGTATTTGATGTAGATGAGTTATTTCTTGTATTTCTTTTGAATTATTGTGTAGTTTCTTTTTTTACACTAACAAGGTTAAGAATTTTAGATCTTTGTTCATTGTAATTTACAGTTTTTTTTTCTGCATTGTAAACTAAGAATTATAGATTTATAAACATGCTTCAGTTTTCTTTAATTGGGAAAAGATGTGTATCTTTTGGTCATTTGTTGGCATTAGTATGAACTTCTTTCTCTTTCTATAATTAAAATTCTGTTAGATGGTGGCTGATTCAGTTGTAAGTTAAGAATTATGGATTCATAAATGTACTTCAGTTTCCTTTATTTAGCAAAAGATGTGTATCATTTGGTTGATTCCAGTTGTAAGTTAAGAATTATGGATTAATAAATGCATTTCAGTTTTTTTTATTTGTGAAAAGATGTGTTATTTGGCCGTCTATTGGCATTAGTATTAACTTCTTCCTCTTTCTATAAAATTGTGTAAGGTGGTAGGTGATTCAGTTGTTCACTCATTTCTAGGTTTTATTTTGACCCTGCAGTTGCAATTAAGAGATTCTTTTTTGCAGATTGGATTGAGATGGAGAGTAGAGAAGGAAGTTATATCAGGAAAAGGTATTTTGTTTGTTTCTGACACAAATGACATCTTCATTGAATTCCATGGTTTGGTAGCTTTTTTGCAATTGAATTTGTGCTGGGATATATAAGTAAATGGAGAAGGGAGTTGTCTCAGGAAAAGGAAGCATTTCTTTCTGACATGGTTATTCATTGTGTATTGAAGCCTTTATTTAATTGTGTTTGCAAGACCCCTTTTCACCTCCTGCAATATCAAGGAAAAAACATATTCAACTTGTTTTTGATAAGTGTTATAAGTTTATAACAAAAATCTAAATAATAAATCTAAATAATAATTAATGGACAAATCAGAAGATTTTTTTTTTCCTTTTCAATATCACAACTTGGAATTTACAAGTATTTTGTATAACATTTTATTGGTTAAGAATTGGGTGTTGTCCTCAGGCGAAGAGTTATATAGCTATTTTGTAACTGTTGGATGATTGTTCTGCTGCCTTTGCAACTGTTTACTGATGTATTAGTGAATGGATTTACCCTTTTGAATAATTATATTATCTGATGTAAATAGTGTCATGTCCCGACTTGATTCATAGCAACACTATGATAATTCAGATGCTTTTATGGTTTTATCATTGTTCCACAGCCGTCGGGGACGGGGAGACGGGGGGACGGGCTTCGGGGACAGGGGGACAAAGGGAAAAAGTTTCGGGGATGGGGGGACTTGGCCCCGGGGGGGGAGCGTTTCCGTGGAACACTGGATTTTATCCTTGATATACCTGTTCCTGCATATAAATCAGCTGATAAGGATTCAAAGCATTTATTTGTCTAATCTTGTTGCCCTTGCTGATAGATTGCCATGCCTCCACCACGAGGGCATTACTCTCACAAATCGCAGCATTGTAAACTTCAAGTCACTGCCTTTGATCTTGTGCGAAGGGAATACAAAAGACAGCACTTCATTAAAAATATTGATTGAAAGCTAATAGGCAGCAATCTCCCAAAACATGTATTTAGTGCTAAACAAAATTAACTATCTGGCATGCGATTTGTTTTAAGCAAAGCATTGCTTGGGTTGAGAAGAGGGGCATCCCTTGGAAACGTTGGGGTGTTAATAGGGTTGTGACTATTCCACTCCACCATGAGGGATATAAAAAGAGATCGATTCATTTGTTAAGGGCATGGAAGAATGGAATAAGGAAATGAATATAACATATGTACACATATAGATCTATAGAGCAGAAATCATGAAATAGAGAAGATCAGATCTGACATAGATTTATAGATGTATAGAGCAGAAATCATGAAATAGAGAAGAACAGATCTGACATATATTTATACAATCTACATTCAATAAACCAGTGATCTAGGAAGATATGGGTATGTATTGTGATTATATAATATGTATTCCATTATGTATTTTAATTTAAGATACTAGTGGAATTATTAATTTATTTAGACTCTCATTAATTATAAATTTAATATATCTATTTTTCCTACAAACAATCATATATGGATTAATAAGTAAGCATTATAAGAAGTGTAGCAGACCCGTTCCCACAATGTAAGCACACCACCATGAGTTGGATGGAATTTTCTTGGTTGGATGTTCCACACCATTGGGCTTAGTTGTGCCGAACATTCTTTGGGTACCCTATCATGTTCTCCCAATCCATAGTATGGTTAGTTGTTGGAAGAGAAATCAGAGAGTTCAATGGGTATTACATGATTTGAATATAGAATACCATTTAATTATTAGTGCAATTGATCATATATGCATTTATAAGTTATTGGAACCCTAACCCTTATGAAAATAATTGGCCTTATGCATTACATTTCAAATGTTGACTAACATTATTGCAGGGTTTAAACCAAAGTTTATGTTGGAAAGACAATTGTTAATTGGTAAGTTTGTATCTAAATGAACTATGTCTTTTTTTTTAATTGAACTTGTGATTTTAGGGCAAGATTTAAGTATATCCCAAAAGGGGACATTGCAAATAGGTTTCTCTTTTAAATGTAATACAACCTTTGGACAGGTGTTCACTTCATTCAGATTTGAATTATTTTGTCATTCCATGAGCCTTTGCTTTATTTGTTTCATTGTTTAGTAAATCCTGGTTGAGATTTTTAATGCAATGTGGGTTAAGCTTTGGGCTGATTCTTGGAATTCAAACTTGGTTAATGCTCATGTGTACCCCCTTCCTCATGTGACAACCACCTTAATAGAATATTAAAATATGTTAATTTTAGTATTAATGCTCATTCAGTGTACATTCTATTTTAGAAAGATCGTCTTCGATCTTCTCAGCAGTTTCTTTTTAGAAACTTGCTATTCTTGTAAATAACTTGTATTATTTATGAGCGTTTTGCTCATTCTGTTTATTCAATCAATTCTTTGAAATCCATTGCGTGTTTTCGCACTGTATTATGGTATCAGAGCCACAAGAATTATTTCGAAATTTTTTTTATCCTAGTGGAAATTTTCGAAATTATTTGTTTGAAAAATTTATCATTGTTTTTCTTGGCTGGGGCGGAATCGTCGATTTTTTTTCGTCGATTTGTTTGGCGTTCGCATTGTGATTAGCGGCTGAATCGTCAAATTTTGGTGTTCGCGGCTCTGTGCAACACCTGGGCGAGTTTTTGACTTCGGCTCCCGCGACCTCCGCCTGCAACGCCACCTGTTCGCGCGCTCTGTTCGCGTCATGCCTGTTCGGCTCCCGTGACCTCCGCCTGCAACCTCCACTGTTCGTGACCTCCGGCGTCGCGACCTGCGTCGCTTCGACACCTGCAACTTTTGATCGTGACCTGCACCTCTCTGCACACAGCGTCGCGACTTCAGCTCTGGGCTCGGTTCTGGTGACGCGACGGTTCCTTCTTTCTCCGGGCCAAGGTTTCTTTAGTCACCTGCAACTGCCCATGGATTCTGCAATTTTCGACTGAGGTGTTTACCTCCATTTTTTTATCGAAAATATTTTTTTTTCTTGCAGATTCGTGGTGGGTTTTTCAAACCCTAATCTGGGTTGTTGTTCTTTTTTTCTGGGTGCCTCGATTTTCGTGCCTCAATTTTCGAGCCCGCGAATCCAGATTCTGACAGGAGAATCCTTCTGGGTTTTTTTGCACGCTTTTCTGGGTTGTCCTTGGATTTTTCTGGGTCAGCCAGGAATTTTTCTTGGGAACCGTGCAAATGGCTTCTCTCACCAATCTGATGCTAGAAGGCAGTCAACGCTTTAATGGTCACAACTACAACATCTGGAAACAGCGTATGTTGACCATTTTTGAATATAGGCGTCTTGACCAGCTTGTTTTGGGCAAAGAACTCAGTCCTGGTACACCTGGTGCAGATCAAGATAAGTTTGATGAACGCAATCGGGAGGCAGTCATGCTTCTCAAACTCTCAGTAACTGATGATCAGTTACCGCAGATTCCTTCCGGCAAGACAGCTTCTGACATCTGGAAGCATCTGAAGGAATTGCATGAGACATCCGACAAGAGCCGAGCATTCTTTCTGAAGAATCAGTTGTTCTCCATTATGATGGACGAACGTATGTCCTTACAGGAGCACCTCACGAGGATTAAGGACATTCGAGATCAACTCGAAGCTATTGGTCGGACTATGGAGGAAGAAGACATGGTTGTAATCACTTTAAAAAGTCTTCCGAAATCGTATGAACACTTCATTGAAACTCTCAATATTACTTCCACTAATGTTGATCTGAAGTTTTCAGAACTGTGCACCAAACTTCTACAGCAGGATCGCTGGAAACAACAATTTGGTAGTAGTACTACATCAGCCTCCTCGGAAAATGCCTTCACAGCTCAATCCTTTCAGAAGGATAAAGGCAAATTTCAGTCCTCTCAGTCTTCTCAGCAGAAAGGCTCTTCTCAGGATGGAGCTAAGAAGAAAAATGTGCAGTGTAATTACTGTCACAAGTACGGCCATATGAAGAAAGATTGCCGTCAGAGGCTCGCTTCTGAACAAAAGAAGCAGGGAGGGTCACACCAGAAGGCGCATGTTGCGGAACATTCCGAGCAGAAGGAGTCCGCCTTTTATGCTTTTATGGCTAAGAGGTCTTCAGATCATGCCAGGTCTTCTGCTTGGTACATCGATTCTGGTGCATCACGTCACTTTTCTCATCGGCGTGACTGGTTTACAGACTTCTCACCTTTCAGTGATTCCGTTGTATTTGGCGGAGGTGAGGAGTATACTGTTGTTGGCAGAGGCACTGTTCAGATACAGTCTGGTGGCAGGACTCTCCTTTTTCTGAATGTGTATTATGTTCCTGGAATGGAACTTAATCTGCTCTCTGTCAGCCAGATTATGAGGAATTCTCCTCAACTAGATGTGGTGTTCAGTGCTCACAAGTGCTCCATCATTGATAGGAAGACTCGTCTTACTGTTGCTGTTGGTCTAGAGGATCATGGCCTATATAGGCTCCTTGACACTGGTGATTCTCCTGAAGTGGCTCTGGCAGCTCGTGTTTCTCCTCTTAGCACTTTGTGGCATCAGAGATATGGACATCTCAACATTCAGTATCTCTCTCAGCTGTCTCGGGAGGGACTTGTTTCAGGGTTACTTGATATTCAGACTCAGCATCTTGGAGTATGTGGCGCCTGTCAAGCTGGCAAACAGCATCGGACTTCATTCCCACATGGAAAGTCTTGGTGCGCATCTAAGGTACTTCAATTACTTCATGCTGATATTTGTGGTCCTATGAATACATCTTCTGTTACTGGTTGCAAATATTTTTTGCTTATTGTAGATGATTTTAGTAGAAAGATGTGGGTGTACTTTCTTAAACATAAATCAGATGTATTTAGTATCTTTCAGAAGTTTAAGTCCTTTGTTGAAAAAGAGTCTGGACAAAGTATCATTACTCTTAGGACAGATAACGGGGGGGAATTTTGTTCTTCTGCATTCTCCAACTTCTGTGATACCCATGGCATCAAACGCCAGTTGACTACACCCTACACTCCTCAGCAAAACAGTGTTGTCGAGCGTCGCAATCGTACGGTTGTTGAGATGGCCCGTTCTATGTTACAACACAGGAGTGTTCTGAATAAGTATTGGGTTGAAGCAGTATTTACTGCTGTCTACCTTCTTAACCGCTCTCCTACTCAGGCTATTAAGGGGAAGACTCCAGAAGAGGTTTGGTCTGGTCGGAAGCCTCCGATCAGCCACCTGAAGGTTTTTGGCTCTGTTGCCTATGTTTGGATTCCAGATGCTAAGCGCTCCAAGTTGGATTCCAAAAGTCAGAAACTCATGATGACAGGATACAGTGATCACCATAAGGCCTATAGACTGATAGATATAGACACTGAACGTCTTATCTTCAGTCGTGATGTTGTATTTGATGAAGACAAAGGATTCTTTCAGTCTCCTTCTTCTGAGCAGAATTCTGAGGATCAGCCTCACCGTGTTCTTATCCCATTAGGTTCGCCTGATGGGAGGGATGATGCAGAATCTATTTTCGATGATGCACTACCTGAGTTCCCTCCGGAGAATAATCCTCCTCTTGCTGCTCCTGTTCCTGATCCTGAGCCTCTTCCAGCTCCTCCAGATGTTAGCACTTCTACTCTCCGGCCTAAATGGTGGGCCAAAACCATTGGTGATCTCAAGGATACTGAGCTCATTGAGGGTAGAACCTCCCGTAATAAGAGCAAACAGCAGCATACAGTCAATTTTGCTCTCATGGCTAACATACACAGTGTTTTTGAACCTCAGACATATTTAGAGGCTAAAGGTATACCTGAGTGGGAACAGGCTATGGAAGCTGAGTTCCAGAGTCTTCAGAAGAATCACACTTGGGCCCTTTCTGATCTTCCTTCAGGGAAGAAACCCATTAGCTGCAAATGGGTGTACAAAGTAAAATACAAAGCTGATGGAACCCTCGACAAGTATAAGGCTCGTCTTGTTGCTCGTGGGTTTTCACAGAAAGAAGGCATTGACTACGAGGAGACTTTTGCTCCTACAGCCAAAATGAGTACCATACGGCTCGTTCTTGCCTTAGCAGCCCAGTTCAGTTGGAAAGTCCATCAGATGGACGTAAAGAGTGCCTTTTTGAATGGTGACTTACAGGAAGAAGTCTACATGACGCAACCCCCAGGATTCAAGGTTGCTGGTCAAGAACAGAAGGTCTGTAGACTAGTCAAAGCACTCTATGGTCTGAAACAAGCTCCTCGGGCTTGGTACATGAAAATTGATAAGTACCTGACAGATCATGGCTTTCAGCGGAGTCCATCTGATGCAAACCTGTATATCAAGCATACTAGTAATGATATTCTGTTTGTAGTTGTCTATGTGGATGACTTAATCATTACTGGCAGTTCAGCACATTTGATCACTGGGATCAAACAGGATTTGTGCCGCACTTTTGATATGACAGATTTGGGACTTCTGCATTACTGCTTAGGAGTTGAAGTTTGGCAGACTGAGACCAGTATCTTTCTCTCTCAGTCCAAGTATGCCAGAAGTCTTGTAGACAGGTTCAGAATGCAGGATTGCAAACCTGCCTCTACTCCTATGGAACCCGGGCTCAAACTCTCAGCTCAGTCATCCTCACCAGTTGTGGATGAATCTCTGTTCAGGCAACTAGTGGGCAGTCTCATCTATCTTACTGCTACTAGACCTGACATCAGTTTTGCAGTGAGCTACATTTCACGCTTCATGACAGCTCCCAAGGCTGATCATTGGTTAGCAGCGAAGCGTGTGTTGCGTTATGTGAGTGGCACTTTTGATTATGGACTTCTGTACACTCGGAGTTCTGATCCTATACTCAGTGGTTACACAGATTCTGACTGGGCAGGTTTGGTTGATGACCGTAAGTCTACAGCAGGTTATGTGTTTAGTTTGGGATCTGGTGCTGTCACATGGACTAGTAAGAAGCAGCAGGCAGTGGCTCTCTCCTCGACGGAAGCAGAGTATCGGGGAGCAGTTAAGGCATCTTGTGAGGCGGTTTGGCTTCGGCGAATGCTTGCGGATATGCATGTCTCCCAGGCAGGTCCTACTCCCTTGTTCTGTGATAATCAGGGAGTGCTCAAACTCGCCAAAAATCCAGTCTTCCATGAAAGAACCAAGCATGTGGAAACGCATTGTCACTATATTCGACATCTGGTTGAAGACGGATCCATCCAGTTGTTGTATGTTCCTACCTCGGAGCAGCCAGCAGACGTATTCACCAAGCCCCTTGGTCCTGATAAATTTGTAAAATTCAGGGGGACTATAGGTGTAGTTAATAGATTGAGCATTAAGGGAGGGTAATAGAATATTAAAATATGTTAATTTTAGTATTAATGCTCATTCAGTGTACATTCTATTTTAGAAAGATCGTCTTCGATCTTCTCAGCAGTTTCTTTTTAGAAACTTGCTATTCTTGTAAATAACTTGTATTATTTATGAGCATTTTGCTCATTCTGTTTATTCAATCAATTCTTTGAAATCCATTGCGTGTTTTCGCACTGTATTACACCTTACACATTTGCTTACGTTGTGGGCAGCCTTTATGCAGTGAGGAAGATTTGAACCTTGATAACAAACTCTTATTAATGAATCCCATGAGCGTTACAGTGCGAATGGTTGGTCTCTCTAGGATTGTTTTTTTTGTTTTAGAAATTGTAAACAAAAAGATTGCATTTTCGTCTGATCAGGCTGTAGTGTCTAATTGCTGACCACACAGGTTCTTCACCATACTAGTTCTTTTTTTTTATTTCGATAAAAGGCCGAAGCCAAATTTATTTTTATTATCATAAAATTACATCTCCATTCGGTGTGGGCACCGGTAGGAAAGAATGGAGATAAGAAAACCTCCAGTCTCGCCCAGATCCCTTACGGGATCAGATATTACATTCACCATACTAGTTCTTATAGACCATGCAGGGTCTTATCAAAACAATAAAATAAAAGACCATTAACTTGGTAACATAACACTTTCAGCATACAATAAACAGCAAAAGACAATACTGATATGATAGATACAGTCCTATATACTATGAACTGTGCATCGATAGATAGAGTCTTAAAGAACAACATATATTTTAGAAGCTTGATATTAACAGTTTGCAAAAAAAGAACATCTTGCCATTAACTGGTCAGAAGTTCCTGCTTTCACTGTATGTGATTGTCATTCTATGGCAGGTCAATATCTGAAATGTCTTTATTGGATCTAACCCCTTCAACTGTGAAGTCCTTCCGATGATTCGCATGAAACCTTGGTTCTTTTTGGAAGTCTAGGTCTTTTTCCAATGTATCAGATGGGTACATTTTGTTATACTTCTTTTGAAATTTTAAGTAAGTTTTCATGTATGGTATATTATCAACCCCGTTGAAAGGGTAGTGCCTTCCATATTTTATCTCTGCACCTTCCATATTTTAGCAGCTTCCAAATTTGTCTTTTGAAATCTCCATCGTAATTGTTACCTGCACAGAAATATTGTGAAACATGAGTCTTCTCATAGACTCAGTAAGTACTCTCCCTGTATCCTGTAAAGTATCCTCATTTGTAGCCTTCAAAATTGCCTATATAATATTAGAAGACAATATAAGCCAACAAAAGTTACAAGAATGACTTAAGTCTTCCACAAAACCAAAGAGTATCTCCTGCCATTTGACCCTGTCCTTATACCCCCAGCCCATACGATCAGCACAAAGCATATTCTAAATATCTTTTGCATACATACACTCAAAAACAATGTGCCTGATGCTCTTAGGTTGTTTACAAAGAGTACATAAGTTCAAATGGAAGATGAGATAGCATAGGGGAGTTTTTGCAGCATGAACAACCATTTAAAGCAAGCAATTTTTGATTCTAGAATAGTAGACCAAAGCAGTTTAAAAATTTTAGACCATTGATTTCTAGATAAATCAAGATTCCAACATTTGTTTAGATCTAAGTTGCCATATCGGGTACGGGAATGGGTATATATATATACATATAGCTAAAAAAATAGAATTAAGTTTAGAATGTCATATACCAATACATATGCTAAACAAAACCATTACAAATTTCAAATTTTGAGACATAACATACTAATTTAAATTCAGTTTCAATATCAAAAAGATCAAACTAGAATTTCATGATAGATAAGTTCTGAGTTCATTAATCAACACTGTAGGTCTTAAGAATATCAAAAAGATCAAACTAGAATCACTAAACATTTCGGCATCTAAAAACAATCATTTCGTACGAGCTTCTCAAAGAACACATCGTCACTTTCTCAACAAATAGGGAATTGTGTGATCGTGCAAGCCTTCCTAAGAACTGAATATATCTTTCAATGAAATGGAGGAAACTTACACTCTATACTCATATCATTCCAAGTTTTTAGCTGGTTGTTACAAAAGATATCATTGAAACATATAATACCTTTTAGGTGCCAAGCTTTAGCCGAGCATCCTTGCATTAAAGAAAGGGGTTTGTCTTTCTTAGAAAGGTTCCCCCAGATTGATATATTAGGGATCAAAGTACCCCTGTTAAGATCCATAAACTCACAAATTCTAATCTTAATTTGAATTATCTATCTCGCTTTCCATATACACTTGAATACATTGGATCCAATAGGCACAGCTCAAAATTTACCAAAAGGAATGCCATTTATAGGAAGTTGCTTCCAACTCTTTGCTTGTTTTGAAACAGCTGGCTGAATGTTTGTTCATTACAAGAACCTTCCAAGGTTCATTACCATTTAAAGCTTTAAAAATCCATTTGCTAGCCAGAGAGATGCCATGCTTTTTTAAATCTTTCAATCCTAGACCTCCTTCATTCTTCTCTAAGCAACACCAATCCCACTTTACAACATGCTTTTTCTTATTACCTTTCCCATCTGACCATAGGAATTGTCTAATCTTTTTTTGGATTTCATTTATCTAGTAATAACCAAATTGAGGAATAGTAAACACTATAAGATAGTATTTTTTGACACACTTGAAATCCATCAGCTAAGGATAGGTATTGTTTGTTACATTGACTGTGTTTTTTTATCTATTCTACTCTTAATCCAAGCCCACATATCTTTAAAATAGGCGTTAACAACAAAAGAAAAGCCAAGGTACTTAACTTGTTTGTTAGGACCTCCCCATTGAAACTCAAACTTGCTGAACCAATTTGGTGGGTAATTTTCCCAACTAAGCATTATAGATTTTGCCATAGAAACTCTTGTTCCAGAGGCCTCACAAAACAATTTGAGTTTATGCATAAGATTATCCACATTGTTTCCTTCAAGGTTAACAAAAAAAGTTCGATATCATTTGTAAATGGAATGTTAAAGAGGTCATCGCCATTGGGGAGAGATAAACCTCTAATTGTAGGTGACAAGTTAGGTTCTTGTTGATGTGCGTTTTATGACTATGCCTAACATAGAATAAAGCTGCCCAATGGTCACTTTACTCTCTCTTGATCAAAGTTCAATTGTATGCTAAGATTGCAATAAGTTCAGACAATTGACTCTAAGGTTCCGATTTGCAATGGACGTGACTCAGTTGGCTTGATGTGATATGCCGGTAATCCAAGGGCACTTACACACACTTAGAGAACACTAAACAATTCTATGACTTTCAAGGAAGTTGATCGTGAATGATTTGTTAATGAGAAGCTCTTTTTAGGATTTTTGACTTGAAAATGCTGAAAATAAAATGAGAGAGGGCTTAGGAAAACTACTTAAAACCTAAGAACTCATCAAACTGCAATACTTTAGTTAGATCAACCACTCTTCACTTCGCCATGTCAAGACAACTACATGAAGTGGGTGCAATCTTCAAGGAGTGTGTTTAGACGATTTCAAATCATCAACGAACACCATTAGAGAACAATATCCACATAATGATTTAGATTAAACGCACACATATAATGGCTTAGAGCAACCTGACACTTTTAATAACAATCAGCTATTAACAAAAGGTATGAGCAACGATCCACCTTAGAACGCTTCAAGGAACTTTGTTCCCTAAAATGCATAAAACAAATCTACTCTAAGTGAGGAAAGCAAGACCATGCAAGCTTTGAAATAGGACAAGTATTCACCATCAAAAGAACAATGTATTACAGTTTACTCTACTCTAAAAGCTTATCGCAACAATCTCAAAACAATCTCTCCTCCCTTTACAAATGAGGGGATCGCCCCTTTATATAGGCCTCAAGCCTTGATTACATGCAAACCCTAATTAGGGTTTGAACCAAAATATTTCACACTCAAGATGCAACAAGGTGGGAATAAAACAATAAATGCCCATCATGCCCAATTACAATAAATTCTTACTTGCCCAAAATGGTGTCTATTGTGCATTAAATGCACCATTCTCCACCAAATTTGCCTAGCATGCAATAAATATTCCACCATGCAAAATCGCCCATAATGTCATGAATGCTCCTCCATGCAAAATTCAGCCATAATGCCATAAATACGACGGATACATGCAAAAAGATGCTCCACTACTTTAGCATGCATTGACCTAGCCGCCACTTGGTCAAATATTCCAGCCATGCATGTGTTAGACACAATGCACCACTGAGAGGGGGGTGAATCAGTGGTTCTCAGACTTTTCCCTTTAACTATCCTTATGTGAGTGTACCGATTAATAGATCTAATTGAATGCAGACTTACCGGTTAGTGAGGAGACTAAACACAAATGCATTCACACAAGAGGGACATCACATAACACCAGCATATACAAGGAAAACCCAAGATGGGAAAAACCTCGGTGAAAAATGCTGCTGGAGACTACTGCTCCAATCCAGCCTCACAATGAATCTCTGATTACAATATTTAGGGCACCAACCCAAGGAGCACCAACCCCTGATTTAGGGTACCAACCCAAGGAGCACCAACCCCTAACTGATTTATGGGCTACAACCCCTAACTGATTTATGGGCTACAACCCCTAACTGATTTATGGGCTACAACCCAAAGGAGCTACAATCCCTAATTGATTTATGGGCTATAACTCAAAGGAGCTACAACCCCTGCATCGAGCTACAACTGAGTGATCACAATGATAGCATCAAATACAAATTTAGTCATACTGTTACAAGTGAATCTTGTAACCATTTCATGTACTTCACTCTGCCGGTGAGACACCTTCTCTGCTACACCGGTTCACCTCTCTCTGTCGCTGCTTTACCGGTTTACACTCTACCAGTTACCTTGCTCTGCATCTGCTTTTCCGGATCTCTCCTTCACTGTTCTCAACTTCAGCACCCTCTGTTGTCTTCTTGCCGGTACAAGCACCTACCGGTTATCTTCTCTGATGCAATCTAGTTGCTTTATCGGTAGCTCCAACCATACGGGTTAAACCCTCTGCTAAACCTTATCACCGGTTTAACCTTCACTCACTCAGTCATTGTTATCTTCTGCTATTTTCACTTAGATTGATCTAACTTTCTCATGCAACACTCAATAACTTCGCAACAACTCTATCCTCTCCTATCCAACAACACTTAACAATATCTTGGCTTGCATATTTATAGCCCAGTCTTACCGCCAAAAGCCAATTCAAATCATAGGTGGTTATGGTTTCCTCATCAACCTCAAGGCAAACCAAATCCATTTAGATCTTATCCGATCTGATCACCCAGACAGCTATCTGCACATCACCGCCATTTTTCGTGCCTTCCAGAACACGCTTTCTATGTTTGGCATTCTGCATTCAATCTGTTGGTTCATCCCTTGGTCAAATGCCATAAATGGCTTAGCTGTTTCCTTCTCGAGGTCCTCATTCAATCCGATTTCCTTGCTTCGATCCAAGCACCAACAACTCCCTGATTTTTCTCTGTCGTTCATTCTTCCTCGAGCCACACTCCTCTGATCTGATCCACAAATCACGGGCTCCATATTAAATGCACACTTGCAGAAACACCTATCCTTACTCGACACTTCACCGACCTCTGCGAGCTTGCTACTTCAACTCCACGTGGCATCCATGTCGGCATCCATCTCTGCTAGATCATCTGTGTCAGTATGAACAGGATCATCGACCAACCACTCAACCGGTTCTTCTTTTTTGCCGGTTTACTAACCCTGCCGGTATCTCACACTTTACCGGTTAACCTTCATGTCTGCTCTTTGCTAAACTGCCGATGGAACACCTTAATTGGTCGCTAGACATGTCTATCCATAGCATGCTCATTCTCATCAGGTGGGAAGTCTTTTGCATCTGCAGCTTGTCCCTATTACCGGTGGACTTACATACCGGTAAACACCTTGATGACACCATGTCATCAACCTTTAATAGAATCCATCTTTTATCCGGACATTTTCTTCTGTCTGCATTTGCTCAGCCTTGCCTTCTCCCTGAACACCTTGGACCATATCTCAACCGGTTTGTCAAAGTGACAAACTCATGACTCTTCATCTGTACTGGCAACTCAATATGCCTTTTCTGTTCGTCTTGTGCATATCCTTGATTTCATGCACTCGAGATATTCCTTTGATTCATCGGTAGATCCGGTGTGAGCCTTCAGCCACTTGCCTTTACCTCTTCTTCCTTATCTCACATAACTATAATGCACATTATGCATAATAGAAGATAAGTTCCACTTACCGGTGGTAGTGATTTCTTGTCATCTGCATCCTGCAATGCACTCATGTGGCATCCCTGTTTGTGCAACAAGTCTTTAACCAGGCACATGTGATTCGGTGTGGGCACATTCATTGTCAGTCATCTCTTCCCATGGTGACTGCATCTTGAATCCTGCTGTTTTGCATCCACACAGCATACTGGTGACCTGTACATCCTTCTCCTCCGATGTTGATGTGATTCAGGTAACATTCTACATCTTCATCACAAACAACAGCTCAATATCTTGCTCATCCTGCTTGTACACTGGTCATAAGCTTGCCGGTTGGCAACTACTCACTGTCAACACATCACTTACCAGTTGACATCCTCTCCTTACCGGTGACATACTGTATCGTTAACTTGTCCATTTCATCCGCATGAGTCAAACACTAACTTGTGTACCGGTGACTCCAGTGATCATTCCTCTGAATGACATTCTCTTCCTTACCAGTGATCTGCAACACTAGTTGACATCAATGACTGCACATCAATTGTATTTCCATACCGGTTGTCCTTCTATACCGGTTGACATCAATGACAACACAATGCCAACAACATGTGCCACTATGTCAGATTTTCGTCAAGGAATGGACGACCACTATCTCACTCATTAATAGCATATGCAATGAATCTGGCGATGACGGCCTCCAGTTCTCCTATGGAGACACTTGGCACGACTTCCATCTTGAATTCCATCAAGGCAATTTCTTCCTCGCACTTGGAGAAAAGCTTCTCCCAATCCGCCGCCAACTCGTGTTTCTCTTAACAAAGAAACATTTTCCAAGTGTTGTGGAAAATGAATCCACAAAGAAAAATTCATGCAATTTGTCCCTAAGGAAGTCTACCGTTATTTCCTCCTGAGTTAGTCTTCTAACAAATAGTGTCTCAACTGTGTTGAGGATTTCTCCTTGGACTTTTCTGACTGAATCCCTCAAAGAAGCAAACTCCTTGTTGAATCTTTCAAAATATTCTTTTCCAGTGCAGACGACATAAAACCACTGTGGGAAATCATAAACATCGTTCTCCTGGTCAACTTTCCCGTCAATCAGTGTCTGCTTGGGAATTTTCATTAACTCTTTGAGTTGCAGAATAGTTAATTCTTGGTAAATGTGCACGTCATCCCATGAACTGTCCTTGACGTCCAGCCTGTTCAGGATTGTATGACTTCTAGAATGAAGGCGAGCCAAGTTCTCAATGAATCCTCTTGCTGAAGTAAAAACACCTTCTACCCACTCCTTAGAGCATTGAGCTCTTTTCCTAACTTATTCAACACCATCAATGGATTCCTTAGGAAGGGAGGTGTTGACGTGGCTAAAGTCAAATTACCAACTCTCTCTAGTCAACGCAGAATAGAATTGCTGAGTGTCTATCCTCTTTTGTGTAAGGAATCCCTAATGCTGTTTTAGATGATCAAAGGGGACAACCTCAACGTTCCAAATGTTAGGTCTTGACTGCGGGATAGCTCAACAATTGAGGTGTTTTGCTGGTAACACAAGGGGCTTACGTTTACAACAAGCTAGTCTGCATTTGACGATGCTGCGATTCTCAGATTGGGAAAGTAAAATCAAAAGGGAAGGGTTTAGGAGACCTAAGGACAGTGATGATAACAGTTAATGCAGCGGGTAGACAAATTTCGATAAACCAATTCTTGTTTCGCTAGAGACGCCCTCACAACTCGACAAGAATGGTACAAGCGCCAAAGGATAAATGGATTTTCAGACTATGGGGATTCATCTAGGCACCCAATTCTAGCGCAGCCTGAGACAAATACTCACAGTTGAACTAGGCACATTTTTGGGTTTAGACTAACCATGCACGGTGACCTTCAATCAGTAGGTCCCCAATGGTATGAACCTGAAATGCATCAAATACCCCCCATACTTTGCCATTAGAACCATTGAACTCTAATTAACTAGCTGAAAAGGAAACCATGCAAACAGAATAAAACCAAAATAACAAACACCAGACTCAACGTTCATATATTGATTTTTGTTGTCAGTACAACAATTTCTTACAACAACTCTATTCTATTCTACTTTGCTAATTGCTAAGATCTGTCTAATTTCTAACTCCTAAAAATCTAACTATTGAAATCTAACCTTCTAACCCTTTACAATAGAAAGGCCCTACCTTTTATAGATATTACAATTCAAATCAGGGACCAAGATTGAATGCATCCAACAACTGCAATATACCTTATAGAAACTCGACAGCATGAACCCATGCTTAGTAACTACCATAACTCCCAACTGCCCTCTTCAACCACTTTGCCAACTACTGACCACTATTTGACATCAATTTGGTCAATCAAGTAGTTGAGAATAACTGACCGGTGTACCCCCAGTGTTTTAGATGTATTAAACGGGGCACATACGCAGTTCTTTTTCAATAAAGCAGTTTCGCTTTTACAAGCAAAATGACCCTTTGGAATCCTTCTGCTGTGTGATTCTGAGTTTGCACATTTTGTAGCACTCTGTGTGTTTTTCAATCTTGCTGGGGCTTCATCTTGTGGTTCAGTGGTGGCACGCATCCTCGTGCTTTTCATTCGCAGTGATCTAGGATTGTTGTTTTGATCTTGCGCTTTGCATCTTCGCTTCCCAACGTCATCTGCACAAGCAAATTCAACTTGAATTAATCACTTCGAAAAATTAAAGTATTTTTAACAAATTTTAAATGTTTTCAAGGCGACACTGGGCTTTGTTTCGGATAACAAAGGGAAAAATGAAAGATGTTTGCTTTTAAAACGATTTGAACCCCCTTCACTTCATTTCACGTTTTAAGGGAGAAACTCAACGATTTATATAAAGTTCGAACTTTGTTTTGCAATTAAATTCGGGCTTTATGACAGAGTGTGCGATCTTAGTTTTAAATACCCCCTCCCTCCTTGCATTTCACAAATCCTATAGGAATGTGCGATTTTACCCTTCAAGATGTGTTATCCCTCCAATTTGCAAAACTCGGCTCCTTGAGAGGGTTTGGGTGATTTTCTTATTCTCGCAAAGTCAAGAAAAGTGCCAAACTTTATTTAACGCCCCTTGCTTAAAGAATTTCGGGATTGTTAGTGAAGATGCACAACCCTTGTTTCTTTACTCTTTTAACCTGCGTTAGGAAGAACTCGGTTATTTTAATTGAAACACATGATTTTGTGCTTCTTGCAAACTTTTGTAAAATGGCAAGTTACTTTGCCCTCACCCATTTGCTTATGAGGAAATTTAGTCTTTTTTGGAGAATGGCGAGACATTCTTTGTTTGTCCTTCATTTAGAATAATCTTGGGCCTTCTAGGGTAAATGCGAACTTTATCGTTTCTAGCAAAATTTATAAAGTCACCGAATTTCATCTGTCTGGGGCCTTTGGTTGCAAGGAACTTAAGTGTTTTAGTTGAAATGCACGATTTTGTTTAAGTTCCTTGTTTGTCCTTGTTTAGAAGAAACTCGGCATTTTTAATAAAAATGTGCGATTTCTTATGCCTCCTCTGCTTACAAAACTCGGACCTTTGGGAAAGAATGCAAGCTCTGTTATTTCCTCCTCACTTGGCTAAAAGGAAAGCCGACTTTTCAGGCCGAAATGCAAGAATTTTCTTTTAGCACACCCAAACTCGGCCTTTGTTCATCGATACTAGACTCGGGGTTTATTTCGGGTTTGCAAGGTGTTTGTAGAGTGATGATTATTCTTGATAGTAGAAGGTGTTTGGAAAGGTATTTTGGATACAAGATCCACTTCTTCTATCTCAGATAGGTAGAAGGGCAACAGTGGGGGTCCAATGTTTGGGACAAGGGTGTGTGCGTAGAATGCACAATAGGAGGGAAGGACAAAGAATGGATTCTCCTCTCGGAGTGGATGTTTGAAACTCCACACATGTTCACACAATACTTGATTTTCGCTCTTCAACCTCTTTCACTTCTTTTTCATCTTCTTCCTTTTCTCCTTCATGGCCGAGGAAGATTCTTCAAAATCTTCCACTACCTGTGTTGTGGATGCACGCCCCAAATTAACTTCTCTAATCACGTATTCATTAGGCGTGTTGTCATTTCCATCTTTGTCTACCGTAGGCTCGGCCAAGTGCAACATTCTAGATCCAGATTCATCCGTTTTGTTCTTTGAAAACTGCCTGGCTGCCTTTTTCTCTACTAGCTTGTCCATTCTACTCAGAAGTCTTTCTAACTCTTTTGCTGGATCTATCTCTTCTTCCGAATCCCTTCTCATCTTTTCTCTGAGCCAATCAGGAGCAACGACTGGTTGATCATGAATTTTTGTGTGCTCTTGATCCTGTGAAACTTCCTCCTTGTCCCTGAGAATTGTATCAATGAAAACATCTTGGTCTTGTTGTTCTGTGTTGGGAGGAATTTCTTGCCTTTGAATTTCCTATGTAACAGGGCTGTGAGAAGTGCTGGCGCTAAGCAAGTCCTGCATTGGAACATAACCAAGAACATTATCCTGAGGTTGACTTCGTGGAATCTCGTGTAAACATTTCTACTTCCTGCACACTAGAGGAACTGGCCGATGATTGTGCATCTTCCACCCTCAACCTTTTGTGCTAAAGCTCTTCTGTTTGAACTTCTGGCTGGATTTCCGGCTGGACATCTTCCCTCTTCCTAGTTTTCAGCTTCTTAGGAACAAAAATTTCTTTACTATACCCAGCTCCTTCCTGCTGAACTTCTTCTTCAGCCTGGGCTCGCGATGATCCTTTTGTGGCGTCACTATGGGAATCCATATTCCCCATCAATTGGTAAGTAAGGCACATGTTGCCTTCCCTTAGCGCCTTGATGTGTTGATCCACTCGATGCCTGGTAAATTTCAGAATTGTCTTAGCCAAAACTCCGAAATCATCAACTTCAGGTTCTGACCAATATGGAGCCTGGATAGGTGTATCCTTCGCCTTTTCAAATTTCTGTTGCAAGGGGCAATCTGGAAAATATTCTTTTCCTGATCTCAAGATCATCCTTGGCATTTGCCCAAAAATCTTCCAAGTGAAATTTCTGCTTGAACTTCTTTTTGGCGACCATCCGAATTTTGTTATATGGATCAAAGAAGGATACAGACGTACGAAATGTCAAGTGGTAGAATGCCAATTCCTCCAAGGACTTTTCAGCCGCCACCAGTGAAGGACACAATTCTACATAGTCACCTAGGACAATAGGGAATTCAATGGACAACTTCCTTTTCTTTTTCTGAATCATGTCATAAGCAGTCAATTGCCTGGTGAGCTCCAATAACACCATTTTGTCCATAGGATACCTTGGAAGTTTGTGCGGCTGAAAGGAAAATCCTTGGGCCTTGATATAAGTAAATGCTGAAAACTTGATTTACAAGACCTCAAATTTTTGTATTAGTGCTTTGGCCTCCGTCAACACCCTTGTGTGAAGTTCCCCTTGCAATAATCTGGTTAAATACATTGTGAACGTACCATTCACCAACTTGAAAGAATCAGTGCTATATAGGTGCAATTGGGGATAACATTCATGAACCTTCAGTTTCTTGACTCACATCCCATGGGCCCTTTTCCTGGTAAGCAGTCAAAGTTGCCCATCCTTACCAGCGAATAAATCACATATGAGCTCATGTAAAAGGATTGAGTACGCTTCTCCTTCAGATTCTTCAACCGTTCATGCGCATAATGGCTTATCAATCTCGCCCAATCCACTATCCCATTGGCATTCATAACTTCGCCAATAAAGAAGAACATCTAGGTTTCAAATGTGAAGGCATGCAGACATCCCATTATCCTCCTCAACATCATTATGAGGTCCGCATACTCTTGTTTGAAGTCAAAACTGGTGATTTGTTTAGGCATCTTTGAAATATGTGGTCTTGATTTCTGCATCCAGGTCTTGTTAATAATCTCAACACATCTTTCCACTGTAGCCTCATACACTGCTACTACTCTTTCCTTGAGTCTGTAAGTCATGGAATGATAAGCCGGAATTCCAAAAGTTTTTCCAATAGCCTTTGCGGTTAGGTTAGCCAGAAGCTTGCCATCCGATGTCAAAATCACTCTTCTTTCTTCATCATAGTGCTTTGCGAATTCCAAAATCAATTCTGGACATTGAATGGCTGGAGGGAAGCCTGCAACTGAGACAATTCTGCTCTTGACAAATTTTACAATAGTAGGCGATGGATTGCATCCAGTTGTTCCGAAAATCCTATGCCTGAAAGCTCCTAGCTAGAAAGTTCCTAGGTTGGTGTTGTTGATTTCCTTCCACTTGGAAATAATCTTGGACTTCGGAAGGAATCTCTTCATTTCATTCTTGATCTGTGCCTGCCTGGAAGTAACCGCAGCCTTGCTTGATTCCACTATTCCTCCGCAATCAAGAACTTCTTGAAAAATTCTTTGCCTTCGAATCTTTATCACTTCTCTCCAATGTCAGCTTTCTCCAAAATCGCTTGTGAGAAATGAATTGTGTTTCATCGTTTATATAGAATTCCTCACCAAACTGCTAAGCTGGCGAGAATTTAATCTTAGCAGTTGCATTAAGAATGTGTCATACTTGATTACCTCACCATGCAAATGGGTCCCGTAGTTATCGTCTAGTTCAAAAATGGAAATTTCCATTATTTCTTAACTTATGCCGATTTTTGAAAATCTTTCCATTTCAAATTCCAAAGGCTATTTTCGTAAGATTTTCCTTTCCTTAGAGAATTTTGTTGATTTATCCACTTGGAAAGAAATCCCGTTCGTTTGGATATCTAGAGAAAGAAAATATTTTATCCGGGAAATTTTTTTTTTGTGCTTTTGAGTTTATCTTGTTCCAATGAAGCTTTTTCATCAATTTGTCACATTTCCTATTTTTTAGGATTTTTTTCAAGTTTGAGTTTCGAAGCTCAGGAGAGAGAAAATTCTCTAACTTGATCAATTTTGTGTCTTTGCCTCGAAATTTCTTCAATTTTGGCAAATTTCAATGCTTGAGACAAACGTTTTGAATTTCTTCCTTGAGGGGATTTTTCTTTCCTCTTTATTCTTGGGTGCTGATTCACCACCATGGAGGAATTTTCTTGTTTGGAAGGAATTCCTTCCCTACTCCTGCCTAGCGCTCTTCACCTTGTTTGGGCATGAAAATTGCTATGTGGAGGAATTTGGTTGTGGAGAAAAATTCTTTCACAACCCCATTCTAGCACTCCACTTTGTCCTTCGGCGCTATTTTGCTCATGAGGAGGAATGTTGCCTGGGGAGGAAAAATCCTCCATAGCGTTGTTTTGGTGCTCAACCTCCATACCTGGGTGCTAAACTGATATAGTGAAGGAATTTTGGCACCCTTCCTTATGCTTGAGTGCTAATTGCATTAGGTGAAGGAAAAATTCCTCTACAACCCCCATTCTAGCGCCCATGCACAATCTTGGGCGTGGATTCCATGGTGTGAAGGATTTTCTATCTTTTGGCGCCCACACTATCTTTGGAATCCATTCATTGCTAAGGTAAGGATTTCATTGCCTTAGGAAACTTTCATGCTTTTACCTCCATTTTTGCTCACTTTCCGGATTTAGATGCCACTTGAGATCAAAGTGGATTTTTGTGCCTTGGGAGATTTTTCAATGCCTTTCCACTTTGGGAATTAGTTCAGACAGTCATTTTTCGATCAACTGCTTGCTTTTTCAACTTTCCAGATTTAGACAAATATTCAGGATTGCTCAATCTTCAGTGTCGGGACCCCTGCCTGTGAAGAACCTGCCAAAAATGGACCTACCAAAAAGAGTAAGTACTTCAAAACGTCAAAATTAGGGCAAACTAGGGCATGATGACACTAAAAATAGAAACTTATTAAAAATAGTAAGTTTTGTTTTTGGCAAAATAAAAGACAATTCAGGAGGCAATGAAATCCCTAAAAATTAGGATCTAAAAATAGAAAGTTGCTCAGCATTCACTCAAATTTCACTGGGAGCTTCCTTGAAGGCTCATGATTCCAATGCAATGTTCAGTTTTTTCAAAACCCTAAGGAAAAATCCTCAAATCTAAGTTTGAAGGGTGAAACCCTAAAATGGATCAATCAAGTTCCAGACTTAAACAAATTTGCTCAAAACGACTTGCAGACTAGATCAAATTCTCCCAAAACACTTGCAAATTGAGGAGACTGCCTTGAAAAGACCCAATGAACCAAAACCAAAAGACCAAGAGGACCTAAAAAGTAGGGGGTCTCCATTTGGAATGGGGTGATGTGTGATTAGGTCACAACAGTTCCCTTAGGAGATAAAAAATTGCATCTAAAGCTATCACAAACAAGGAAGGGGCTAGAGGAAAACCTTGCCTAATTGATTTTTGTAGAGGGAATTGATCTGACAAAGATCCATTAATATCTACTTGGGCTACAACATCATTCAATAGAGTAGTCACCATTTGGCAGAATCCACTTGGGAAACCAAAAGCTTCAAGTGTCGTCATTAGAATGGACCACTCTACCCTATCATAGGCCTTCTCAAAGTCTAGTAAGAGAATGGTTGTATTTAGATTGGAAGCTCTAGCCCATTGCATAGCTTCCCAACTAGTTATGAGATTTTCCAAAATGTATGTACCCTCAATGAATCTTGTTTGAGTAGAGCTAATAAATTTGGGATGGATGCCCACTAGTCTTAGGGCCAAAATCTTATGGAGACATTTAATAGGGTAATAGCTCTCTAGTTGTTAATTAAGGACTTGTACCATTTTTAGGAAGTAGCTAAATAACTCCTTTATTGATTTTACTTCATAAGGAACCTTTGTCTATGGCTTCAATATACAGTTGTAGTAGATCATCTCCAATACGATCTAAATTCTTTTAAATTCTTTTTATAGAATTCAATAAGCTTTTGAATTGCATTTGCAATTTCTTAGATATTTTCATATTTAGAATTTCTTCAATATCATCTATGGTCTTCTTGGGAATTAAATTTTTACATAGGTTTTTGGCATTATGCTCTTGAGGGTTGTTCCCTTCAGAGGAAAAGAGTGTTTTATAAATTTGTATTATTGATCTTTAATTTCTTTAGGATCAATCGACAGTTTGTTATCAGCCCAATCATGTTCTACTTTTTCTCTAATATTCTGATCTTTGATATATCTAAAGAAGAATTTAGTGTCCCTGTTGTTAAGCCAATTCATTTTGGCTTTTACCCTTAAACCTTGTATATTTTTAGATTGCAGATTTCTCAATTTATTCTTTGCTATGATTAGCTCTTCATTCAAGCCTAAGTTTTTGGGATCAGTTTGAAGCTCCTTTTCCAATTTAAAAAGATTTTCCTGAAGGCCATTTTCAATTTTTCTATTATTTAAGGCTATTTCTTTTCCAATAGTGAACTACTCGCCAAAACCAAAAACTCGCCAATCATTGAAAAAAAACACGGGAAAAACTCAGTTAATACTCGGCCAAAAACTCAGGAACTTAAAAATTGCTTAAATTTAATTAGAAATACATTTCTTTTGCAAAATTCAATGTGAAGATGCATCCCATGAGTCAATAAATGAGAACACAAAAGAAACAAGTTGAGTCTAGATATATTTAAATGCAAAGTGGGTACAAAATCACATACTCATGAGGAATGTTGATAGTTGGAAGCAAAATAGTAAATAGTTTTTGTAGAACTGAAAGTAAATAAATCAATACAATTACATCTTCCTTTTTCCAACTCTAGTAAAAACTATGGGGGAGGTAGAACTAGAGGGTCTAGTCCTAGAAGTCTGTTGTGGGCATGATTGTGCCTCCTCACTCGATATGATTGGCTTAGGCTGTGGCATATCCTTCATCCTAGATGTAGCTCTGCCTCTAGCTGCACATGACACTGACAATGACTCCTCATCCTCAATATCATCCAATATGAAACCAAATCCACCCCCCTCTTCCTCCATAGCCTGCCTCCCCAAATCATTGATGTCATCCTCTATAAACAATGAAGGCTGCTCCCGCGATGTCCTATCACTGTAAAGATCTATATTATCCAAATCAATTGGACCAATTGGTGCTTCCTCTACCTTCCTTATGCACAATCGAAGATCATATTGCACAAAGACAAGGTCATTGAGGCATTTTTTAGCTAACTTGCTCCTCTTCTTCATGTGGATGGCCTCAAACAAGCTCCAATTCCTCTCACAACTGGATGAACTAAAAGGTTAACATAAGATTCTGAGGGCAATTTTTTTGAGATTTGGGGTATTTTCACCCCAACTTTTCCACCGATCATCTGCAAAACAAAATTAGGCTGAGGGTAGCACCCCTCGCGGGGGTTTGAGGGTGAGAAAGAGAGGGGTAGAGAGATAGGTCTAGATCTTGGGGGAGAGAGGAGTGAGTGAGATGGAGAGTGGTAGAGAGGGGGATAGAGGAAGAGTGATAGGGAGATAGATAGGTCTAAAATTCGAGGCAGATAAAGTGAGTGAGATCGAGAGAGCGAGAGAATGTTGATAGGAGTATATTGATTACTGAAATTTGACTGTCTGAAAATTTAAAAGATCTTCCAAAACCTAGAATTTGCATTATAACTCCTAGAGATCTGAAACCACTCTCAAACATTTTGTCAATATATACATGAAATATAACTTAAAGTATAAGTCACATTTCAATATGTCTTTTTCCTTTCCTATACTTTAAGTTATATTTCATGTATATATTGGCATTTTAAATTCATTCTAAACACCAACCTGCTATAAGATGATGATTGCAATGAGGCAATCTTTACCCTCTGAAAAATCAACAAATGGATGGTAAAAGACAAACTACCTATTGAAAGATGGGATAACAATGTTAAAAGCTAAGTTGTTATATTTTAGAGTAATCATAGTTGGACTACTCGTCGAAAACTCGACGAGTAGTTAAAAACTCGCGAGTTTTTCTTCAAGGCGAGTTTTTACAACTTTTACATTATTAAAATTTTCAAATTGGGCTTTTGAATATGGTATAACCCTTAAGTTTTTATTGAATTATTATCCTTAGGGTAATGGGTTAGTCGAATCTATGGACAAGAATTTGCTAAGTGTGATCAAGAAATTGCTAGAGAGAAACCCAAAACATTGGCACACACAATTGAGGTTTGCCCTTTGGGCAGATAGAACGAGAGTGAAGAATTCATTGGGGACTTCCCCATATTTTCTGGTATATGGTGAAGAGCCAGTCTTCCCGATACAACTGAGAATTCCAACGTTGAGATTTATCCAAGATTACATGGAAGGTGAAGACAGAGTGCAAACAAGATTGACACAACTGATGAATTTAGAAGAGAAGAGAGACATGGCATTAGAGAATTTTGCCAAGCACCAAGGTGTAATTAAGAGATGGTTTTACAGACAAGCACGGGTAAAAGCCTTTAGAATTTTTGACCTAGTGCTATATTGGGATAAAGCCCACGAGAGAAGGGGAGATCACGACAAATTTGACAAACTATGGAAAGGCCCCTATCAAATTGCTGAGATACTGGGAGAAAATGCATTCAAGCTGAGAACTTTAACTGGTGAGGATTTCTCATTGCCCGTCAATGGACAATTCCTCAAGCATTACTTCCAACCTTAGGTTTCTTCTGAAACCTACCTCTTGTATCATAGTTAGAATAGGTTTGCTTTCGGTTTGCCTTAGTTTAGGTCTGCTTCCGTTTTTGCTTAAGGTTTAGGTTGGGTTTCGTAGGTGTTAGTTTTGAGGGATATCCGCGTGTGATGTGGGAATTGTTGTTAACACACACCTTGCGTTTCACCATGTTTTGTTTGGTCCATTTCTTGAATGATACCTCATGAAGCTCTTTTGATTTGGAGATTCTTTTTGTATAGTGTATCATAGGTTGAATCCGTATTTGACGGGCTGGAAAACATTTATTGTATCTTGACGTTGACATCATTCGATTATTATATTTTACACATTAAATTTGTCCGAGTTATTGTAATTTTCAGGTGAAGTTGTGGTTAGTGTAAAATCTTATATCTTGCTTCAGTGCCACTGTAATTCTCGAACCCTAGTAAGCTTCATTGCTTACGAGCCAAAGGAATTGACAGAATATGAGAAGTACATGAAAGAAAATATCATCTAGAAAGATAAATAAAAAAAAGAGGAAAGAAAAGAAATGCAAAGAAATGAAATATCTAAATTGGCTAATCGGAATATACGAGTAACTCCACCGGGGCTATAGATGTTTGATTGGCAGTGAGGCTCTATCCAGGTTGCTTTTGGAGTATGGACAACTCACGTAGCTAGTCCCTCTGGATCCTTTGATTTTACAATAATTTCGTGAAGGTAATGAATGCAATTGTACACACATGGGTAATCAGTGACCAAGTATCTTGATACAATTTTTCGATTCCATCCTTTCAAATGTGTTTTCTAACCTTTTGCTATGTTATGCAAGGATTAATTGAAGGTTCTGAGAGTCGAATTGAGCTTTGTTCTTGAAATGTTCTGGAAAATTTCTTCCGTGGAGTTGTCGGATGTTGTGACCTTTTCACACATCGCCCCATTACAAATGGGGACCCCCTCTTTCCTACTTTCTGCGTTGGTTAGTTTAGGGTTTTGGCGGCATAATGGGCAATTTTGATTTCTCGTGCCGGAGTCTCGTATTTTTGATCATGCCTAATTGTTGTTTAAGGTTTTTGAAGTTATAGGATCAAGTGCGTAAAAGTTGAGATTTTAAATGATCCTAATTTTGTCTAAGTGTAGATCTTTTGAGTGTTAATGTGTTTTTGAACGTCCTCGTAGGTGATTCTTAAGTGCTAAGGTGATTCAGGACCTTTAGGAGTTGTTTTCTCGCTCCTAGGAAGTTATTCAAGTTGATTTTGCACTTTATCTTGATAGGTTTCCTTTTATTTTGCTCAAATTTTGGCAAATTTGCCTAAATCATGATGCGTTTTATTGAAAATTCTTAGTGTCCAGATGATTTTGAGTGGTTAAATTGTTAAATTCCGAATGAAAATCCATGTTCTAAGGGTCAAAATACCAAAATTCCTAATGGGAGGTGCTTTTCCCCCCACATTCCTGATGACCCATTATTTTCCCCCACTCAAAATCTTGACTGGTGGTGGATTTCCACTGGATTCCAGATAGACCCAATTTTCCCCCCCTCATTGTCCAGACATGGGGTGATTTTCCACCAGGATGGTAAAAATTTGGCGCTGTGTGGGAATTCTTCCTGACAACCCACGATTTTCCACCAGGATTGCAGATGACTTTAATGAGGACTAAAATGATGATTCCTGATGCCTATCGATTTTCCACCAAGACTTTTGTGATGAGATTTCATGGATTTTAATGCGGATAGTGACTCTAGACCTTAGGTGAATTTCCACAAGTGATGATTTTAATGATTTTGAGTCTGGATAACTATCCAGGCTAGGGTTGATTTTCCCCCAAGGTGA
The DNA here is from genome assembly GCF_030272615.1 of Cryptomeria japonica. Classification (NCBI taxonomy): domain Eukaryota; kingdom Viridiplantae; phylum Streptophyta; class Pinopsida; order Cupressales; family Cupressaceae; genus Cryptomeria; species Cryptomeria japonica. The sequence goes on from NC_081408.1 coordinate 510,531,691, forward strand.
TTTTTTTGTGCTAAGTGGCAAGTTTGAATTGGAATTTTCACTCCAAACATAGATTGATTTTCCCCTAGAGACGATTTTGTGCAAAGTTGATGAAATTTTGATGGGATTTTCATCCCAACATGTGGCGATTTTCCCCCAAATGAGCATTTAATAATTTTTCAATGATTTTTTTATTGGGGTTTTTATCCCAATTAAAATCGATTTTCCCTAGTGGTAATTTTGATCTAAATTTCAAAATCTTTCAAATAAATTGACCCCACATTTAATTCATTTAAAAAATAAAAACAATTAATAAATGATTTGCAATGAATATTAAATGATTTTCACTTTCTAGAAGCAAATCGATTTTCCCCAGGCAATTATAAGTAACAAAGTTTTATCCCACATTGCTTGTGTGGTGAAAACTCAAGGCAAAAACAAGTTAAAAAGAGGGTGTCCAGCAATATTATAATATTATAATTGTTGATGGTGATTGCTAAGTGGTGAATTGGAGACATTTTGGTGGCTGATTGTGACTTTTCTAGCCAGGCGATTTTTTGCGAAGTGTCATTTTGACACCATTTTTCAAGTTGGAGTTGCAGTTTGAAGTTTTTTTCTGCCCAATCAGACCTAGGCAATATTTTTAGACAGCCATTGGAGCAAGTTTAAACTCCATATTCAGTCTTGGGTGATTTTTGGGAGGTGGCACCATAGTTGGAAGGGGGCGATTTTGTTTTGGAATTTATTTGGCACCATTTTTGGTGTATCTCCTTCTTCATTGGTGGCTGCCATTGTTATTCCTTGCTGTGATAACTTCCAGATCTGAGTTTGACACCATTATTGCAGCTTGTGTGACCTCCATTGTTGGCTGGTAATTAATTTTCAGACTTAATTTTTCATTGCCCAGCCAAAACCCAACTTAGGCGATATTGTTTGGAGGTGTTTTCTGAGGTTTTTAGAGCATTTTCAGACTTTCTAAATGCTCTTACAGGTCAGGAACTCCATTGTCATGGGGCTGTCCTCAAAAAACATTCATTTCCAGCCACTTGCCAACTTGGGCGATTTCACTTGGAGAGCATTTTTGCACCTTTTCTTGGCAATTTTCTGAGTTTACCATCATTCCTAGAGGTGCTGGTGACAAGTCTGAAAACTCCATTTTTAGACTTGTCTTCAGACTGAAAATTCAATTCCAGCCCTATATACATGCTCAAATTTATTCATTTTTGCCTTGGGAAGCTTATTTTCATCACAAATTTTGCATAACACGCAATTGCAATGTGATTTTGATGACTGATTTATAGAGTTGCAGGTTGTCTTTAGACTTGCTGGCAGCCATTGTTGACTTGGGAAGGTGTCGTCAGACAACTTTTATTGTGAAAACACTACTTTTCACACCTTTCCTAGTCCATTTCCTGATTCGGTAGACTTCTTTGCACTCTATTTTGGATAAGATTTCTAAGTATAAGAAGGTGTCTTCAGACTTTTCTAAGTCTGAAAATTGATGATTTTAATGATTTTCATGAGGGTTTCATACCCCAATCTTGCAATATTTTTTTTCCATTTTCAGAATTCGTTTAAAATGTGGATAAAATTCTTGATTTCCATCCATAAACTTGTCTAAATCATTTAGAAATCAGAGCTTATTCAATTCTGAAAATAGTTATCGGGATAAATTTTCCGAAGTGTCTAACTTCTAGCTTCATACAGGTGCAATGTCGAAGTTTGGAATTAGCATTCGGAGGGAACAACATAAGATAGTTGAGACGGGATTCTATCCAGAATCCAAGATGTTATCGAGATGGAAGGAGATTACAGACACGAACATGCAATTCCTGAACATGGGCCAAATGCGGCAACGGATGTTCGGAATCAGAAGCCAGATTCCTTCCCCAGCTTATGTAAACATTATGAAGAGTGGTATTTATCAGGTCGCTGGATTCTTGTAGTCTATACAGTGCAGCGAGCTAGTCCTGGAGTGTGCACGATGTTACGATCCTCGCTCTCGAATGATTAAGACTCCTAAGGGTGCCATCATTGCCTACCTTGTTGAGGACGCGATTGCTGAGGTGTTTGGAATTCCACATGGAGCAGACATGAAAGATAGAACCAAGGATGAATATGAAGAAAGATATAAGAAGAAGATGGATGCGTGCAAGACCGTAGTAAACAAGGAATGGGTGATCGAACCTAGGTCTCATCATTCCAAGGCTCCCAAGACATTCATGTGCACAAATTTCAAAGATGAATATAGTGATTTAGTATTCCTTCTTAACTGAGTGATGGGGATGCCGCAGGGTGCAATATATGATGGATGGATGTTATATTTCATCCAGGATTGTCTGAAAGGAACATTGATTAATTGGTCAAAAATCAGAAGTGACAATCTGGATTTTCAGCTGAGGAATGTGGAGAGATCCAGGTCATTCACCATGACTTCCTATTTGGTGTACCGACGATTTGTTACCTACAAAGGATTGTTATGCAGAGGTGAAGTCGGGAATGGACAAGGACAGTTCAGGAATTATGAATGTTATCCAAAATCGAACATGTATAAAATTGAAGATTATAAGAGAGTGAATGATGCATTCACTATGTACATAACGCGAATGTTGCAAGGTGGAATCCACAAGAGGTTGTCCAAGGAGGCAACATAGCTGATAGATAAATATGGGTTGTGGTACATACAATTTCCCTCTTTCACATACCTAAGGATTCATGGATTTCAATTCGAACCTTACAGGCTTCCTAGGTATCCTACAGACAAAATGATATTACTGGAGCTGGTGAGACAACTTCTAGAGTTTGATTCTATCCAGAAGGACAAGTATAGAACGGGCATGTCATTTCCTATTTCCTTAGGGAAGACATTGGAGGTTTGCCAATCCACCGCAACAGCTAGCACAACAGTTGAAGAACTTGCATTCTATTGATTTGCAACATACAAAAGAAGAGAAAGGTTTGATTCGAATAAGAAAGTTGGAAGGATCAGGGGTGATAATTTCATCCACAAGGTAGACATAAAGGATTATTGGGCCAACCTAATGGACTAGCAGGCAGTGAAAAGAAGAATATGGTCCAAAATGTCAGTGGATTTCATGAGGAAGTGTGGAAGTTTCCTAATTCCTGATCAGATATTGGATGACAAGGATCATACGCATCTACAATATGAGAATGAAATGAAGGCGGCAATTCTATTGCCTAATTGGTCAGAACAAGAAGTGACAGATTTGAATGTATTGATGAAAGAGGTCTTGAGTTTCTCCTGAGGATGGGTAGACAGTCAGATGAATAGGTTAGTTGACATAGGTGTTATCTTCACTTACGAAAAGATGAAATAGGAGGAATCCTCTTCCGAAGATGATCAAAGAGCTATCAGCGGCATTAGGATTCATGCGGATGAGGAAAGTCAAGCTCCCAAGCGAAGGAAGAACACACCAGGAGAAGTCAAGGCTAGAGGGAAGAAGATTGAGGAGGTTAAGAAGAAGAAGCTAAAGATTATTATTCCTTCACCTATCATTCCTTCATCTCCCTCAGTGTCTCATTAATCAAGGAAGTTGAAGTGCCAGAACAGAACAAAGAGTTTGAGCAATGTTTCAACACAGTGATATTACTAGAGAATGTTCAGGATTTACATGCCACAACTACATATGCTCCACCTAATGAAGATGATGATTAGTCGGGATCTCCTACTGTACTCTTGGAGGTTAGTTTGGGAAAGAATGTATACGATTTGACTAGAGATGATCCTGATGACGATGACGATGTTATCTCGGCGTTGAGAGAGCTTGATCGAGAGATATGTCTCGATGATGGTATGGAGATGGCCGCTATTCCTGATTGGCTGATGAAGAGTATGGAGAAAAGTAAGATGGTAGAGGCACAACCAATTGATTACATTGATGACTACTTAGCTAGGAGCAACAAGGAGAAAGAACTTAAGAAAGCTGAGATTTTGTCACATATAGCTAGAGATGAGACAGGAATGTGGATTGCGCAGGTGGCTGTTCCTATTGGAGATGTGATGATGGACAATGCTACTCCCATGGATTTTCAGATTACTTCAGTTGCCCTTGGCCGTACTACAAAAGGGAAGGAATTTCAGGAGGTTGGTGATACTCTCAAGGCAATTAGTGCGAGATTGGATCGTGAGATTGAAAAAAGAGAGAAGTACGAAGAAGAGAATATTAGACTTGGAGAGTACATTGTAGGGATAAGGCGTGAGAATCCCACCCTTATTTCCCCTATTGCAGTTGACTGTGGACTATATGCACATTATGAGGCAGCGAGAGATACACTCTCAGAGGTGGAGAAATGGATTGAAGAGACTAAAAGACAGGCGAATGATTTCCTTACTCGCTTTGTCGAGGATTTTGGTAGGAAAACAGGGCTCATATTTGGGATACAGTATTTGGAGGGAGTTTGGGACGAATTCCGACCTATTCAGGAGAAGACTATTCCACATTGTTGTGCGTTTTGCACACCTCGCCCCATTTTTCCTCGAATAGGGACCCCCATGGTAGTAGTCTACCGGTCTCTGAAAGAGAGAAGCTCCTCCCCTGGTGTTCGTCTGGAATCTCGAGTTTCAGGTCGAACCAAGAGAAATTCCCAAATTTCATCAAAGTAGAAAGTCGTGCATTTTGGATATGGCCGATAAGGTTAATATAAGAAAATCGCACAGATGCTCGAAGTTTGTTGAAGAGGGTCATAATGATTTGCCGTTTGGGCCCATGTTTGAAAATCGCCGGTGAAACTTGAAAAGCCTCCCTAAGCCGAGAGTGACAAAGAATTTAAAATTTCAAAGCCCTCCAATTCGCCGAAAAGGGTGAAATGCGACTACAAGTTCGAATATCGGCCAAGTAACTCGAAAATCTTCACATGGTGTTCAGAATCGCGCAGAATAGGTTTTATAGCCGTAAATAAGAAAATTCGCGAAATTGGCATTTAGGCCGAAAATTCCTACGACTCACAAAGTAAACCAAAGCCTGAAGCTAAAGACATAAGAGACATCAAGACAAATTCGGCCTTGAAGGGCAAAATGTCAAATAGGATAAACTTACAAAAGGAGCTTGTAGGCCGAATTTCGCGATTTTAGAAAGGGCGTTTAAGTTTAAAAACCTTGCAGATAGAGCCAAATCACCAAAGTTCATAGCAATTTGAAAATCGCGGAAGCCTAAAACCCCATTTTCAGCGACGGCATAAAGGTAAATCGCGAAGTTTAGGGGTTTGCGTAAGGCGCAAAATCGCGAAGCTTTTTCAAGAGTTTGCGTAGAGGCTACAAAGCTCGAAGCTTGCAAAATAAGGTAGAACGCCGAATTTCGGCGACACAAAGAAAATATGCGAAACCTATTAATCCTTGCAAAAGACCCATAATCGCCGAAATTCAGAGAAAGACTGCGGAGTTTAAAGGGTTTGCAAGAGGCCATAGTGCCGATTTTTGCCAAAGGGAGGTTGAATGTGAGAAAAGTTAAAACTGGCAAAATCCATAGAGGCCTGAAAACCCCATTTTCGGCGACAGTGTAAGGTAAAGTGCGGAACTTCCAAGTATAAAAACCTTGCAAAAAGGCCTCCTGACCCGAAAATGGGCAAACAACAAGTGAAATCGCAAACTTAGGACCTTTTCAACAGGTCCCTTTGCCTCGAAAATCGCCAAACATCGTGCAAAAATCCTCTTTTTCACCTGAAAATGGAGTGAGAGCCCAAGTCTGCGGATTTAAGTCTCGCATTTCCCTTAGGTAGGCCGAAAATGGTTTTAGTTTGCTACATCGGCTCCTTGGCCGAAATTTTGAAGTCACAAACCTCGCAAAACATTATTCTTAGCCAAAATTAGACAAAGGGAATAAATCGCGCAATTTCATTATTTGGTTCGAGAACATAAGGTTTTCCCTAGCTCACTAAATCTTCATCCAATTCGAAAGATGAAGAACGTCTAAGTTCGCCCAACCAGCCGAGTTTTACGAGGGACCAAGGGAACCGAATTTCAAAGGGGAGGCATTTTAAAACGACCTTGCATAGGGTGAAAAGGGGGGGAGTTTTAGAGTAAATCGCAGCCTTGCAAAATATCTTTAAACGCCGAATTTCAAAGGGGTTCTTGCATTTTGGCTCCAAGAGCTGAGTTTCCTCGCTTGAGCAAGTTTGCATTTTTGTCGTAAGCAATCGAGTTTGGTCATCTTGAAAGCAAATCTGTAAGCGAAGAAGCTTCAGTGGATTCAAATCACCCAAACATCATCAAGACAGGGATCGGAGTTCGCGTTTTAGGAGAAGCATTTTAAAAGATACATCTCACAAAGAGCTTCTTGAAGCTAGACGTTAAAATTTAATATTTGTTAAATTAAATTATTTAATTTTTCAAATTAATTTATTAAAGTGAAATCAGTTGTTTGCTCTTCGCAGGACATCATCGAAGAACCAGGAAAAGGCCTGAAACGTCAAAGGCCAAGCGCTGGAAGCTGGAGGAGAAAAGATGCAGTGCAGGATCAAAGCGACAAAACATTGGGAAGCGTGCTGTTGAACGACCAGCTGAAGTCCACCACCGGAACCAGAGACCAAAGAACACATCCAAAATGCTACCAAAGTGTGCAAACTCAAAAGGATACACTGCTGGAAGAAATTCAAGAAACTCAGTTGGAAAATTGAAACTGTTTTATTAAACTGCTTATGGGTCCCGCGCAAGATATTTTTGTGGACAACTATTCCCAACCACCAAGAAGACCGGATAGACTCAAATTAATGCCAAAACAATTGTAGGTGGTTGAAATTATGGTTGGTTGGATAACTGAGAATTGATTGGGTATAGGTTAAAGCTGCTAGCTTTTGGAAGGCAGATCAAGACCCTGGGATGCAGTCCATTCTATCCTTCGATTCAATATTGTAAAAACTATAAAAGGCAGAGGCCTTTCTTTTGTAAAATATAGCCAAACAGTTGGTTAGAATTTTGTAGTTAGATTTTAGAAGATAGAATAGGTTAGATCTTAGCAGTAGCATAGAGATGCTGCAGAAATTGTTGTAATAGGCAGCTGAAATCAATATATAAACATTGATTTGGTGTTTATTGTCTTGTTTTCATCCTGTTTGCATGGTTTCTTTCAACTGGTTAAATTTTAGAGTGCAGGGATTTTAATGGTGAAGTGTGGAGGGGTATTTGATGCATTTCTGGTTCATACCATTGGGGGTCTGCTGATTGTAGGTCATCGTGCATGGTTAGTCTAAACCCAAACTGTGCTTAATTCAACTGTAGGTGTTCGTCTTAGGCTGTGCCAGAATTGGGTGCCTAAATGAGTGTCTCCGGTCTGAAAATCCTTCATCCCTTGGAGCTTGCATTGTTTTTGTCTAGTTGTGAGGGTATCTCTGACGAAACAAGAACTGGTTTATCGAAATCTGTCTACCCATTACATCAACTATTATCATCGTTGTCCTTAGGCTTCCTGAACCCTTCCCTTTTGATTTTATTTCGTAGTCTGAGAATCGCAGCAAACCACCTTGTTGCAAAATTTAAGTCCCCTCGTGCTCCCAGCAAATCACATCAACCACTGAGTAATTCCGCAGTCAAGACCTGACAACTGAAACATTGAGGTAATCCCCATTGATCAATTAAAAAGAACACTAGGGATTTCCTTATCTCAAGAGAGGATAGGATACTCAGCGAGTACATTCTATTCTGCGTTGGCCGGATGAAGTCGTAGCAATGCGATTTCAGACACGTCAACACACCCCTGAGAGCTTTGAAGAAAATTCCTACGTCCACATTGATCAGGGAGAATATTGTGCATAATGGAGATAGATACGATTTCCATCGCTGGTATTGTTCATTAGCCATGAAAAAATCAACTTATGAGAGCACTCAAAAGAGTTGTGCAGAGATGGAAGAATCAATTCATGATATTCAGTCAAAGATCCTTGCCTCAATTGAGGAGTTATTGGGAGTTGATGTCAGTGAAGCCTGTAGTTTACACTTAGCATAATTGAGAGACAAAATGAAGTTCACGTATTTCAATCAGTTGGACTCTTTGAAGAAGAGTCAGATAGATGACTTGGTCTCTTTGTTGATTCATGTCCACAATTAGCAAAAGCTCATGCTAGATTGGGAGAACAACTTGGATGCTTGCTCGGATGCATTGGATGTGATTGATTTACAACAGGATACCTCACCCAACATTTCCATGGAGGAGTTAGATTCTGTATTAGCTAGATGCTTGGATTATGCTATGAGAGAAAGAGATGCAAGACAAAATCTTCTAGAAGATTCCCTATTTGATGACTACGTGTCTTTCTATTGGGCCATATGTTGGTGGCTCCATTTTTTATGTAAACCCTAATTAGGGCAACTCTAGGGATTTGTTGGCAGGATCTTTGATTTAATCTTGGCCATCCATTTTGTATGAGACTCTATATATACCCCACTGCCTGTCATTTGTAAGGGAGATATTTTTGAGAATTGTTGGTAGATGCTGCAAATTTGAATATAAATCATTGTTTGACTTGATGGTGATTTTTGTTTAAGTGTTGTCTTGCATTCAAGGTTTTCAATTCCTCCAAATTAGATTAGAATTTGCTTTTAATGTTTGTTAGATTGAATGAAAGAATTTGTTGAATGCATTTGTGTGGAATCCTTTTATCCATACCACTAGCCTCTTGCTGATTGTAATTGCGCTGTGCGTGGTCAATTGGAAATTTACGCAAACTTAACTTCAATTATTGTACATACATTGTAATGCATCAACTTGGGTGGTATCAATGTTTGATGGTAGTAATTTGAAAATCTATGAAATATACCATAGATGATTGCACTAAGCTTGTGTCAAAATCTGTTCGATTTGATGGTGAGACCTTGCCTAGTTTGATTCCACTAAATTTGTTCATCATTTCTTGCATTCTAGGCTTTAGAATATAATTCCTATCGCTACTATCTTTTGTCCCTTTTTTAGAAAGTCTTTGTCAGAATTAAGTCCAAAACTACATTGCCAAATCCTAAGTTATCAACACACCTATTCCATATTCATGATAAGCAAAGTTGATCCGAACAATTGTGTAAGTCCCCAAGTGAAAACAACCATTTCACATCGACCATTGAGTTACCCACTCGTCAAGATCTGACTGTAGAAACCTTGGAATCATTTTAGTTGATCTCATCCTTAGCATCTGAGGTGATTTTGTTCAAGAGAGGGTAAAGTACTTTGGTATTTTATTCTGATGCTTGCATGTGCATAAAACACACATCAATAGGTATTAATATATCTACTTTAGATCCCAAAGATTGTGCAATCATCTCAAAGGCGTGGAGATCAAAACTCTTGGGGAAGAGGATACACGTGGATCCAAATAGGAGTTGTAGTGGACATTTATTCTGAAGAGTTGAATCTTGTGTGTCAGTGCTTCATTAAAAGGCCTGCATTTTGAAAGAAATAAGAATTAACATCAAAATTCCAATCCGTATTAGATTCAGTAGCAAAAACAACTATAGATTTACCCTGTGCACATGATGGAAGCTTGTATTCTCGTTTAGTTTTCCAGTTCCTCATGGACCATGAATACAACAATTTCCAAAGCAAGTTTAGAGCCCATAAAACAACAGATCAGTCTCCTACATTGAAAGATAGATACAGTTTTCTTGAATTCCTCAATGTCCATTCAATTATGGAAAATCCACAAGGGCTGGCAAGGAAGAGTTTGATCCTTCGCCAGGTAGATCCATGTTCGTGTTGCCTGTGGTTTATATTGTTACATCATTTTTTTCTCCCAAATTGAAGCTGCAAATTCAACTATTGTTTCTTTCAACAAATGAGAGGTGGGATGGCCTATCCCCCACCAAGGGGCCATTGTAAGGGAAACATCAGATCGAGATAATAAATAATTATTTTAATCACATGATATGAATTCTTCTGCCCTTTTTACATCTATACAATATTCAATCATACAAATATTATATCTATATATATTAAATTTAATATATTATTATATTATAAATCAGTTTTTTATATAATTATAAGAATAATAAATAAACAGTATACATTATAATTAATTATTGCTATATATTATGTGCATCACTGCCCTCTTGCCATCCCCAAATTTAGGTCATTGGTTTCCTCATCTCCAAAACCCATCTCCCAATCTTTGTATTTTAAACACTGTTGAATTACAATCTTGCCTGAATCTCTCCCTATTAGAAACTAATCATAGATTTGACCAACTAAATATCTAATGCATCTGCTTCTGTGACCCATGATATCTTGCCTAAAAACAAAAGCTTTTCAGATCTGCCTGTGGCTCAAGGTGGATCTCATTATATGCTTTTAGATTCAAAGCAGCCTATCAAGAATGAATTTAATGGTGGTTTGAGCAGAAGCTTGAGGCTATAATGCAAGGCTATCAAGCTATTCAGATAACAAACACTATCACATGTTCAAAGGAAAGAATCCTTTGCAAGCACCAGCACAATTAATTTACAACCATGCAACACTCTACAAATCTCTCCTCTAGTTTGTGCCAAGTTTTGGGGAACACCTCCTGTTATTAAGGTTCTATGAAGAATGATGATGAGCAGATTGTGGTTAAAATTCTACCTTCTAGACTTACTTCCCAGGTTGCTGGTTTAAGTTTGGGTTTGGATTTGGCAATTCATTTGTTACCCTACTTTGTTTAGTATGATTAGACCGTATGTATACATTATATATAGAAGTCAATTTTCTAGGGTTAGAGTCTATTTTTTATTCTTTTTTTGTTTTCTCATAAAATTGATCATTTTTTATGTTTTTATGGACAGTTTCTTCCTAATTTGGCTTGAGTTAGCCTATGTTTGAGATTTACTTAGAGTGAATCAGCCAGGCCATGAGGAAGATTTGATGAAACTGTTGTCACGAAAGTTTGTACCCTTGCTGAGCTATCAACTCAGCAACCTCATGAAACATGGAAACAACCCCACAGTGTGGGACCTTGCGTGAGGGGGTTGAATCTTCGGAGAAGGCTTACCTCCTTCCTTGTTCAGTTGTAGGTGTTGAGCCGACCCAACACTTTAAATTCTACTCCTAAACCTACTCTTATAGTTTGTAGGAGTAAAGAGGCAAGAAAATGCAGAAAGTAAAGAGGTGATGCACCAAGATAAGAGATGTCCCTCTCCCCACACCGAAATGACACAAATGCACAAACATCAGTTGTGACCCCAAACACATGTATAGGTGTTAGAATTTGCTGAATGTCAAAAGGAGAAAATTTTTCCCACAAGTCACACTTAGAAGACAAGTTAACACAACATATGTGAGAGAAAGCCACGAAACACACACTTATCATGAAGGTAAGAAAACTTACACAACATGCATAAGTCGAAGAGAGGCAAGATTGATGATTTCAATTCATTCTCAGGCCCAGGCCAAACTTATAGTTGCAAAAATGCAAGAAAATATACAAATCTTAAAGAGAAGTGAAATAGTAGAAAGTAGCTCAAGCTAGCAGGGAAAGAACCCTTTACAATCCAGCTTAACAACCTATATAGAGAAGAGTCCAACGGTCAATAAGGGGAAACCTTGATCCTGGCGTATACAACAAAATGTCAGTCCGGGAAGGTAGGGAAGTGCAAGGATCTGATATGGTTGTGCATGCAAGAAATCCATCCATACCCTGACAAGGCAATCCCAAGAACAAAAGTACCTCTAGATGGTAGATTGCCTGACATTCCAAAGTTAGAGCATGCAAACTTGACATGAAGGCCATCAAGTAACTATAAATAAGCATGGCCTTGAACTCCACTTGATGGCAATCTTGCAAAAGCATTAAATGTGCCCCTGTAGCTCCATGAATGAAAGTAGACAAGGCGCAAGAGGTGGTGGAGCATTAAGAGCCTTGAGTGTTGACCACACCATCTGGAAGTGTTGTAGTCGTCCAAGATCGGACATCAAGCCCTCAGGAAATTGCTGCAAAGGGAGAGGAGTTGAGAACTTTAGAGTCCGAAGGGATAAGAGGGATCAAATAGGAGGACTTCGGATTTCGGGGTTTGGGGAGACAGGACACCTCTTCCCAAAAAGGGAAGGGGTAGATTGGTTCCCCAAATCCTGAAATCTAGAATGGAAGGGAAGTTCACGCTTTGGGGAGACAGGATACCTCTTCCCAAAAAGGAAAGAGGTAGACTGGTTCCTTGAATCCTGAAACTTGGAATGGAAGGACAGTCCGAGTTTTGGGGTTCAGGGAGACATAATACCTCTTCCCAAAAGGGGAAGGGGTAGACTGGTTCCTCGAAATCCACAATGGAAGGGAAGTCCGGGGTTCGGAGAGACAGGATACCTCTTCCCAAAAATGGAAGGGGTAGACTGATTCCCCGAATCCCGAAATCCGGAATGGAAGGGAGGTTTGGGTTTCGGGGAGATAGGATACCTCTTCCCAGAAAGGGATGGGGTAGACTGGTTCCCCTGAATCCCCGAATCCGGAATGGAAGGGAAGTCCAGGTTTTGGGGTTTGAGGAGACAGGATACCTCTTCCCAAAAAGGGAAGGGGTAGACTGGTTCTTTGAATCCCGAAATCCAGAATGGAAGGGAAGTTTGGGTTTTGGGGTTCGGGGAGACAAGATACCTCTTTCCAAAAAGGGAAGGGGTGGACTGGTTCCCCAAATCCTAAAATCCAAAATGGAAGGGAAGTCCGAGTTTCAGGGTTTGGGGAGACAGGATACCTCTTCCCAAAAAGGGAAGGGATAGATTAGCTCCCCAAATCCCGAAACCCGGGATTCCCAAGAAGGAAGAGGGAAGGAGAATGGACCAATGGACTCCAAGGTGTGAAGGCAAGATGCAAGTGTGGAGGGAAAAGGCCCAAAGTCAGCCTCATGACAAGAGAACACTTAAACATTTTCTTGGTTCCTTGACTTGGCGGTTGATCAACTGGGGCTGCATTGGTCCATGGAACATATCTTTGATCGGTTCTCATTGATGGACCAAGGCTGTCATAAAATAACAACAAAAACCATTTTGAACTGGTTATGTTGTGGGCTGGATTTTCAGCAAACTTAGGAACACATTCCACTACAAATTGGGTTGTCATGTTGAATGGGCAACCCCACCCCACTCCCTCACAAGGCTGGTCAAAATTGCCTTTGCACCTGTCTATCTAGGATCTCAAACCACCTATGTTTCCAGTTTGGAGGATCTGTTTGGCAGATCTGCAAACTTCACCAGCTCTACAATAAGGCCTGATATCTTTGCAAACCCTCCCTTTCTTGTTCCCAATCACTTTTCTCTAGTTTTTCATCTCTCCTCTAAAGACCCCCAGAACTTGGCTCCTTTATTAGTCAAACTGCCAGCATCCCCAGTTGTAGTAGGTTTTAGGGCTACCCTCACAACTGTAAAGCAATGCTAACTCACCTCCACCTTATGAGGATTCTTTACCTACCCATTACAATGCTGGAGGAAGAATTAGTGCTGCTACAGTTATTGATGATCTCACCAATCTGGCGGCTTCTTTTTCTGGTCTTACTAAGGAGGTGAAAGAGTATGGTCATAATGCACCCATTCTAATAAACTGCATCAATCGTATGCTCTCCAGCAATGAGTTATTGCCATTGGTGCCATGCAGTCAACTTTGGTAGGACGAACTAACATTTTAGAAGATGTCTTTTACAGGGATCCTGCAAAATGTGCTAATTGATATCCCTGTATGAAAGAAGTTACTATCAATATCTGTAGATTTCTACAATCCATATGTATGTCAATGTGACCTTCTGGATTAGATTGTGTGAGCTTTTTTGAATCAATCAAATCTAATCCAGAAGCTCACATTGAGAAGTTACTATGTTCATCCACATAAAGGGCATAACACAGCTCCTTCTATGCTTCACACCAAGGTTCTTTCTCCAAGAGTTCATCATCCTTAGCGAGAATCTCCCACTTCCTACCACATACATATTCTAGGAAAGGACTTGTGAATTGGTTCTTGGGGTGAGCTCTGGAGATCCATACACAGTCTGAAAACTAATTTGGTCTTTTGCTGATGCAACTAATGGAACATCGAACATTGCCTTCTTTTTCATCAAGTTTCCTCTTATCTTAGTCTTTGTTAAGAATAACTCATATTTACCGAGGCAACATTCTGTTCAGTTAGTCTTTGTTTGTTTTGCTTGCTTTTTTCTTATTTGCTGGTCTTTGTTCCGTCTCCATTGCTTCTTACTTGAAGTCTGATCATTTTGTATCGATCATCTTTTATAGTGATATAAATATTGGCCTTATTTGAAAAAGAAAACATAACGAAGATCCTTATGAAGGAGGGATTTATGTGCAATAGGATCAATTAAATAAAAAGTTTTTGCTGCAAGATAATTAGAAATCCCATTTGAGGGATAATATCTATCTATTCATTCATAACAAAGGAATTTGGAGTTTATTTATTTTAATGACATACAAAGAAGTGTATTTTCTAATTAAAATGAAAATCATACCATAACAGTTACTCATTTAAATGGATATGTGAAGTCAATTGTATGTTTATATCTAGTTACTTTCATTGAAGGATCTGCAGTCCTTTCAAATTTGCAATGCTTCAGTTCTGTGTTAGGAGATGAGACTGAGGTACATAGATTCGAGAGTTCAACGACTGTAAGATAGTAGTATATATGCTAAGCTAGTACATAGAGACACACAATTGTGGGATTGACAACTAAGCACAAGTCTGATACAATATTATAGATCTCCTTTAACAATAAATTGTTTTGGATAGACATATTATGATCTTTGTGGGACTAATATAGCCATTTGTTGTAATTTGTACCATTTACTTATCAATAATATATTCTATTTTGAACACAGTGGAAGTGAAATGCTACTGAGATTTACTTGAATAATCTTGTTGATTAGCGTGGGAGGTTCTTTTTTTGTGTAAAATTTGGTTCAGTTATTGGTCTTTTTTTTGTGGCTGGCAAATAGTTGGTCTTTTTCTCAATATGAAGACCAAGTAGTTTAAAGTACATGAAATTTCATTGAAATTTATTTATTTAACAGGGCAATTCATCTGTGGCAATAAGAAATGTGATGAGAGGGATGGGCTTTCCAGTTATGAGGTATATTTTTCTTCATTTGGTTACATGTTAAAAACTTGAGATATTGATGTTTCTCTGTGTGAGAAATTTGTTTTTCTCAGCAATAAAGCAATTTTTTGTGATTTCTTTTGTCATTGGGGATTGTCTATGGATTAATTTCTTTAAAGGGCCATTGGCTTCAAGAAATTGGTAGATGATCTGCATGCATGCATTATGTAATCACCTTTTACTTGCAGAAATGTTTCGTTGATTATCAGTTACAATTACTATCATTGTGGCTAGTTGCTGCAATTAAATTTCATGATTTGTTCTCAATCGGTGTTAGTGATAGGAATGGTAGTGCCTGCTATTGATATCTTTTTCCAATTTCATCTGGCTTATTTATTTTTGGCTTGGATAGATATTGATTCTCTTGCACTAGAATATAATATTCTTCAACTTACATGATGTTCAGCTTTCGTAAAATAGTTGTTTTTGTGCTATAGTGGCCAAGTGTTGGGATTGCCAGACAAATTTTCACTTGATTTATTTTTATCAATTCCGTGCTGTTCTAAAATTATTGAATATTCCTTAGTGCTTGTTTGCTAATTCCCTTATGTTATTATTTTTTCTTCATCTTGATTGTCATTCTATTTGTAGTGCCCCTCTCTTTTGACTTGACAGACTTTATATTTATGAGCTTTCTGTGTGTGGCTTTGACCCTTTTGGTGCTAGTCGATTTTGGATTTGGTTGTGATGCTTGACTATGCTTCTTGGATTTCTATGTGACTTTGATATTTCATGTTATATGGATGGTTAAAATAATGATGTTTTGAGCATGTGATGTTATTTGATGTATCTTCGCTCTATATGTTAGATGATTATAGATGGAATATTTTTGTAATGTTAGAATTTTATCTTGATGCTCTTAGATGTATATTTGTCTTGATCTTACATTGCTTATTATCTCTGATGTGTTTGGGGTGAAGGGGAAAAAGTGCCACACTGCTCTTTATGGGCAAGCTACGTCACTTCCATTCCTCTTTCACGATGTGATGCTATATGTTATATGCACATGTTTGACGTTTGCCTATGCAACTGCAAGTACCGAGCATCGACTCCACCTGAACTTGCAGGTCTAAGTGTGCTCATCAACCCAATAGTAAAGTGGAACTGGAGATATCAGTCAGACCCTAGACTTTACCCTTTGTCAGGTAACCTTGAGGTTGTGGTCAGCCTTGTGATGTCAGTTTACCCTTGTGTGGTGTTGTCAACCATGGTTGCTCTCTCCGTGTTAGTTGGTGTAAATTTGACCTTGCAAATTAAATGGCATTTTAATACTCATGTTTATTCACTAAAGTTAATGAAATGAAAATAGTATTAGTGTAGATTAAATTAATTAGACATCAAAGAATTAATTCTAGTTTATATAACATTTTATAACCCGGTTTAATTAATTAATGTTATTATGTGTGTTTAAATTAAATTGGTTATTGTTTTAAGATATTAAGATTTTAAGTAAATAAATATATATATATGTGTGTGTGTGTGTGTGTGTGTGTGTGTGTGTGTGTTTTAATAATTTAGTAGTCATGGGAATCTTATTTTAAAATTCTTGCTTTATTAAAGAATAATAATAATAGTGAGAAATAAATAAATAAATAATCTTTTCCCCCACTTTCTCTTATAAAATATAGAAATTAATAGAAATGATGAATCTGGCAGGCACGATAGCATGCTTTTTAGTGTTTTTTTTTTGGTATTGGGGGAGAAGGTTTTTTCCTGTGAAAATTTCTCTGGAGCTTTTGAGGGAAAAATGGGAATTGAATATTGGGATTGTTTTCTACTGAAAATTTGGTGAAGGGAAGAAAATTGTGGAATTATTGGGGGTTCATTCTGAAACTTTGATGGAAGATTATTGAAGCTTTGTTGTTGGAACTGGTGGGCTCTCTGGCTAGATCCAAGAATTTTTTGCTGTTGCTCATTCCTGCTTCTTCACATCAAAGTCTGGATAGCGTTTTTTGAGGTAGGGATTTTGTCCTTGCCTTGCATGTTAAATTTTATTTTCCTGGATGAAGGATTAATTTGGTGTTTATGGTTGTAGAAATAAATTGGGAATTTCAGTTTTCTGATTACTCAATTGGGAATTTTGTTAATAGTTTTTGGGGAAAAGTATACTTTTAGATTATTAAATTTCAGGGGTTTGAAAGATTTGGGAATTATCTTTGAGCATTGGGACCTCTGTGTATTTGATGCAAATCAGATTTAGATTTTTCCTGTGTCTGTAGATTCCTCGTTATGTGGATTTATATATATGTTTCATTATTGATCAAATTTGTCCATATATCTTGTTTTGTTAATTTTTAGCTTTCTGTGTAATCAAAGCATTGCCTGTGTTTGATAGTATCTATGTTTATATATATATATATATATCTTCATGAAATTTTATTTTCAAAATTTTATTTTGTCGTATTATATATTTTTTTTGTCGCTCATTGTTTTTCTTTGTTGAAGGTGTGGGTTTACACCCACAACCGTGGGATATACCCACGACTGTGGGCTGTAATACCCACGGCCGTGGGCACCCCACGACTGTGGGCTGTAATACCCCCAACCGTGGGACCCATGACATCCTTCATGCCTCACTAATAGTTATTGTGCCGCTTAGTAAATTCCTTGGCTCATTTGATGTTAGGTTTCGATAATGTTATATATATATATATATGGATTTAGAGTTATTTTTATAATCAGTTAATTCCTTTTCAGTTAAAGTTAATTCTGTTACTCTTTTCAGTCTGTGAGGATATATTTCTTTATATATACAAATATATATATAAATATATATATGTATAAATAAGTTTGTGGTCTCTTTTTCAATTGGTTCTCATATGCATATAGTAAGAATAATCTTTCGTTATAATCAAAGGTGTATTAGTTAAATTATTGGAAAAAAAATGTTGTAATAAGAAATACTTGTTTTTGAATATTATCAATTTCCTTTTTATTAGCATAATAATAGAAAGAATGTGGAAGAGTGACTTATTCTAGATGTAATGCCCAATGTATTTCATTATAATAAAATCTTTATTTTGAATGGGTAAGAATAATGAAAATTGGTATTTATTTTTGTGAAGTATTGATGTATAGATTTTGGTATGTTATAGTGTTCATCTTGTTGTTTAGATGTATCTTGTTATTTTGGCTTAAATGATCATAATCGAGTCTGGGTTCTTTTGGTTCTTGTGGGGAAGTTTTCAATGAAATGATCCTTTGATCTTATCCGGAGGCCTCAGGGGGGAAAATTTGATCATCTCGTTGTTTTGCATTGTCATTTCCTTGAATTTATGTCACAGTCTGTTTGTGTGAATGAAAGCTAGATGGTAATCCTTAACCTTCTGTGAAACCTCCCCTTGTGGCACTTTATTCATTCTAGCAAGAGGGCTATGCCTTGCTATGTTATTTTAGTGTTTTCTTCGTTGTGTTTTTCCTGTTAGATTTGGTTTGTTTCCTAGGTGCATTTATGGGGGAGTGGCTTTCATTGGGCGTCGGGACCCAAAGTGGTCGCTAGGGTAACTCAATGAAAGTTTGTTAATAAGTGATAACATAATATAATAAATTTGGGGATGGGTAGTTAGTTCACACTTAATAAGATAATTGCATTGTACACTTCTCTTACTCCCGAATGCTCGTTTAGGTTCAGGCTAAAATGAGAAGGCCTGGAATGGGGTCGGGGGTCGGGAGAGGTTACCAGGGTAACCTAAGATGGGGGCTGGGGGTCGGGAGAGGTTACCGGGGTAACCCAAGATGGGGGCCGGGACCTAGTGAAGACCTACTAGGGTAACCCATGACAACCTAGTGACGATACTCTTCCCAATTGCTTACCTAGTGGACTTTCCTGGTTGTTCTTCTGTGTTTTCTTGGGCCTCTGGAATCTAGTGAATTGGTTATTGTTTTATCTTCCGGTGGTCTCCCTTGTATTGGTGATCTGAGAGTTCTTGTTCAGGACTGGCATATATTTGTGTTGCTTCCATTTAAGCCTTGATTATGTTATTGCTTCGTGATTTTTACCTCCCTCATGTCTCTGGGGTCCGACTGATACCTCCTAGCACAGGGGGTGGACTTTATGGCACCACACGGTTGGGTGGAGTGCTTTTTGCACCCATTGGGTTTTGGTACGAGTTGCTTGATGTTCGTGATGGTTTGAGAAGAAGATTGAAGATCTACCTTGCTCTCCAGTTGTTGAGTTTCAGACATCCTTGTATTAGAAGATTGTATCCATAAGTATACCTTGTAATGTAATTTATGATCATTTGTATATCCATGGCTATGTAATCTGAACCATGCTCCTTGAGCAAGGCTATGCATTATTATTTGTAAAAGCATCTCAATCCTTAATGTATATATGATTATTGTTATATGAGTTGTTTCATTGTGAGGCCTTGAGGACACTTATATGATGTTTATGTTATCCTTTTCTTGTATGTTCATGATGTTCATTGTAATGTATAGATCATTTCTTCTTTAAATACAAGAAAAAGAAAAAAAAATTGCAAAAAATTATTTGCATTTTTATTGTGTATTATTGTTTTGTCATCTGGGCCACTATTTAGTACAACGTATAAGCTCTCTTGCCTTTTGATGATGCCTTTGGCAGGTTAACTTTTCTTACCATGAGGCAGGAGAAAGCAAACAAGCACTTGTGAAACTTAAAGTTTGTGAAAGGTTAGAAGTTTGATCGAAGTATGTATGCAAATGGACAGATTTGACTATTCTTTCACGATCAATATTCAAGTTATTCTTGTAGTATTGTGAATACTTTTATTTAATTTGATGCATTGTGTTAGAATGAAAGTCATTTCATAGGGATTCACTTGAATGCTTTTTGCATATTCAATATGCCAGTCTTGTATCATGAAATTTCAAGATTCTATATTTCAATGTTAAGCATGCTAGCATTTTATTTTGCTCCTTTAATTGTGACACAAGGGATGTGGTAGAACTGCTCGTTGAATTAGAAGGGGAAGCTTCTTTTTAAACAAAAACTAACCTAATCTGAAAAATATGTACGCGCTATTTACAATTTGTTCAAAGATTTTTGGTGTGTTCATGTTAGTGCTGAATAAAACTAAAGGTACTTCTTTATTAGATTCACCTAGAGCAAAAGGTTGACATGCTCTTCAACTTGAGACACAAGATTTTTATGCTTTTTGATTGAAAGAAGTCTGTAATGTCCCTTTCTTATGAGATTAAATTATAAATTATTAAAAATAAATAAATAAATATTATAATTCTAATTATAATAATAATAAAATAAAATTAATACATATACTCAAATAAAAGATTGATATTGATTGGTGCATTACTTCCTTGAGTTGCCAGCCGTACACTTTCATAAGGAAACCCTGATACCAGAGGAGACAATTTCTGATGCAAGAACCTGTTCTGTCTGACTTTAGTATATTTTATTAGGCCTGGTGAGTTTCTTCTAACCATCGTATTTTTTGTCAAGAGAAAATATGTTATGACAATCCTTATTTGGATCGCAGGTCCTTAAAGTGTATCATCAGCAATATTAACATAAGGGTGCCAAGATAATTAAGAAATTAATTTAAATTAAATTATTAACAGCAATTAGTAAAGAAAAGGTGTAACTCTTGCAAAGGGCAGCAATGTTGGAGGGGTGTGTCTCCTTCAAGAATAAAGATATAAAAGGGAGATAGAACTCAATTATGAGGGCATCCATCCATGAAGAATCAATTAAATGTAAGAGTAGCAGCATTCTGATATCTGAATCAGATCCAAGAAAGGATCAAATCGAATAGAAGGAACATTTGATTGGAAATCAGAAAAATAGTAAATAAAAGGCAACAGTCTGATTTAATATAAGCATCCTAATATTATTAAGTTTATGGGTGGATATCAAACGATCAAGTGAAATTAGAGGATAAGAAATATGAATTTCAAGGAAAGATCAGATCAGATTGGATATAAAATATTGACATTCAGGCAAACAGCAAACTTGTAAATTAACAAGTACTTGGTATGCAATGTGGGTAATGTTATTATACATCTATGCTCTTTAATATATCTTTGACCAAGATATTAATAAGTTTTGTCAATCTATTATGTTTATTTAATTAATAAATTTATTGATTCCTTGTCCCCATAAGCAATCATATGTGGAATGGAAGGATATATGTTAGGGAGAGGCAATATACCGGTTCCCTCAAATTAAGTAGTCCACTTCAAGTAGATGGAATTGTGTTAGTTAGATGTTCCTACCATTTGTGCTCCAAGGGGCAAGTTGTCTTAGTTGGATGCTCCATGCTCTTCTTATTTGGCTTGAACAGTCTTGTTTGTGGTGTTTTTACGCACTATGCAACATAGAATAAAATACTAAGTATTCTATCCTCTCTTGAACAAGGACTCCCCAAATGCTAAGCTGCGTGATCAAATGGGATGACTCCAAGGTTCCGAATGTCAGGTCTTGACGTGCTCTTGGATAGACTCAGTTGTTTGATGTGATATTGTTGGAATTACAAGGGGGACTTACACTGAATCTTGAATGCTTGAATGTCGCTGGAACGTGCAATTTCACTTCACTTAAAAAAAGGAAAAGGATGAGGGTTGAGAGAGCTACTCTAATCCTAAGACTGCAAGAGCAATGGACAATCTTTGATGAAATTCAACTATGCTTTGACATACAACTTATATCTCCACAAGGCTAGTGCGATCTTCTAGGGATAGCTAATGATTTTCAAATCACCACTACAAGCATGGATACCCTCAAGGTGAAGCATATCAATGAAGGAGTGATAAATGAAGTTAAGTTTGGCTAAGGTGGATCCAGTTGATTACGCAAGGCACACTACAATCAGAAAAGTGTTAGTAGTGTGGGTGTATGAATTTCACCATTGATCATGCACAAAGTTCTGACCAACGATGAAAAACTCTACACGTTTTTAATAGACACGCGAGCCCTAGTTGGCCGCGAGTCACTTGCAAATAAACTTGGCAATGCTTTTTGTAAAAACTTGCTGCAAAATAAACCCTAAAAAATTGCCAAAAATTGCCGAGTCTCGCGGAAAAATCGGTGCTAAAAACATAATAACGCTGCCATCGTTTCCGACGCACGAGGGCAGATTTTTGACTTGAGATTTTTCTTCTTCCCCGACACACAAGGGCTTTTTAACGCTAACTCAACTAATGGATCAAGTTCCACTCCTAACAGTCGATCTTCTACAGAAGAAAATCTTAGGAAACAAGAAGTAAGCCAGCCTTATGTGTCGTGTACGGATCACGGTTTGTTAGGATTTTTCAAGACTAATTGCCATTTTAAAATATGAGATGGTAATTGTGATGATTATTTAAAAAAAAAGTTAACCATGGGTTATTGGTAAACATTAAATAATTTAAAAATCAAGAGTAATTTTTTTACTAGAAAAAGATAATTATTTTTTTAAAAACCGGTTGAGGTTTTGAAAGTTAATTGACTAATTAAATATTAGATTGTTTATCTTTTTAATAAAATGTTAGTGATTATTAATTGTTTGACCTTAGATCATGTAAAAACGTGATTATTAATTTTCTTATAAACTTATATTTAGTTTGAACTTTGATATGTATGTATTTATGATTTATAGTTTTCATTTATACAAAACTTGAAATTAATACTATTGGTTTTCTATGTATAAATGTGTTTTTAAAAAATATTTTAAGAAATTATATATTTTCAAGTGTTGATAAATTTGCTGAGTTTTTCCCTGCGTTTTGGCGATCCCTGAGTTTTTAAAAAAAATTGGGGTTGCTGAGTCCGAGTTTTTCAACTATGGTTCTGACATTCATCTAAACAATATGAGAATCAAATGAGAAGTAGGGACCATGCAAATTGTTGAATCAACATATGAATTTCACCATATCTTCAATGAAGTTTACATGCTTCTTATGTAATGTCTCCTACGAAGTTTAGGTCTATTTTAACCGTAATTAATCCATCTCAACATACTTATGACTTAAACTAAATTGATTAGGAGACAAAACTATCTTAACATGAATCCAATCAGTGATAACAGAGAAATATAACCTTCTTTCTGATATTACCTTAAGGATTCTATCTGATATATATATATATATATTTATATACGTTATTTATTCTCAGATATTATCATTATATATTACTGCAGCTGCAGTTCTTATAAAACATTATAATAATTATAATTATAGTATTATCTAAATTTATATCACTATTAAATTCTGCATAAAAATGTTAATGGGCTTCATATATTAAGCATACATATTGAACGTATCTCCCTTCATTCCACCAAGGATAAGGATGTTGCTGACTGTAAACTTAATAACAGTTCTGAATCTGATCTGATATGTGCAAACTGTGGTAACCAACGAAATGCTAAATATTTAATATCTTCTAAAATATCCCATCTGAATTCTTTGATGCCTCCCTTGGATGTTAGAATGGCCTCTTATACTTCTTCCATGCTGGAGGGTTATGCTGTTTGTGAAGAGACACCTTCCTATAACTGACTGATGCCCTTTCATAATCCAGGTTTAGCCACATCTGAACCAATTCACTTAATCCTTGTAATTTAATTAATAGTTTATGGACAAAATCATTGCACCCCTTAATATTTAGCAAGGCGATTAAACCATAAAGTTCGATTCCATGAAATTGTGATGGTAAATATAGTAGAGGAGATAAATGTATTAAGAAGAAGTTTTTTTATAATGCTGCGTTTCCCTCAGGTAATTATTATTAATCATAGTTGGTTTGTTGCATAACCATTTGCCTTAATAGTTTGAGCCTAATTGATCAGCTTTGATGGTGTAATCTCCCAATGGATGTAGTTTGACCTAATGTAAATTATGTTTATAATATAATATTAATTTATTAATTTTTTATTTAAGTATTTCAAGAATATTCTTAGTAATAAATATTATTTAAATAATAATATTTAATAAATAAATAAATTTCAGTTAATCATTCATTGGTAATTATTATATTAATTAATAATAATAATTGCTTCATTTAGGATATATATAATGATCAAGGAGGGGACATGACATCTTACAACAAAGTATTGACAGCAATTTTTGCTTTCTCTTCCTACTCTACTCAAACTGCTATCTGTTACTTTCTACTATCTATTAACTATTCACTATTAACCTCTACAAATGAAAGAGTGGAGCCTTATATGGTGCTCTTATTACAATTGAGTGGCTTAGATTGATTGACAATCAATGGACAAGATCGAAAGATAGAAACCCTAATTTGGGTTTGTTACACCCATTACAAAGCATTTAATGCTTGACCAATGACAAAATTACAATAAAATGGATACACGTCCTTCTTTGATTGATTGACCAATAGATGATGAGGGTAGGTACATTGAAGTTTGTGTCCACATGTGGTAGTTATCCTCTTTGATGGATGAGTCAGGTACATTGAATCTGGATGCCTTGGCTTGAAGTAATATGATTGGCTAAGTGATGATTGGGCGCCACCTTAGCTAGCTTGATCTTGGTACCTCATCACGAAGTTGTAAATGAATGAGGTATATCTCTTGATACTCAACATTTTCAAACTCAATCAATGAATGAGACGAAGGTAGGAGATACTCCCAAATTGCATCACATTATCTTTGATCTTCTTTCCCTTTCTTCATTTCTCCTTTGTACTAGCAATGCTTCTTGGATTTCCAGAGGAAATTCAAGATATTTGTAAAATTCCTTTCTTGCATCTTCACTCTCATGCTTGCTCTTTGCTGTCTTTCCCAATGACGGAAGTTCTCCTATCCGCTGCCCATGAAGATAGATGATGTCTTATCTTGCACACCCTTTCTTTCATGCTTGTGAATCTCAATTTGCACTTGTTGGCTATCTTCCTCATGAATCGCATGAGCTCTTTCACTTACATTGGTAATTGATGAATTATCTATCCACCCTTTTTTGTGACTTGAACCTGAACACTTTGACTTCTCCACCTTGTGAAATTCCTCTTTCCATCTCCATACGCTTAACTCAACCTTGTATCAAACTGGAAATGAAAATTTACATCTGAAAATGCTAACACGAGTATGCAAATGCCAGAATTAAGGTCAGATTCACTCTGTTGATGTGTTTTTATGCACATGCAAACACAAAATAAAATACCTAAAAGTATCTTATCCTCTCTTAAACAAAATCTCATGGATGCTGAAGACAAGCGTAAGGATCACTCGAGAAGACTCCAAGGTTCATGAATGTAGGGTCACTATGTGTGGATAAGCTCATTGGTTTGATGTGATTATGCTAGAATTACAAGGGGTCTTACATTTGAATGCCTGAATGCTTGATTCGCTGGAACTTAGATCATCTGATGTTACCATATGGTGATGCTTTTGACTCTAAACTAGCTAGAGTTTTGAAAAAAAGGGCAAAAGATGAGGGGTTGAGAAAGTCTACTCTAAGGCCTAGAATGTAAGAAATGGATGAATGATTAGGTGGAATTCTACCAAGCAAGGTCTCACCATCAAACTGAACAATTTGACACAAGCTCAGTGCAATCTTCTAAGGACGTTTCAAAGATGTTCAAATCATTACCATCAACATTGATCACCATTCAAGTTAAAGCATAAGCAATGGATGTGTAACGATTCAAAGTTAAGCTCATATCACTCCAGTTGACCACGCAGGGCACACTTACAATCGGCAAGAGGCTAGTGGTATGAACAAAACGAATTCCACACAAATTAATTCAACAATCTCTTCCATTCAATCTAATCAACATGAAAATAAATTGAGAAGCATAGACCATGCGAGTTGTTGAAATAACAAATGAAATTCACCATAACTTCAATGAAATCAATTGTTCTTTACAACAAGGATTTGACAACAATCTTTGCCTTCTCCTAATCTAACTTCTATTCTAGTTGCTATTCTATTCTAATCACTATTAGCTAACTATCAACTATTAACCTTTACAAATGAAGCGCTTGGGTCTTATATAGAGAGCTCATTTACAATGAATAGCCAAGATTGATTCTCCATCAATGGCCAAGATTTTACAATGAAAACCCTAAATGGGGTTTGTTAGAACAAACTCTCCTTAGCCAATGAGAAAATTACATTCAATGAGCGTACACCAATAGATATCAAGGGTAGGTACATCAGAGTTTGTGTATCCATGGGTGAGCTTGGTTCATTGAATCAAGACGCGCTGATGTGGACCTCTCTAATTGGTGGAGTAGCAATTGGGATGCCACTTCAATCTTGCACTTTTAAACTTGATTTGACTCACCATCATGAAGGGATGTTGAGAGATATCTCTTGATACTCAACATTATTCAGTTGCTCAATGTGATGATGATGCTGATGAGAAGAAAACTTTGATTAACTCTTCTGAAAATATCTGCTTCTTCAATCATGTTCGATGTAGGTCTTGTGATGACTTTGGTTGATCCTCCTTCGTTTTCGACATGCTTGATGAATGATGCAATTCGTTGAATGTAGCTCTTCATTGTATTGACTTTAATTCTTGGATTCCGGAAGGGAATTCAAGATTGTAAAACATCCTTCCATCATGTAGGTTACTCTTCCTTGACGGTCTAGAGTGCCTTGAGGTAGTTGGATGATTTCTCCTTTGCACTCTTGTGATCTCTCCATGTCAATGTGTAGAATGAGAACCTTGAAGATATCTCGCCCTATTGCTTATAGTTATTGAACATTTGAAGTCTTTCAATCCTAGTAGCATTTTAAGTCCTCATGCAGTTGAGGTGGTGAGAGTCTTTAAACACCTTCTCTTCCTTGATGTTCTTGTGTTTGTTGATGAAGCTTCTTGAAGAGGTTCTCCTTGTATCTTTGCTTCATCTCCTGCAAAACAGACAAGCGAGTATCAAGTACACTTGATATATAAATTTAATAAGAACATATAAAGAGATTTCACCCTCATGAAGTGACACTTGAATTTGTTTTAGCGCTCTTTGGAGAGGAGTTCTTGAAGTTTATTCCACCCTTGATGTTCATTAAGTTGCCCTTGTCTTGCCTTTGAATTTACTTTCATTCTTGAAATTCGCTTTTGCAGCTTAGAACATGAAGTTCGCTCCCCTCTGTCCAATTATGAAGTTCACTCTTGCATGTTGAGTTTGTGAAGTTCAATATGAAATTCGCTCATACATGCTAATTCATGAAGTTGAGATTTGCTCATGTAGGTTTCAACATGAAGATTGCTCTAGATTATGTGCACATGAAGCTTGTTTCAATAACCCTGTTTATTAAGTTCTCTTGTCTTTCTCAACTCCTGAAATTTGCTCTAATCTTCTAAGTCATGAAGTTCACCCTTGTAGAAATTCGCTCCAAATCCTCAACTTTTGAAGTTCGCTCCAAACTTTGAGTTCATGGAGTTCGCTCCAAACTTTGAGTTCATGGAGTTCGCTCCAAACTTTGAGTTCATGAAGTTCGCTCCAAACTTGCAATTGATGAAGTAGAAAATTTCGCTCCAAATGTCCAACTCTTGAAGTTTGCTTGAATGAAATTCTCTTAATCTCTTCAAAACATGAAGTTCGCTCTAGATCCTTCAAACGTGAAGTTCACCTTCATAGGGAATTCACTCCATTTTCTTAAATCATGAAATTCACCCTCAACCTCTAACTCATGAAGTGCATTTTGTATAAAGTTCGCTCCATTTTATTGATTCATGAAGTTATTTGAATGGAATTCGCTCCCAATCATCAACTCATGAAGTTGATTTGTATGAACCTCGCTCCAAATGTCCCAAACATGAAATTCGCTCCAAGATGGCAACTCATGAAGTATGAATTTCGCTCCACTTGTTAAACTCATGAAGTAGGGAATTTCGCTCCAACTTAGCAACTCATGAAGTTCGCTCCAAGAAGGCAAGTCATGAAGTTGGAAATTCGCTCTTGTTGCTCAACTCATGAAGTATGAATTTCACTCCACTTGCTCAACTCATGAAGTGTGAATTTCGCTCCAAAATGGCAACTCATGAAGTTCGCTCCAAAGTGGCAACTCATGAAGTTGTAAATTCGCTCCAATACATGAAGTCATGAAGTTCGCTCCTAAGGTTAAGTTCATGAAGTGGATTTCAAACCAAGACCAAACTCCCTTTTTCTCATTTTCACTTACGCTCTCAACTTCAATACCTGATAACTTGGTCAACATGAGATCTTAGAGTGAGTCTTTGCTCTGCTGGAGAAGTGTAAGAAACTCGTTACACAATGAATGTACATGAAGTGAAGTTCGTTCCTTTAAGAAGGTTTCCTGAAGTGACCTTCAAATTGGCAAACCTTCCTTACTCATGATTGAACTCATCATGCCTAGACTTTGCAAACCTACTACATACTTATGCAAGACTATCCACTTGACTCCTAGCCATTTTAAGCGCCTATAATAGGGGGTCCCCATTTGCAATGGGGCAATGTGTGAATACCTCACAACACACTTCTTTTAATTCCGATCTTATTCTCCCCATCGGTTGGAATTCACCTGATTTTGATTGGAATTAACCTTGCCAAGTTACTTATATTCAAGAAACTTGTTTGTAGGTGTGATTTTCAGATCAGACTTGCCTCTGATTCTGCTCATGATTTGAATTGCAGTCAAATAATGATGCCCTAGGTCTTCTTTTATAGGCACCATAATCAATAATCACATCTCCTCAACTAGGTCTGCTATAAATTTGCCTGCAGATTCACTACCTAAATCTGGTTGATTACAGTTCGAATTTGCCTTTATTTCCTCTATGTAACCTGCAAAACAATCAAACAGCGATTCAAAACCCTTGTAAATTGGTGAATATTGATGAAATTCACCCCAAGTATAATTGCTCCAGGTCTGCAATTCGTAATAGAATTCTGCCTGCCCCAATGAGGTATTCGCTGTTAATATATAGAGACAAATCGATTTAATTGATGAATAATCAAATGACATGATCAACCATCCTTTATAGGCAATGATGGCTTGTAAGGATGTGTCGTTTGATCTTTTGAATTCTTTATTAGGTTGACTTGTTTTGCTTTTAAACTTTGTATTAAAATACACTTCCACTTTCCTTAGCGGGCCCCTCCTTAATCACCAGCACACAAACATGACTTCCAATGTGGATTTTGGCAAGCATAACAAATTCTTGCTTTTACCCTGGCAAAGGAAATGAGAGGTGGAAAGGTTGCAAATTTAAGTGGTCAAAGGAAGTGCTTAGTTCTCTCTTTGAAGGTACAATCGGAAGAGTCATTCCTTAGTTCGTGTTTTTGAAGCTTGATTGGAACTCAAGTTCCTTGGTTCACACATTTGGGACTTGATTGGAAATTGCCATTCCTTAGTTTGTGCTTTTTGGTGATCAAAGGAAATCAAATTCCTTAGTTCGTGCTTTGAAGCGGTCAAAGGAAATGTTAGTTCGTGTTTCTTTGAAGGCATAGGAAATGTCAAGGCTTAGTTCGTGGATTGGAGGCTTGATTGGAAGCGATGTTGTTGGTGTTTGAATAATGCCTTAAAACTTTATCTCCATCCTAAAATTCGTGGGGCCCAAGCATGTGGCACGATAGGGGAGGGGAGTTGAAGATAATGAGTTGGGAAGGAAGTGGGATGAAGGAGGAGTGGATGTGATAAATGGGAGAATGAAGGGTTGAAACGAATTAAAGGTGGGTAGTGGAAAGGTATGTAGAGGGCAGTAAGGGGTAAGAGATGTGAGATATGGGTTAGAGGATGAAGGAAAGGGAAGTTGGGAGGCATAAGGGATGGAAGAAAGGTAGTAAGTTGGGGGAGCAGGTGAGAGGAAGGGAGTAACGATGAAAGGAAGGGCGGGTGTAGGAAAGGGAAGTTAGGAAGTGGGAGGATGAATGCCATTGTTAGGAGGTGATAAAGGAAGAAAGATGAAGGAAGATGGAGGGATAAGGGATGGAAGATAGAGGGTGGAAGGTGAAGGATAAAGTGTGAAGGTGGAAGGAAGGGAGTAAGGATGGAAGGGAGGAAAAGTAGATGGAAGAAGAAAATTAGGATGGAAGGAAGTGAGGGTGAATGGAAGGAGTTGAGGAAGTGGAAATGGAATCGGAGAAGGTGAAATGGAAGGGTAAGAAAGAAAGATGGATAGGGGAAGAATGTGATGATGGCATAGGGGATGTAAGGAAGAAAGTGGAAGGTGACGAAGGGAAGGAAGAGAAGATAGATGGCAAGGAGGATGAAGGAGGGAGAAATGGAGGGAGGAATGCCAAAGGAAGGATGAATGAGAGGAAAGCAGGTGAAGAAAAGATGGAAGGAAATGGAAGTGGAAGGGGAAGGAAATTCACGCTTTTGCTTGGGTACTGGAAGTCTTAGGCCGCACATTGGAGGGCTTATAGGAAGTGATCAATGCTTAGGTCGTGGATTTGAGGCATCAAAGGAAATCAAAATCGTTAGGTTGTGGATTTGAGCCTTCATTGGAAGTGATCAGTCCTTTCCTTGACTTGCTATCAATTAAGCTTGCAACATCCTCTTAACAACGCACTTTGCAAGATCATAACCTCATTTCAAATAAACAATGCACAAAGCTTAGTTCGCTACTTTGAGGAGTCAAAGGAAGTCCCAAAGCATAGTTCGTGGATTTGATGCCTCACTGGAAGTCCTCCAAAAATGGCAACTTCATTGTCTTAATCCTTTTGTTCTGAGCTTCTCATGGTAATTTGAATTGTAGCCTATCCTTCCAAGCATTGAAAACAAATTTGCCTTAGCCAAATTTTAGCACTTCAACTTAGATTTTGCAAGCAAAAGATGATTGAATGGAATGATTATCATGAATCATTCACTTCGTAAGCCTTGAGAACTAACTGACCTCACTTCATCCCAAAGAGAGAGACATGACTTGATTATCTCCTGGCCACCTAAGATACTACACCTCTTCCAAGAAAAGGCTAATAGCTAAAGACTCTACAACTGACCTAGAAAGTAGAAAAAAATGGGGGTCCCCATTTGCAATGGGGCGATGTGTGAAATGGTCACAACAAGTCTCTAGACGCCCTTTCATGGTTTTGCTCTCCAAACTTTACTATGGTTGGTTATGGGGAATAAGCTAGGGTTTAGGTTCTAGTAGCAAAGTTATTTATCATTTCATATGATGTTAATGGTTCATTAATATTCAAGCTGAATAACTTTTAAATGAGTTAACCTAAGTTATTGATTTGGGTACGGATATGGGTAAGGGTATGGGGACGGATTCGTGGGTACACCAATTTTTTTCCCTTGGGTATAGGTATAGGTATGTCTGTACATATATATTATAATATTATTATATATATGAATTTTAAAAAAATGAAATTAATAAATAAATAAAATACTTATTTTACTATAGTCTACATATACCTGTATACCTAAACAAAGACAGAAAAATGTCATCGCAAACCCGTATACCTAAACAAAGAAAAAAAATGTCATTGCCAATGGAAACGGAAATGAATCATCTACACTTGCAATCTACACTCCTGCACAAAGATTAGAAACGTAAAGAGGAAAGGGCGCAAAGATTTCCAGTGATAAAAAATGGAAATCGAAAGGCACCAAAATTTTTAGTGACTCGCACAAAGAGGTTGAACTTGTAATGCACCCAAGACGGACCAGGCTTGGACTTGGACCCATCTTCAACCCGGCCCCACACCCTAAGCCTAGGGCATGATTCTAGTATCTTCGGAGTTAACCTTAGACTGCTATTGGTAAAATGAATTATATTTTTGGAATTGTTAATTTTGGGCAAAAAGAGGTCTACCCCGATTTGGGGACATTACAAAGACCTACAATTTTACATGCTTACACTATTTAGTTAAAGGTAGAGATTAAGTAGTGCAAGTACACATAAGAACTAGATAGGTTTACACAACACAAAATTTGGCAAATCAAAAGGAAGACAACACAAACAAAGCTATGATGATTACACTTCTCTAAATTTTGCTATTCAAAGCTTGCAATGTTTCAAAAAAAAATCAATTTACCTCATCTATACTAAGAAATAAAATATTATGTGTTAACATGGGAATTGAATACAAAGCGTCAAGACTTAATTATAACTGCAATACAAAGCTCTCATTAATTACTAAGTGATGATTGATTCATAAAATCAAATAAGATAAAATATCTCAAAAATTTCAGCAACAAGTAGGCAAAAATTACCATTCTTAGTCTAAGTGCAAATATTATGTTTACAAAGCTAGTTCATAAAAATAAATTAAAAAAACCAATTCACTTCTACTTGAGCTTTTAAATTGATTGCTTGAATGCAATGTGAGTTTTAATATAAATACTTATCCACTAAAATAAAAAGTCAACTCTAGCAAACTTTGGTTTAGCTAATGATAGGAATCATTACAAACTAACAATTAAAAAATTATATCTCTTGCATGGCTAGAGATCTAAAGATTATACGAGTTAAAAATAGCTGACAACTCAAAAAGTGTATCAGGTTAAAATTAGAGAAACTGAAAAATAAGAAACTAAACAACACAAAAGCACAAACAAAGAAATCAAATCTAATTCCTATTTTACCAATCTCACTACAAACCTCAAATAGATGTATATTTTGCTTGTTGGAATGTGGATGTGACTCAACATCATAGCACTTTGATTTAAATTGATGATAATTTTTGATAGTGACTTTCATAAAATGTGATTTTAATTTTTCCTCAGCTCCTATTGCCTTCACCCATTCTCTCTGTAAGCTGCATCTACTGTGTCAACTATTCTTGAAACTTGTGAATCCTATCTTCCTTCTCTACATGAACAATTTATATCATCTTGGTGTTGTGCAATCTCCTCAGTCGAAACAATCTGGTGCTTTAGTTGGAGGAAGAGATCCCTAAAACAAGTCTCCATACCAAATAAGGCTATAAGCATTCAGTCATGTCTCACTCTAGTTGTCGGCTTGGTAGGGTGCCAAGATGCTATCATCTTTGGGGTCTCCACTCTTGGCCATCCTCAAGTAGTGAAGCACCTCACGAATTCTCTGTCAGACTCCATCTGCATAAACACCAATACACATTGTGCTTCACTGACTACCAAGGGAGAGTGTCTAATGTCCAGTCTTTGGGAGATAACCCCACCTCTTGCATCATGACGACCATGGATTGGAGATCCCATAGGTACCTTTGCACTATACCAATTGGATTGTCCTCATTTAGTTTGCTAATGTCATTGAAGATACCTTTAGATCCATTCTCATTGGACTTTGTTGAATCGGTTGTGGGCAACTGTTCGGCTGTGAATGGTGGTTGCATAGGCTCTATTGGCAATGTGTCCCCAAGCAAGGATTGAGCCTCGAAAACTAGCGATACCTCCTCTGTGAGTCTCGTGGCCGATGTAGACGATGACAGTTCTATTGGCTCATAATCTTCTGAGCTATCTTCGCCATCGCTAAGCATCATCTCCTTTTGTTTTCATTTCTTTCTTGGTTGTTACACAGACTTACACTGTTTCATCTCCTAGTGTTGATGCCTGCATGTTCAGTGTCCTCCAATAGAATGTTATAGGTTGCAAAGGTTCAATTTGAGACATTGGTTGTTATTTCCCCCACCAATCGGCATGGACCTATTGATGCAGGGTATCTAAGAATAATGAAATGGCGTGTTGCATCATGTAGATCAACTTTTGTCTCTGCGATAAAAATTCTTGCATCGTTTCGCACAATAGGTGTCCCCAATTATACACTTTTCCAATACTTAACTCAATCATGAAATTTATCATTCATATGGCTATGTTCGACTCTCAGCTAGCACTAGTGAGCTTGCATTTCACTAGGTCTAGAATACATCGCGCTTCTATAATCACTAAGAAATTTTTCCTTAACCCCAGATTGCTTGCACATGGTTGGAAAGCTCGGACTCAACAACGACTTGGCTAACGCAATTTTTTTAAAAACTCGGGAAAAAATTGGCAATAACTCAACAAATTTATTGAACATTTGAAAATATATAATTTCTTAAAATATTCCAAAAAAACACATATGTACACCAAAAAACCAATAATATTAATTTCAAGTTTTTACATACAAACTAAATATATGTTTTTTTTAATAAAAAAATCACGTTTTAGAATAATCTAATGTCAAACAATTAATAATCATTAAGTTTTATTTAAAAAATAAACAATTTGATAGTTAATTAGTCAATCAACTTTTAAAACCTCAACCACCAAGAAAAAGAAATAATTATCTTTTTCTATTAAAAAGTTACTGCTGAATCTTTGATTATTAAATTATTTAATATTTACCAATAAACCATAATATTTATTTGATAATAGCCATAATTACCATCTCATATTTTAAAATGGCAATAAATTAGTCTTGAAAGTTCGTAACAGACCGTGATCCCTAGAAAAACTCACAAGCTTTACTTACCTTATTGTTTCTTGAGAAATCGACTATCGAGATTGATGGATGGAATTCATTACTTTTGCCATTTCCACAATGACATACCGGCTTGAAACGAAGAAATATGTACCAGCTGCAAACATCCCCTTGCGATTTTCTTTACTTTAGTTCGCATAAAAAACATGCCCTTGCGCACTGGGAATGAAGGTGGGGTCAGAAATGGAGGTCTAGAAAAAAATACAAACTGACGAAAATGACTTCATGTTGACTTTGGTCGATTTTTTGGCCAAGTTTAGGAGATTTTTCACGATTTTTAGGGTAAAAATCGCTGAGAGTTTAATACAAAACTCGTTTGTGAATTTACTCGTGACCATTTTTGGCTCGTGAGTACTTGCAAGTCATGCTATTTTTCAGCGAGTTTTTCAACTATGGCTTGCACTCCATATGCCATCTTGTTCCTGTTTGTGTTAAGTTTGTCCTGCAAACTCTTTGAATGGATTGTTTGTTGTGTTGGGTGGTGTTTTTACTAGTTGGCTTGCCTACCGACACTCTTGTGGAAGGTATAGCAAATACCAATGCAAAATTTTGTGGCTTGAAGGAGATTGTCACCTTGCATCCCTTGTAATCAATTAAAAATTTGTGCACCTGCCTATTGTAGTTAGAGACCATAGCTCTTAGATATGGCTCAAAATCCCTAGAATTTAAAAAAGGAAGCTGCACAACTTTGGCCATCTGTACATGTTGCAGAGCTATCTTCAAAATGTGAGTGTCGGGGTTGTTTTTCCACCATGTCTTGCATTTGTTGGTAGTTAAACTTTCCCAAGACATTGTATCTATAGAGTTGTTGTCATCTCTTCCTTTACCAGCCTTTGCTAATGAAATGCACGACCTATATTGGTGTGTTCTCTTCCTCTTACTACTGTCGACATCCATGACTAGAAAATATACTTGCAAAAAATATATTCTTGGGAATGTATAATGAACTTTCAATATACAACACTTTCTCAAAAAGTGGTTGTGATAACCATCTTTCAGTGAATTGTAGGAATCATGATGCCCTTGAACTGTAGATTGCCGTACTTTGAAATGATGCAAAGGTTGTACGGATTGTGCAAGCTGCCAAGAATGAAGTGCAAACTGATGCCATTCACTAAATTGCCCAAGTTGTACACTGAGTGGAATATGTTGCAACCGCCAAAGATGAATGCGTGATCTAGTCAAAGGTCATACACTACAGAGAATTTGCCATGGCCATATGCTAAGGATGATTTGCCAAGGCACGAGAATATACCCACAGTTGTAAAGCCAAGGTTGTTTGTTGGAGGAGAAATAGTGTTGTGCTTTGCCAAAACTGGTTCGTACACCCAACACATTAAATTCAAAAGGTTGTACAATATGAGGAGCCCATGTTGATTGTACAATATAGGAGTGATGTGGTTGTACGATAAGGAGAAGACATAGCAAGCTGTCATACGATATAAAACTTTACACGGATGCCACACTTTGAAAAGTTTTAGGACTCGCAAGGGAGGCCGTATGATATGATTGGGGTGTGTTACAACACAATGCAACAAAGGCAAGACTGTATGATGGATACCTATTGTGCATAGTGTGTTGAAGAAGGACGTACGGTAGGAAAAGAGAATGACCTTACAATAAAAGAAAGAATTGGTTCGCTGATCTGCTTAGGTCATATGGTGATGTCATACGTTTGAGGGGATATGTGCCATGTGCTACAGATTGAGCATAGTAAATAAATTTGATGAGGACTCCTTTTACTTGGTAATAAAACTTTTTTATGATTTCCCTTGTATACATTGGCCATACTTTTATAATTTTAAAAAGTAATATTTTAATATTTTAAAAGCCCTTATCTTTATTTTTTCCCCCTCTATTTTTTTAAATAATTATCAACCTAATACTCCTATTTTTTCTGATCTTGATAGTTTACTTATTTTCCCCTTGAATCATTTAATTTTTTTACCTGTCACCTTAATAAATTTTTTCTTTTTCCTCCTCCCTTCTCGATTTTTCCGTTTTAATTTAATATTTTTTCGACCTTAGTATTTTAATACCGTTCCTTTTTAAACTTTTAATCTTGGCCAGCTTCATATTCTCCAAATTAAATTTTTTAATATTTTCCTTGTCACTTTGTGCTTTTTCTTTTCATTCTCCATCCTACCTTCAGATTTTCTCTTCTAACATTGTATAGTTATTTTCTTTATTTCCTTATCGTGCTTCTAGAGACACGAGTGATATGGTCATTTATAAGGCCACTTGTTTTAACATCTACCCATTATTCTAGATCAATTTTTTTTTTCAACTATTGGTAGTGATGTCATACCTTGCTCTAACTTTTGCCAATTGTCCAAAAGTCTTCCTCCACATTGGTACTAGGTGATTTTGTCCCCTTGTATTGTCAGGCTCGAGTTACTTGTCAGGTTACAAACAACGTGCCAAAGTTTGCTTGTATAGGATAGTGGTGGTGGCAATTACCCCTTTTGTTTTGCATACTTGACCAAATCCTCGTTATATCTCAACCGTTCTGCAACCATAAAGCATTTTGCCATTAGTATGGGTTGCTGTTTCAAGCCTTCTCCCTCTTCTTCTATAGACTTGAGCTATGCTGCTTCCTTCTCGCTTCCTCCCTTTGGGACGTCTTCATCCATTTCATAACTTATATACCTGGTATTCTTGCTTGAATATAGAGCATGCATTATCCAGGAGTTTTAATAGAACCCTATTCGTGTTGCCAGGAGCCCACACACGTAGTTGATTAATTGTGGCTTTGTTGTTGGTATAATAGTTCCTTTGATCTCTTGCACAAATGGTTGTTCTTCCATTACTCTAGTCTAGATAACATTTTCTTTCGCATACTCCATATTGATTGGGATCTCTGTTGTCTCTTTATATAGTTTTAGTTTTGAGTTGTTAACACTATCTTTTAAGAAGGTGCTGCCCAAGTTCTCGAATTCGATAGCTCCATTCTCACGATTTGATAGTTATTTAATGCGAAAAGTTACTCCCTTATATTGCCAAGTCTATTCTCCACAACAATCCTCAAACTCAGAACCATACTCGATGGGGGACCATTGCTTCTTGGTTGTACATTAGTTAGAGCAGTATGTGTCATGCCATCACCTTGTATGTCATACTTGCTGGTATGCATTTTATCATTTACCGAACATTAGAATAAAATATCCAAGGATACTCTATCCTCTCCTAAACAAAAGCACTACTAGTGCCACGATTGTGAGCAAAGTCACAAGGCGACTCCAAGGTCTATATGTGCGAACGGGCGACTTTGTGTTGGATAGCTACCTTGGCTATATATGCTGAAATACAAGGGGGACTTACGCTTGGCTCGTTCAATTCACAATGGAGATTTATCATTTGAGCTTTGGATCATGGATTTCA
The DNA here is from genome assembly GCF_030272615.1 of Cryptomeria japonica. NCBI lineage: Eukaryota > Viridiplantae > Streptophyta > Pinopsida > Cupressales > Cupressaceae > Cryptomeria > Cryptomeria japonica. The sequence continues at coordinate 510,569,400 of NC_081408.1, forward strand.
AGAAAACTGAAAAGGAGATAAGGATTTAGAAATTCTAATATATTCCTAAGAAGTCAAGAGATGGTAAAGATTGGGTGAAACTAATAATGACACTATGTTTCGCCTTACTTAGGACAACTACACAAAGCATGTGCAATCTTCTAAGGTTGTGCTCAAGATTTTCACACTTATGAACAATACCAACAATTGAACAATATTACTCAAAGTAGAAGTTAAACATCCACATCAAAGCTCAGGCTAACTTTACACATTGAATGAAAATCATCCATCTAAAGAAAGTATGAGTAAAGTTTGACCAATCTAAACTATCAAATCCTTCATTCATCTAACAACTTGAAATAAAATCTAAACTATGATGAGGGATAAGAACCATGCAAACTCCAAAATAAGGGAAGTAATCACCATCAATTCGAACAATGTATTACTTATTACTTTGGCAATCATAAACAACAATTACTTATCTCAACATGTTTTTCAACATGCTCCCATGATTTACAAATGAGCGGTGAACTCAATTTATAGGCTCCCCAATAAATCAACGGTCGAGATTACAAAATAAAACCCTAATTAGGGTTTGTTACAACTAACTACCCCTCGACCAATGAGAAAATCACATTTGAGGACACTTGTCTTTCTTGCTAAATAATAAACCAATAATAAAATAGAAGGTTGTTGCATTGTGAAATGTGCCTTCTGGAAGGTTCTGGATGAGTCAGGTTCGTTGAACTTGGACACGTTGACTTGGAACAATTAGATTGTTGAATATCCTCCTTGGTAAAAATTTATCTAAGTATGGAAATTTGTTTGGAATGGTCTTCGTGCCACTATCTGATGATGTTTGGGAGCTTGTCTTTGACTCTTCAGGAGATGAAATCCTTCAAGAAGTTTGGAATTTCTTTCTATATTTTGCCAAGTTTGAAGACTTTCTTTCTTGATGCCTGGAAACTGTTTCAAGTGCCTAGGATTTTAGAGAAGAATTCCTCTGTGCCTTCGCCACAATGAAGGAAATTGGAACTTTTTCTATGAAGTATTTCCCATACTTGGCCAAATTTTTGCTAGTCAATTTTATTTTGTGACACCTTCATGTGGATCCTCTAGCACCTAGCCAAGATTTTGACCATTTCTATGCTCGGACATACGTTGCCCGTGGATTTGCATTCAATTCTGGATCTCGCTTGTGCTGAGTAGAACGAACTCCACCCTTGAACAAGGATTTATTCACTTCCTCTTTACTTTTCCTCTTTATTCTTCTTCTTTCTTCCTGTTTTCTCTCCAACATTTAGTCAAAATTTGATTCCTTTGGTTGTGGAAAATTCCACACAGCTATTTTTCTTGTGTTAAACTTTTATTTTCCAACCCGTTCGTTTGTTTGACCCTTGATTTCATGTGCTACTTTGTCGATTTTGTTTTCCCTTTAGCCATTTTCTCTCTTCGACATGGCAAGTCGATTGTCTTTATGTCTTATCGTTGATCTTATTATGCAAGTAATTGGTAAAAAATTGAATTAATATTAACAATGAGCAAATGCTCAATAAATAGGATTACAAAGAATTACAAGAGGGCAAGTTTCTAAAAAGAATCTGCCAATAAGATCGAGCAAGATCTTATTAAGATATTTACACTAAGTTTACAATATTGAGCATTAATAATAAAATAATATAGTATTATTCTAATACCCTCCCTTAATGCTCAATCTATCAACTACACCAATAGACCCCCTAATTTTACAAACTTATCTAGACTGAGGGGTTTGGTGAAAATATCTGCCGACTGCTCCGAGGTAGGAACATACAACAACTGAATGGATCCATCTTCAACCAACTGCCAAATGTAGTGACAATGAAGCTCTATATGTTTGGTTCTCTCATGGAAGACTGGATTCTTGGCAAGTTTGAGAATTCCCTGATTGTCCGAAAACAAGGGAGTCGGACCTGCTTGAGATACTTGCATATCTCCAAGCATCCAGCGAAGCCAACGTGCCTCACAAGCTGCCTTAACATCTCCTCTATACTCTGCTTCTGTCGAAGAGAGAGCCACTGCTTGCTGCTTCTTACTAGTCCAGGTGATTGCATGAGATCCCAAACTGAACACATATCCTGAGGTTGTTTTCCTGTCATCAACTGAGCCTGCCCAATCTGAATCTGTGAACCCATTGAGTCTAGGATCATCACTCCTAGTGTAAAGAAGTCCATAATCCGAGGTTCCTTTCACATAGCGTAGGACACGCTTCGCTGCTACCCAATGATCAGCCCTAGGGGCCGTCATGAAGCGTGAGATGTAGCTCTCTGCAAAACTGAGGTCAGGTCTAGTGGGAGTGAGATAGATGATACTGCCCCCTAGTTGCCTGAATTGTGTTTCGTCTACAAGAGGAGAATCAGACTTGGCTGACAATTTAAGACCAGTCTCCATAGGTGTGGAAGCAGGTTTGCAATCCTGCATTCGAAACCTGTCAAGCAAGCTTCTGGCATACTTAGACTGAGAAAGGAAGATGCTACTATCAGTCTACCAAACCTCAACACCCAAACAATAATGAAGAAGTCCTAAATCTGTCATATCAAAAGTGCTGCACAAATCCTGTTTGATTTCTGAAATCAAATGTGCTAAATTCCCAGTAATGATCAAGTCATCCATATAGACAACAAGAAAGAGAATATCATTACCAGAGTGTTTGATATACAGATTACTGTCTAAAGGACTTCGCTGAAAGCCATGAGCAACCAAGTACTGATCAATTTTTATGTCCATGCTCGAGGAGCCTGTTTAAGTCCATAGAGTTCTTTCCAGAGTCTACACACTTGCGGTTCTGAACCGGCAACCTTGAAACCAGGAGGCTGCCTCATGTAGACTTCTTCCTGCAATTCACCATTGAGGAAGGCACTCTTCACGTCCATCGGATGGACTTTCCAACCATACTGAGCTGCAATGGCGAGAAGAAGACGAATAGTACTCATCTTGGCAGTAGGAACAAAAAACTCCTCATAGTCAATGCCTTCTCACTGTGTGAATCCCCGAGCAACTAATCTGGCCTTATATTTATCTAAGGTACCATTTGCATGATACTTGGCCTTATATACCCATTTACAACTAATGGGTTTCTTCCCTGGAGGAAGATCTGAAAGAATCCAGGTGTGATTCTTCTGAAGACTTTGGAGCTCAGCATCCATTGCCTGTTCCCACTCTGGAATCCCTTTGGCCTCTGCATATGTTTGAGGCTCATAGATACTCTGGATGTTAGCCATAAGAGCAAAATTAAATGTGTTTTTCTGTTTGCCCTTATTTTTGGAAGCTCTACCCTCAATGAGCTCATTAGGACGAAGAGCACTGATGGTCTTAGCCCACCATTTAGGCCGAAGAGTAGATGTGCCAACATCAGGAGCAGGAGGAATAACTGGAAGAGGAAGCGCATCGGGATTAGGAGTAGGAGGAAGATTAGCATCTTCCGGAGGAAACTCAGGTAGTGCATCATCAAATACATAATTTGCATCATCCCTCCCATCAGGTGAACCGAATGGAAGACAGATACCTAAGTCAGAAGCCTTCAAAGGCTGATCCTCAGAATGCTGCTAAGACGAGGAAAGCTGAAATGGTCCTCGTTCTTCATCAAAGACAACATCACGACTGAAGATAAGACGATCAGAGTCTACATCAATCAGTCGGTAAGCCTTATGGTTGTCACTGTACCCTGTAAACATGAGCTTCTGACTCTTGGAATCCAACTTAGTGTGCTTGGCATCAGGAATCCACACATAAGCTAAAGAGCCAAAAACTTTCAAATGGCTGATCCTAGGTTTGCGACCAGACCATGCTTCCTCATGAGTCTTATTTTTAACAGCATGAGTGGGTGACCTATTAAGAAGATAGATTGCTGTGAACACTGCAACTGCCTAATATTTCTTAGGAACGTTTCTATGTTCCATCATAGACCTAGCCATTTCTGTAATGGTGCAGTTACGACGTTCTACAACGTTTGTTTTTCTGAGGGGTGTATGGTGTGGTTAACTGACGTTTTATGCCATGTGTATCACAGAAAGTAGAGAAAGTAGAAGAACAAACCCCCCCCCCCCCCCCAATTATAAGACCTAAGAGTAATAATAGAAGAACTAGACTCTTTTTCTACGAAGGCCTTAAATTTCTGAAATAGAGTAAACACATATGAATTGTGCTTAATGAAATACACCCACATTTTACGACTGAAATCATCAACAAAAAGCGAGAAATACCTGCACCCAGTAACAAAAGTAGTATTCATAGGACCACATACATCAGCGTGGACCAGCTGTAGTACCTTAGAGGATTGCCATGAGTCACCATCCTTGAATGGTGTTCGGTGCTGCTTCCCAGCCTGAAAAGCTTCACAAACGCGATGATTTTGAGTCTGAATATCAGGTAGACCATGTACTAAGTCTTCCCGAACAAGCTGTGCAAGATAATGAATGTTTAGGTGACCATATCGCTGATGACAGAGACTTCTGATAGATGAAGATTTAGTTGCGAAGGCATGCTCAAGAGAATCGCCTGTATCCACAAGTCTATATAGACCATGATCCTCAATGGCAACAACTACAAGACTGTTAGAATTACGATCAACAATCGAGCACTTATGTGTACTGAAAACGACATCCAGTTGAGGAGAATGCTGCATAATTTGACTAACAGAAAGGAGGTTAAGTTCCATACCAGGAACATAGTACACATTGACGAATATGAGATTCCTCCCTCCAGATTGTATCTGAACGTTGCCTTTGCCGACAACAGTGTACTCTTCACCACCTCCAAAAATAACCGAATCAGTGTAGGGAGAGAACTGAACAAACCAGTCACGCCTGTGAGTGAAATGACGAGAAGCACCAGAATCACTGTACCAGGCAGAAGACTTCACATGATCTGCAGGTCTTTTAGCCATGAAGGCATAAAAGGCACTCTTTCTGCTCTCTGTGCTCAACAACATTGGCTTTAGGCTGAGACCTCCTTGCTTCCGCTGCTCGGAAGCCAATCTGGTACGGCAATCTTTGATCATATGACCAAATTTGTGACAGTAATTGTATTGCACCTTCTTTTTCTTGGAACCATCCTGAGACTGAGAAGAGCCCTTCTGCTGAAAGGACTGGGATGACTGGGATTTGCCTTTATCCTTGTGAAAGGATTTGGCAGCAAAGGCATGTTCTGAGGAGGCTGAAGCAACACCGCTACCAAACTGTTGTTTCTAATGATCCTGCTGCTGAAGTTTGGTGCATAACTCTGGAAATTTCAGATCAACATTGGTAGAAGTAATGTTGAGAGTCTCTATAAAGTGCTTATACGGTTTTGGTAGACTTTTCAGAGTAATGACTACCATATCCTCTTCCTCCATTTGTCGACCAATAGCTTCGAGCTGATCTCGAATGTCCTTAATCTTTGTAAGATGCTCCTGTAAGGACATGTGTTCATCCACCATAATGGAGAACAACTGATTCTTCAGAAAAAAGGCTCGACTCTTGTCGGATGTCTCATGCAACTCCTTTAGATGCTTCTAGATTTTTTCAGCTGACTTGTTGGAAGGAATTTGAGGTAGCTGGTCATCTGTAACAGAGAGCTTGAGAAGCATAACAACTTCTCGATTGCGGTCATTAAACTTGTTCTGGTCAGCTCCAGGTGTTTGAAGATGGGACTCTGTGCCCAAAACAAGATTATCCAGGAGGCGATATTAAAAAATAGTCAGCATGCGCTGCTTCCAAGTGTTATAATTTTTCCCATTAAATCGCTAACTGCCTTAAAACATCAAGTTGGTCAATGACGCTATCTTGCACGTTTCCCAATGCACGAAAAACAAGAAAACTGAGAAGAGGCGTTGGCACGAAATTCAAAAAATTTGAATCCCAATGCAGAAACAGAGGTAGATGCAGGTACAAACTTCAAAAAATGAAGTACGGCGAGCACAAATTTCAAGAAAAAAAATTCTGGCTAACCCAGAAAAATCCGAAGACAACCCATAAATCCTTGCGAAAAACCCTAAAAGAAATTGGTGTCGGAATCTAGATCCGTTGGCTCAAAAATTGAGGCACCCAATTTTTTTTGAAAACAACCCAGTTGAGCTCTCAAAAAACCCACCAAGAATTTGCAATCAGAAAAAAATTGCGACTTGATCTGAAGGGTAAAACTCCTTGTCGAAAATGAAGATTTTCGTAAAAAAAATGGCTGAAAAAAATTTGCAGGTGGGAAAAAATCGCATCGCATGGTCGCCCAAAATGCAGGAGAGACGGGTCGCGGGAGAGGGCAGAAAATAGCCAAAAAATAGCTGAAAACCCTAGTAGCTGCAGCTAAAACGATCTGCGAAAAAACAGAATCGCGGAAATAGACTGCAGAAGACAAAACATGATTTTATATCACGTCACTGTTCATGAGCAGAAATAATGACGGGAAAACCCCCTCGACCAATCCACACGAACCAGTAGCAATTTCGAATAAACAAAGAAATTTTTCAAAAAAACTGTTAAAAAATTCATGACGAATTTTTAATTGAAAAATTATTTCGAAAATAACCAAGGCTCTAATACCATATTACGCAAGTAATTGGTAAAAAATTGAATGTATATTAACAATGAGCAAACACTCAATAAATAGGATTACAAAGAATTACAAGAGGGTAAGTTTCGAAAAAGAAACTGCCAATAAGATCGAGCAAGATCTTATTAAAATATTTACACTAAGTTTACAATATTGTGCATTAATAATAAAATAATAAAGTATTATTCTAATAGAGCTATAGGCAAATTCTTATGTCTTGCTTAGGCATCTTCACATATTCCTATTGTCAAAGCAAACTTGTAATGCTTGTGTCTATCCATCTTGGCAAACTTTTTGCAATTTATTTTGACAAATTTAATTATTTTCATGAATGGACCTTGAAGTGGACAAGACATGGCGGACTTGGGGAATCTCATGCCATCTTCCATCTAGCATGGGTGGACTATATGGATGTTAAGACAATTCCCTTCTTGCCATTGTTTTATGTCTTGTCTCAGACAATTTTAACCATGCTTTCTTTTGGCGGACTTGATAGGCAACTTGCCATGTGCTTTAGGAAGGCGGAGTTTGTCTCCTATTCACCATTTTCCTAGCTTCACTTGGGCGGACTTTGATGATGTCCTGCCAAGGAGGACTTGGCATGCTTCTTTCCATGTCTTGCTTTCTTTCTACTTTCAATCCTTGCCTTAACTTTATTTATTTGCTTCTAACTTGGGCGGAGTTTGATGTGTCTTGCCATGCTTTATTCCTTGTTTTTTCCAAGTTAGGCAGACGTCTAAGGTGCTTGGACAGCCTCTAATATGTTGGGCGGAGTTGATGCTGCTTGTGCCAAGGCGGACTTCAAGAACCTTTTGCCATGTTGATCTTTGCTTGGGCGGAGTTTGAGGCTCCTTGGACATTGTCTTCTTATGTGCCTAGGCAGACTTCAAGAGGGTCTTGCCAATTGTTGGCGGATATTGCATAACCTTTGCCATCTTATACTAGGCAAGCCGAAGCTGGAAGTTTGTTTGCCAACTTTGTCTTAGCTTTCACCATGTCATGCCTAGGCGGAGTTTGGAGTGTCTTGGACATGGGCGGAGTTTGAAGCCCATCAACCAAGGGCGGACTTCGCCAATGTTTGGCCATGCTTGGTGAGGGCGAACTTTGTGTTCCATTAGCCATCTTTGGCTTGGGCGGAGTTTGAAGATGTCTTGGACAAGTCTCCTCATGCCTTGGGCGAACTTTACCCTCTGTTTGCCATTCTTTCACGTGCTTGGCTGGTCTTCCCTTGGACGAATTTTCATCTTCATGCCACTTTCCTTCCAAACATCTTCATTCAAACTGCCATGTCCATCTTTGACTTGCCATGTTCATACCTGGATCATTTGGAACAAAAACCTTGGATCAGGGTTTCACCCTGCTTTTTACACTTGAAGACAATCTTTGAATTTTGACGTGGGCAGTAATGATATGGCCTGAGGATCAAAACCTTAATTCCACAAAAAAGCAAAAAATATATAACCCTTCTTTTTGTACTTAAGAGGCAAAAGTTTTCGAATCTGAAGACATGGGCACTGACCAAATGTTTGAGGAACAAAACCCAAGTTCTACTTTCAAAAAAGCAGAAAAAAGCAAAAAGCAAGCCAAAAAAGCAGCTGCTTGAATTGTGACCAAAGTGCCAAAAACAAAAAAATTCTAAAAATTGAAAGTTGTCAGAAATGACCCAAAGCAATTGTGATCCTCGTCCTTCAGACCTTCCAAGCACTTTGACAATGTTCAAACACAATTATGAGCATGATTTCTCTACTTGGCTTGGGATGACTTCTCAAAAACGCTAACTCCTCATTTGCAAGAAGATTGGTGATTAGCAGTTGCGACGCGAAAACAAAACCCTAAAAACAAAAGGAAAAACAAAACAGGGGGTCCCCATTTGTAATGAGGCGATGTGTGAAATAGGTCACAACATCTAGCGTCAACCCGAATAAATGTTCCTGAACATTTCAAAGATAAGACCAATCTATACCTAGAAACTTTGGAAAATTCCTTCTAGTCCATCAAATGATTACAAAACATACTAAAAAAAGGAAGCAAAATCTCAAACTGGATCAGGTTACTTCATCTCAGATTACAAGTGTGTGCAAAATGTGTTCATTCCTGTCTCATAAGAACAATATGACTCTTCGGTTCCATCACGGCAAGTTGTGCAGTTGTGTGTGTATTTTGTCCTAACTCCAAAAGAATCTTTGGATAGAGCCTTGGTGCCAGTGAGCGTCCATAGCTCCGACAAGGTTATCTCTATAATCTCACAGAGATTGCTCTACTTCCGGTGATTTAATTTCATTTTGATAATGAGGGTACACCTATAGAGATTTCCACACACCCAAAGCTAAGTGTTTAGATTTTTCATTCTTTTCTTTTTGATTCGTTTTGATATTCTTTCTGTTGAAAATGTTAGCGAAGTTCGGATATCTGATTATCGAATTTTTGATGTTGTCAAATGACAATCAAAAGTTATATGTATTATCTCAATCAATGCTCAATTTATTTGTTATTGGGCTGGACCCAAATGTAACGTGGGGAAACAATTAACTATGATTTGAGCTAGGCTTAAAGGTAACGTGAAAGGCTATTGGGCTGGACCCAAATACCTAATGTGAGAAGAATGTATGATTAATTAAATAATGTGGCAAGCCGACTTAAGGATATCTACTACCAAAAGGATGATATATAATCAACTTCAAGATGAAGTCATTCACACAATCATTCTTACAAGCAATGCGATTAGCTCTTTAGCGAACTCTTCACTTGTGCAAACTCAGTTAAGGACATTGATGTGTGAAGTTGTCAAGATCTTCTGCGATTCTGCTCCAGCCCATTGTAGTCATCTTCTGCTGATCTGCTCCTTTGGTCAGCTATTGCTGATTAGGCCTGCATCCTTTATCATCTTGTCAACTTGCTGTTTGGACAGCAATCAGAGATAAGTCTGCTATGCTGTAATTGCCTATCATTGAGATAATACATATCATAATTTAAGGCTGGGTTTTTCACCTCCAAGAGGGAGGTTTTCCCAAGGTATTGGTGTCTTGTGTCTTATTACTATTACTGTTTATTCACAGTCTGATTATAGTCAATTGGTTTGTTTAACATACGAGTACTTAAAATTAACATGGTATCAGAGCTTTAGGTTCATTGAAATAATCAGATTATTAGTTGCTCTCCACTTTCAATTTGCAGTTTTAGTTTTGCAAGATGGTTACAGGTCTGAAAGTAGAGGATAGACTTGAAGGTGCCCTAAATTTCACATCATGGAAGGTTCATGTCCTCCTTGCTCTTGAAGAATTAGAGCTGTTACAGTTTGTGGAAGATACGGATCTGACTGAACCTTCGGATCTGGAAGAGCTAAAGCAATTCAAGAAGATTGCCCTCAAAGCAAAGAAGTTTCTTATTGATTCCGTGAAGGATTATCTTGTTCTGGTCATCACCAAATTGAAGACAGCCCGAGAGATATTCAAACACCTAGAAGGGATATATGAGATCAACAACATCAGTCGGACACTCACACTGAGGCAACAACTTCTCCAAGTCAAAATGTGCAAAGGAGATTCAGTCATGTTCTTCTTCATGAAGATTTCAGAATTGAAGGACCAACTCAGCGCCATTGGAAGCGAGGTTGTGGACAAGGATATTGTCATGATTGCGTTGAATGATCTTCCCGACTCTTGGGATCCCTTCATTCAAAGCATAAGTGGAAGAGCTGAATTCCCTTCCTTTGATCGCCTTCGGTCAGATTGTATTTAAGAGGAGTCTCGCCTAACTGCCAGAAAAATGCACAAAGGCTCTCATGGAGGAGATCAACATGTGCTTGCATCTCAATATGTTAGAAGAAAGGGAGGCCATTGGAAGAAGAACAACTTCAAAAGAGATAGAGACTTCAAACCTCCAACCTTCGATTCAAGGAAGAAGCCAAGGGATCTTTCACGCGTCCGTTGCTTCAGATGCAACAAGTTTGGGCATGCCAAAGAATGGCAGAATTCACTCATGCAAGGAGAGGCCAACCTGAATGAAGTTGCAAACTCAGAGGACAATGAAGACTACCTCTTCATTTTTGCCTTGTCCAGCAATGTGCCAACCGATAGCAACACTTGGTTAATCGACAGTGGTGCATCTAGACACATCACGGGATATCGAGAGCATCTCTCAAACTTGATGGAGAAAGAGTCCAACCTTCATGTGATAATTGGTGATGATGTTCAGTATTCGGTAAGAGGCTTTGGTAGCACTTCTTTAAATTTAGAATCTGGTATGTCTTTGCATCTTAGTGATATCTGATTCGTACCTGGAATTAAGAGGAATTTAATTTCTATTTCTACTCTAGAAGATAAAGGTTATCAAATAGCATTTTCTGAGGGTAAAGTACTTGCATGGCCTAAGAAATCTAGTATTAAATCTGCGTGTGTTATTGGAAATAGATATGACAGTTTGTATAAGCTTTCAACTAACCCCATTCGAGCACTCATTCATAAAGCTCCTGAATCTAGCGAGCTATGGCATAGAAGGCTCGGTCATCTTCACTATCAGGCACTTCCTTCATTTGAAAAGATGGTTAAAGGTATGCCTAAACTTAATCAATCTCATGATGATGCTTGCAAAGGTTGTGCATTAGGTAAGAACACTAAAAGTCCATTCCATAAAAGTGAAAGTAGAGATAAAGAAAAATTAGCACTTGTTCATTTTGATCTATGTGGACCTATGTCTGTTCCTTCACCTAGCAAATTTCTATACTATGTTACATTCATAGATGATTTTTCTAGAAATACTTGGATTTACTTTCTAAAATCTAAAGAATCTGATGAAGTGTTAAGTAGGTTTAAAGAATTTAAAGCTCTAGCTGAAAATATGTCTGGCAAAAGAATTAAAGCGTTAAGATTTGACAATGGAGGTGAATACACCTTAAGTAGCTTCAATGAATTTTGTGTAGAAACAAGAATTAAGAGGGAGTTCTGCGTTCCCTACAATCCTCAGCAAAATGGTGTAGCTGAACGAATGAATAAAACCATCGTTGAAGCTGCTAAAGCTATGATTCACGATCGGGACCTGTAGACCTTCTTATGGGTTGAAGCATCCAAGACTGCTGTGTACATTCAGAATAGATGTCCTCACTGTGTCCTGAAGAACGTAACTCCCGAGGAAGCTTTCACAGGAGTCAAACTAGATATCAGCCACCTAAGGATCTTTGGGAGTCCTGTCTATGTTCATGTGCCAAGGGAAAAGAGGACTAAGTTAGAGCCTTCCGGGAAGAAGGGTAGCCTTCTTGGGTATAGTGAATCTTCCAAGGCAATTCACATCTAAATTCTTGGTCAAAGGTATGTTGAGGTAAGTAGGGATGTCACATTTGAAGAAAATATTGCTTTCAAGAAATCTAAAGGTTCTCTTATTGATTATGATAAAGAAGTTAATGATAATCAAAATATGGATATTGATACTAACCTTGAGATTCAGAGGGAGCCTATTGAGCCTCCTGAACCTATTGAGCATGCTGATCCTCCTGAGCCTCTGGTTCCAACTGATGGACCTAGAGATTTGTAATGTCCCTACTAGTTAGAGATCATTAACTTGCAAAACAGATTGTTAGAACACAACAAACGTATATATATACATATATAAGTAATCCAAATTACAACCTAACTTCAATGCTCAATTAACATAATCATAATTTTTATCTAATAAAAAGGATACGAATGCCATACGAAGGTATGCCCTTAGGTGGCTGTGAAGCTCACTTCTTGGAACCCCTTGGTTCCAAGCCCTCCAGGAAATCGAAGGTGAATTCAAATCCTGTCTTGGGTGTAACCTTTTTACACCCAAGCCCTCCAAGGAAGACCCTTGCCTTTCCTTGCCTTGGGTGATGCCTTCATCATCCAAGTCCTCAGAAGGGATCAGTCCGACCTTTGAGTCCTGTCTTGAGTATAACCTTTTACACCCAAGCCAGCCAAGGAAGACCCTTGCCTTTCCTTGTCCTGGACAATGCCTTCATCATCCAAGTCCTCAAAGGGGATGGACTCGATCCTTACTTTCTTGGTTGGGTTTGAATCAACCAAGCCTTGTATTTGCATAACATTTTTAGTTCATAAATATTCCTTTATGTTAACATGAACTCCTAATACATCATTTAATTAACTTATATATATGTATCAACATGACATTTTCATCCTTCACATTTGTAATATGTTTCTTAAAATACCTTGTATTCCTAAGTTCCTTTTGATATGCAACTTATGTATATGACATTTACAAGATTACTTTTCCCTATGTTATGACTAGTGAATGCTATACCTTACAATGTGTATAAGTTCTCACTAAACAATTATGAACATGACCTATTAATGGACTTACCCATTACCCCTTGTTTATTAATTAATACTAATTAATATTAATGGACATCTACCCTTAATCCTAATTATTAATATTAGTAATAAAGGAAACCCTATATATTATACCTTAACTTCATATAGGACAGGGTCCTTACCTTGCTGTCCGCTGACCTCCCTCTTTTCTTTTCCTCCTGATCCCTCCTCCCTTTTTACCATGCTACTCCCCTTTATATCTCGTGAGGGGTTGTGTTCCCCCACGGGCCCCTTCCGCATGAAGAGGTGCGGAGGTAACCGTAGCTTAGGCTGCGGTTACCTACACATCACTTCATGCGGAGGTAGCCCCAATCCGTTGGGAATGCTTCGTGTTAAGTTAGTATTTAATATAAAATGTAATTGTTATTCACATCTCACATAATATAATATTACTATTAATTATTTAATATATTTTCCATGTAATATATCATTTCTGTTTAATGTATTAAATATGAAGTGCATTTCATGTATCTTTTCAATATATTAAATATTATATTTCAAAAGTATAATTTCCCCCTTTTGTTAAATATATACATTTCTTTAATTATATAATATATGATATATCAAGAGTATATTTAAATACTTTGTCCATATTAATTTTAAATAACATTCCCTTTTTTAAATATATGTTTTGATTAATTCCTTTACAATAGCCTTTAACCCCGCAAGTGTTTTTACATCTGGTGATACCGTAGGGGTTATCACATTCTCTTATTGATAATGATAAAGAAGTTAATGATAATCAAAATATGGATATTGATACTAACCTTGAGATTTAGAGGGAGCCTATTGAGCCTCCTGAACCTATTGAGCATGCTGATCCTCCTGAGCCTCTGGTTCCAATTGATGGACCTAGAGATATTGCAGTCAGCAAGAAAAGACCACTTTGGGTTAGAAGCACAATTCAAGATGCAGAAAAGTTTGCAGCTCCTAGTGGCACTTTCAGAGAAAGTAAGAGACCTTAGAAGCACTCCAACTATGTTGCAATGATGTGCAACACCATTGAGGCTGAACCATCCAACACAGAAGTAGCTATGAACCAGCAAGCTTGGAAGTTAGCTATGGACGAAGACTATCAATCCATCATCAAGAATGATATTTGTGATGTTGTGCCTAGACCTAAAGGTAAGTCTGTTGTTTCTTCCAAATGGTTGTTTAAAATTAAACATGCTGCTGATGGTAGTATAGAGAAATATAAAGCTAGATTTGTAGCTCGTGGTTTTTCTCAAAAGGAAGGTATAGATTATGAAGAAACATTTGCTCCTGTTGCTAGATATACTTTTATTAGAACTATTATAGCTATTGCTGCAGCCAAAAGGTTGGAAACTACATCAAATGGATGTAAAGATTGCCTTCCTTAATGGTGTTATTGAGGAAGAAGTCTATATTGAACAACCTGAAGGTTATGAGATTCATAATAGAGAAATTCATGTGTGCAGATTGAAGAAAGCTCGCTACAGCCTCAAGCAAGCTCCTAGAGCTTGGTATGGAAGAATTGATAAGTACTTAGTTTAGGATTTTATAAGAATGATGCTGACCCTAACATTTACTTTAAAGTATTTAATGGTGAAATGCTAATTATGGTTTTATATGTTGATGATTTATTTCTAATTGGTGAAGATAGTCTCATCATTAGGTGTAAGAAAGAATTAGCTACGAAATTTGAAATGAACGATCTAGGTCTAATGCATTACTTTTTAGGGTTAGAAGTGTGGCAAAGACCTAATGAAATTATTCTAAGTCAAGGTAAATATACTATTGATATATTGAAAAGATTTAGTATTATGGATTGTAAACCCATGTCTACTCCTATGGAAACTAACTTGAAGAAGTTGAGTATTTCTGCAGCTAACTCTGATTTTGCAGATCCCTCAGAGTATAGGCAGTTGATTGGATTCTTGATGTATCTAGTCAACTCTAGACCAGATATCTGCTATGCAGTGAGTGCACTTAGCCGATTCATGAACTAGCCAAAGCATGTTCACTTGGTGGCAGCCAAACACATCTTGAGATACTTGCATGGAACGATTGGCTATGGGCTGAAGTATTCGATCAACACAACAATCAACTTGGAAGGCTACTCTGATTCTGATTGGGCTGGAAGTGTTACTGACAGGAAAAGCACTTCAGGAATCTTTTTCAGCTTGGGTTCCACTATGATCTCTTGGGCCAATAGGAAGTACTGTAGGAGTTGAATACATTGCCTCAAGTGTGGCAACTAGAGAAGCAGTTTGGTTTCACAAGCTTCTTGCTGGGTTGTTTGGACAACCATGAGAATCCACTGTTATTTATTGTGATAACCAGAGTTGTATTAAAATGTCTAACAATCCCGTGTTTCATGACAGGTCAAAACATGTGGAAACTCATTATCACTATATTCGTGATATGGCACAAAGAGGTGCAATCCAGTTGAAATATATCAGCACTGATGAACAGGTTTTTGATGTTCTCACCAAGCCTCTAGCTCGGGTGAAGTTTGAGTACTTTAGAGAGAAGCTTGGAATGGTGGAGAACACAACATTGATTGAGAGGGAGTCTCAATCTTAGTGATGCAATTCAGTTTGCATCTTTCACCCTCTGCGGGCAATGCAAGGTGACAGTGTGTCCTTCTCTGGGAGAAGGCTGAGGTGAAAAACCTCTTCCACCCTCTGCGGGCAATGCAAGGTGGGTCCATCCTCTGCGGGCAATGTAAGATGGACATCATGAAATGAGTTCATGATATTTATGTGTTTTACTACAGGTATACTCTATGAAGCTTATACATTCACTCTTGCGGGCAATGCAAGATGAAAGTCATGAATGGATCATGACATGTGGCAGTTATCCTCCCTAGCTTAGAGGGAGCATTGAAAATGTTAGCTAAGTTCAGATATCTGATTATCGAATTTTTGATGTTGTCAAATGATAATCAAAAGTTATATGTATTATCTCAATCAGTGCTCAATTTATTTGTTATTGGGCTGGACCCAAATGTAACGTGGGGAA
Source organism: Cryptomeria japonica (assembly GCF_030272615.1). Lineage (NCBI taxonomy): Eukaryota > Viridiplantae > Streptophyta > Pinopsida > Cupressales > Cupressaceae > Cryptomeria > Cryptomeria japonica. The sequence goes on from NC_081408.1 coordinate 510,585,272, forward strand.
ACAATTAACTATGATTTGAGCTAGGCTTAAAGGTAACCTGAAAGGCTATTGGGCTGGACCCAAATACCTAATGTGAGAAGAATGTAAAAATTAATTAAATAATGTTGCAAGTCGACTTAAGGATGTCTACCGCCAAAAGGATGATATATAATCAACTTTAAGATGAAGTCATTCACACAATCATTCTTACTAGCAATGCGATCTGCTCTTTAGCGAACTCTTCACTTGTGCAAACTCAGTCAAGGACATTGATGTGCGAAGTTGTCAAGATCTTCTGCGATTCTGCTCCAGCCCATTGTAGTCATCTTCTGTTGATCTGCTCCTTTGTTCATCTATTGCTGATTAGAGCTGCATCTTTTATCATCTTGTCAACTTGCTGTTTGGACAGCAATCAGAGATAAGTCTGCTATGTTGTAATTGCCTATCATTGAGATAATACATATCATAATTTAAGGCTGGGTTTTTCATCTCCAAGAGGGAGGTTTTCCCAAGGTATCGGTGTCATGTGTTTTATTACTATTATTGTTTATTCACAGTCTGATTATAGTCAATTGGTTTGTTTAACATCTGAATACTTAAAATTAACACTTTCTCTTTTCACATATTTCCACACTTGGGCTCGCAAGCAATGAAGCTCGCATGGGCTTGAATATTATAGTGGCACTGAAGTAAGACTTTTGGTGATTTTCTTTTTGTATTTGCCATGACTTCACTTGGAAGACCATACTGACTCAAAGAATTCATTTAAGTGTGTAAAAATATAGTAATCATAGGATATTGGTGCCAAGATACAATAAATGATCCCCTTCCGAGTCAAGTACAAGTTCTAACCCAAATGATGAAGATGAAAAAGAACAACCTCGGATTCAAAAGTACTTCATAAAAATTAGCCAAGAAAGGGACTGGACATAGTTTAGCATAGATGCTAGAGTTCTTAAGATACAACGCCCTTCACGAATGGAATCCCCTTTATTGAAAGCAAAACAAAGTGGGCAAGCAAAACAACTAATCTAAAGAAAACAAAGCAAACTGACCCAAACCATGAAAGAAAACCTACTCTACACAAGACAAAAATTTTAATTGAACAATACTCAAAAGACCCATGTATATACAACTCGTAGTATGACTTCTCAGGACGTGCAGCAACAACAAAGCAGCAGTCACAATTTGAAGTTTTGCAAACTTATCTTTAAACTCAGAAAAATATTCTTTCAAAGTACAAACCTGGAACTCAAGCAAAACTTCAAGAAAGATTAGTAACTGGGGCAACTCGTTCGGACCATGATTGATCCATAAACAAGTAGTCTTTCCTAAATACCCATAATCAAAATGATATTCTTTATAGTCAACAGTAGGGAAAGATACAACATAGTGGTCTTCATTTGCAGACAGGAATTCTTGCTCATCATCCACTTCTTCATCGGGAGGTCGAAGTTGGTGGTGAACCATACCATTGGCATTTGAAACATGCAGATCAATGTCACGTCCCAAACTGGGTGGAGTAATTGGTTGACCTTTAGTGGGCTGATGAAATTTAGTCCCCACCTTTTGAAAAAAGTTCTTGTGGTTGTGAGGGGAACGACGACATGCAATCTCTTTTTAGAGATTTGCCAACTCTCTAGCATGTGTTGCATCCCACCACCCACTCTCGAGCATTTGTATGTATTGTTGGCCATCACAGACCCACCAGCAAATTTTTTCGAGCTATGGCATCTAGTCCTATATGTCCTCCTGCAAGGCTTTCATGTGCTTCCTTCAATACTCCCGTTATCTCTTTTTGCATGACACATCACCTTAGGACATGGTCAGACCCCATCTTATATAGTAATGCATTAATAAGCTGGAAATTTTTACACTTTAAGGCTAGTTTCCTCCTTTCTCCTAGTGGCATCTTCTTTGGAAAGGTCCAGGTGGACAAATATTCTCCGATATTCTCGTATTATGGGGGTAGTGCTGTAATTTGAAACACGTGGACATCCAAAAAGTCTTCATTCACTCCTTCAGGTTGTTCGCCGGACTTGATTCTCGACAACTGATCAGCAATGACATGACTTTTCCCTGGCTAGACAACGATTTCACTCCTTAGGTGGTTCGCCCGACTTGATTCTTGGCAACTGATCGACAATGACATGACTTTTCCTTGGCTGGACAATGATACTAAATGTGAATTCTTGCAACAGGAACAATCACCTACTTACATGACCTTGGATGATGGGCTTGTTTAGCAAGTACAATAAGGCCTGGTGGTCGATGTAGAAGGTGAACGGTGTTGCCAATAGTGTTTGAACTTTTGCATTGAATACACCATCCTTGGTGCTTCTATCTCGGTCGTACTATAATTCTTTTATACCTTTGATAACCATTGATTGGCGAAGAAGACTAGATGGTCCAATCCCTTGGGTCCCACTTGTGCAAGTGTTGCTCCAATTGTGTAATTTGATGTGTCTACATGTATGTGGAACTCTTTACTCCATTTGGGATACGTTAGTATTGGTGAGCTTATTAATTGTACTTTCAATTTGTTGAATGCCTTCTAGTCTTCAACCCATGCAAATGGTTGGCTTTCCTTGTTAACACGTCAAATGGGCAAATTTTTTAATGAATCTTATGTAGTAATCGACATGGTTAAGAAATGATTTCATTCTAGTGATGTTCTAAGGGGCTTCCATTTGTACAATCACCCTTATCTTTTCAGGGCTAGTCTTTAATCTGGCTTCATAGAATATTTGGCTTAATAATTTGCTCTGTTGTACCATTAATCGACACTTCATTGGGTTCAACACCAACCATGCTAATCTACACTATTCCATACATTCTTTGAGTGCTTTTAGGTGACTTTTCTGATCATTGTAGATTGACCAGTTATCTAGAAACGTTTTGAAGTTGCCAATCGACATTTTATTGAAAATATGTAAGATTACTCTTTGGAATGTTGTCAAAGCTTTTCAAAGACCGAATGACATCTGGTTATATGCATACACCCCCATCTTCTATGATGAACGTGGTCGTCAACTTATCCTCCTTGGCTATGCTTATCTGATTATACACGAAGAACTCGTCGAAGAATGAGTAGATCTCATGACTTGCGACCTATTTGAGAATTGAGTTCATGAAAGGAATCAGGAATGGGTCCTTGATAGTTACAACATTAATACTTTTGAAGTCTATGCAAATTCAGATTTTCTTTGACTCTTTCTTTAGAGAGATGACTATTGGAGACACCTATCTGCTAGTCTCAACCTTGAAGATGATGCCTACTTCGAGCATTTTCTCTATCTCCTCTTGGACTTTGGCAGCATTGTTTTTATTCATCCTATAGGGCCTCTTCCATACGTGTTGTGCTCCTAGTATGAGGGTAATCCAATGTACACATAGTTTTGGCAGTATCCCTTTGAGGTCTTTGTATGTCTAGGTGAATGCGTCCTTGCACTCCATAGAAGATTTTGAACACTGCCACCTTCAGCATTGGGTCCCAATCATCATAGACCATTATTGTCCATGAGTTGCCTTCATCTCCTACGTTCAACTTCTTCATTCTTGGCTCCTTATATTTAATCACTTTGCCTTGCTCTAAATTATGGCTAGGAGTGTCATCCAGCCTTGCTACGCCCTCCTTGTATTCTTCGTACTCTAGGGGAAATGTTCAACTGGTTGTGGCTTTGTCATCTTCTTCTTCTTTGACTAATAACAATCACCCATCAAAGAAATGTTCCTAGCTTGCTACACTTTTGAAAAAATCTACATCAGTTCATTTCTAGTGTAAATTGATGTATTCTCTAATCCCATTGATTTACTTTTTGTCACTGTGGGTGTTAATATAACTATTCTTATTGTTGTATTAGTCTGACTGTTCTCCTCATCTTCCTTTCTCTTTCTTTTCTTCCTCCTCTTCTTTAGATGTCTTCTAAATTTATTCAATAAGTTTGAACATTATTGTTTTGTAAAGTTTTCAACATTTTAATATTCCAACAATTCCTTGTAATTGCTATGTTCGTTAGAGACATTTGGAAGACTATTTTTGTTGACTCTGTTTTGGCTTATAGTGCTTCTAAGAATATAGGTCTTTGGAATGTCTTTTATGGTTTTATCTGACAGTTCCTGTATGTGACTCACACAATCTAATGTTCATCATTTAGCATTTAATATCTTCAGCAGCCATGGTTATAATTGCATGGTTGTTGGTTTGCCTATTAGACTATCTAGAGCTCTTAAACAAATTTAGTTCCACCGTTCAGGAGTACACCTCACAAGTGCGTGTTTCTATTTGTTAATTAGCTCTTTCAACCTTGTGCTTGTGGATTCTTGTCTCATAGCTTTTTTACCTTGTTTGAATAGAAAGAAGAATCCTTGATGCTGAAAAATAGAGGGAGGTAAAATTATGTATTTCATTATTGAAGCTAGATAACGCTATGTTCATTTCTGCTTTTTATATATCATATGTTCATAAAATGTATTAAAAGGACACCTATACTTAATACATAACATTTCTTATCAAATGGCATCATTAATGTCCTCATATGACATTGCCTGGCATCTGTCTTTAATGTTAGATGAGTGCATATTTACAATATATACATAATCAAATACTCTGTAAAGGCCTAATAATGTGTAATGTTTTTTAATTAGTTATACTTTAAATTAACCTAAATTTAAAATAGGTAATTAAGTTTATGGGAGTACTTTTGTATACTATTTTCCTGCAACACAAAATTAGAGAACACATATGAAGTAATACTTATAAACTGAAACATATACTAGTGAATTAGATTGAGTGATACAATTCTTTAACATATTAATTAACATTAGTTAGATAAAATCAGATTGTAGGTTAGTTGCCATTCTTTATTATCGAAAGGCTGGTTGGATAGGGTGTCCAAGAGATCCTCCATCCTAGGCCCAAGAGCAGATGCTACATCCCTCTTGGCTCCATATGGCAGGTGTTAAGCATCCATCATGGAGTGGTGTACCCAGTGAGGTATCCTATTGCTGTTCCGCCTCATCATAACCACATCCTATCTTTAGCCCAAGAGCAGATGCTACACCCCTCTTGGCCCCATGTGGCAGGGTTTAGGCATCCACTATGGAGTGGTGTACTTAAGAGAGAGTCCTTCATATGCAATGAACCATTTGTGATATTCTAATGTAGTTATATTTGTTATTCAATTCAGCTCATTACGATAATCAATTATACTTGACATAGTTATTACAATTCCATTATATTACATTAGTGCCTTATATTAGATTGTCATCAATGCTTTTTGTTATTACTACTTTGTATCAGTATTGATCACTATTTGTCTTTGTTGCATTACAATCATTACACTGTTTCTTATATTATCAACACTATATGAATTATAACAATCTTTGCAAACTGAATTTGATTGTCTTAGCCATTCTACTTAAATTGTAATATATTTAAACAAGATCGTACCTACTATATAGTCCCAAAGATCCACCATGTGCTATACATAATTCTGAGAATTAATAATAAAACACCATTCGTATTATACTTACCTTTTTGTAGACTGGCTGCTGCTGGAATATCCTTGTAGCAGACTGGACTGCCACCGTGGTATTCTCTTCTCCTTATTCTCCACCGTGCCTCTCCTTTTCTATTTTCTTCCCCCTTCCATATCCCGTGAGAGGTATCGGGCTTCCCTTAAATATGATAAGAGGGTCCCTTGGGAAGAGACGTGGCTATAACCAGAGTCACGTGTCCCCCTCTTAATCACTGCTTATCCTTTTTTTTATCGTGACTTCAGATTGTGTTTTGATTAGCATTCATTTTGTTTTGGTTAAATATTCTTTTATCATAGAAGACTCATATAAATGTTTATTTATTATTTTTAAATTAGTGTATGATGTAATCAACTACTGATTAGTAATCAGTAAATATAATCATGAATTAGTAATTAGTACACAACCAGTAATTAGTAAATAGTAATCAGTAATTAGTACTGATAAATTATGTATTACCAAACATGAATTACACAAAAAGGATTATGGATTAGAGTTTGAGCCATTGTATTTACAATATATGATTTTATTATATTTGGTTTTCATTATACATAGGTTAGGCATGACATTCATTATTTGGTTTTTCCCTTTTATATTACATATTTGAGGGAGTCACAACTTTCCATTCCATGTCTTTTAACCATTCATTAACTTAATTAAATTTTAATTATATTTAATTATATTATTTAATATTTTAATTTTAATTTAATTTTTATTCTTTTGCACTATAATTTTATTATTATTATTTACCATTAAATTCGATTTCAAAGTGGGGACATTACATACTGGCTGACATGTGATGGAGAAGTTCATGAGATTTTAATAAATCCAGAAAAAAATGTAAATCTGTGGGTACTACCTTTTCCCTAACTTTTAAGTGTAAAACATGCGAAAATTTATATACATATATGATCATGCATCAGTTTTTGGTCTAGGATTAATTATGTTTACAATCAATCTCATACTTGGTGCTTCCTGTCTTTGTTTTTTTCTTCAAATTTTGGGAAGTTTCATGCTGATAGTTATGTTTGAATAGGTGTGCCATAAAACTTAACTACAAAAAAGAGAAAGAAAAGGCAAGGCAATTGCATAAACGAGAAAAGGAGAGGCATAAAAGAATGAGGTAATTTTCTAGAATCAAAGATTATTTGAATGTGTAGATTAATCAATAATTTTGCATAGAAATGTATAAGAATTGTATGGTAATTGTTATTTGAGTTGCAGATATGACGAGGCAGGCAAGAGGGGATCTTATTATGAAAGTGACGATGAAATGGGCAGTGAGCCTGAAGGCAAGAATAAAAGGGAAGAGAGAGGTATGCCTGTTTTTGTAAGGATCTTTTGTTACTATTGAGAAGAGACAAATATCTTGAATGTATCAATATTTTCAGAGTCTTGTTAGTAATAGGTGCTTTGAGGTATTCTTGTTATGAAAACAGTAGTTTTGCTATTGTGACATGTCCTTTGTTTTTGAATGTCAAAATTTGTATAAGAAATTTCTGATTTATCTTTTGGTAAAATGGAATTATATGAATCATTATAGGCAAATGGCATAAATACATACATAAAATACAAAATGCAGGTACAATCTGCCATCTTGTTACTTGGCAGACCAATATGATTGGCCAATAAATTACATACGAATAGATATTGCGTGCAATGGATAGGTTATAAATGAAAAATTTCAATATAGCATAACAAGATGATTATAACATAGTTATTAAAATATACACCTCAAAATTGTATAGTTAATTGGCTCTTGAAGCCTCTTTTATTTTTGCATGTTCTTGCACACTTGTAGCTTTTGTCAGTAATTTCTTCTTGCACCAAATAAAATACTGAATCCGTCTATGTTAGTGAGAAGGATCCTAGGTAGTTTTGTTCTACAAATTGGCAACATCTTGATAGTCCACAATGACATGAATGCATTTTTCCTAGTAATGGTGCTTCGGTTTTGGGTGCTAATGATTCTATTTCTTCCTCTCAAGTGACAGCAACTAACTTCATTATCTTTTAGTAGAAGCTCTCCCCTCCTTTTGTGGCCTTAAGGGTGATGGTGGCTACAATATCTTCAAAACTAGGGTAAAAATCTTTCATTGAAGTGACAGATCCTCAAGGTAGAATTGAGGTTAAGAAATCTTCTCCCTCATTTCCGATCACCACCTTCCATATTAGTAGGCTTCTATTTGCTTTGGTTTAACCTCAAATAAATTTGTTTCTTTTGATTCCTTGTGATGCAGGTGATTCTTCTTCCTACCTTTCTATTAGGGTTTTTATGGATCACAAGGAGGTTGAGCATGTGCCAAATTTATATCTTGTGACTGAAACTGAGTTCACCTTGGAGAAAATTTATAAAATGGTCTAATAGTCTTTGGAGATGAGATGGTTGAGAAGGAAGAGTGGCTGAAGCAAGTTACTTTAATTTACGAATTTCAAATTTTTTGGTCTAGTTTGCCAAAATTCCATGATTAGTTGACACTTCATTGAAATCCATTGGTGAAAGAGTTTTTTGCTATTTGTTTGTGTACAAAAGGTTGGTTCCTTATAACTTGTAAATCCCCTTCAAGTAGGGATGCATTGCTCAAGGAAGGCACGACTTTGGGATAAGAGTTTCTTGGGTTTGAAATCGTGGTTTCTATACATAAAATCTTGTTACCAGATCTTTACATGTTTCTTTGGTTTGGGTGAGGCTTCAAACTTTCCTCTTTAGATTCAGTCTAAGTTGCTGAATTGGGTGTGAGAATGGGAATGGTACGTGGGTACAAAATGGCAGTACGATAGAAATTTTTTTGGGGGTCGGGTACATTTTCGGTACGTTCATACAAATATATATATATATATATATATATATATATATATATATATATATATTTGTAGCTAAAAAAATAGAACTAAGTTTAGAATGTCATATACCAATCCATATGCTAGACAAAACCATTACAAATTTCAAGTTTTTAGACATAATATACTAATTTAAATTCAGTTTTCAATATCAAAAAGATCAAACTAGAATCTCATGATAGATAAGTTCCGAGTTCACTAATCAGCTCCGTAGGTCTTAAGAATATGAAAAAGATAAAATTAGAATCACTAAACATTTTGGAAACATTTTGGCATCTAAAAAACCAACCCTGGATGTTTCGTACCCGGAATCGCCTGAAAAATCCCACGATTCAGCAACTTAGGAACTTTTAGTCTATTGATATCTCTCCTCCCTTAGAATTCTCTATGGAAACTATTTTTTTTCCAAATATGAATTAGATATTGAGACAATAGTTTGCAAATTTGTAGAGTACTTGTGAATTGCCACACACTCACCTAATTTTTTTGGCAGTGAGATTATGCCATGTTTTACACACAAGGTTTGAGTGATGGGGTTTTATTGAGTATTGGTGCAAAATTCACAAGTACTTAGTTTGACACTAAGATTCATGGGATGTGGAAAAATACAAGGATTCAAAAATAAAAATTTGAAATGCTGAAAAATTAATGCATGTTTGTTCCTTTGCACGCCTTTCCATTTTTGTAGATTTTACAAGTTCCCATGATGCCTGACATTTTTACAGATGTTTACAAATATTTAAAGATGTTTTACAAATGTTTTTTATAGATATTTTAGATTTTGTGATTTACAAATTGTAATGGCAACCCTACTGATAAAGCAAATCGAAACCCTACCTATTTTGCATGGAATTTATGTTTTCTAAGGAATTTAAGTAATACTTAAGTTGTTGAGTTTTGTCATGTTGAATTTTTTGGGTTTGTTGAGTCCAATCTAGGATCGAGGATGCAGACTAGGGTTGAGAGTTGAGACATTTTAGTTTTGCAAGAATCCTTGTTCAGATTAATTTTGAAGAAAATGCCAAAGAATCTTGTTTAAAAGATGGTAATAAGATTTGGAAACAACAACTTGATTATGGAGGAATTGCCTTATGATGCAGATCATGTTTTAGAATGGGCCACTTTGCTACCAACTGTCCAAAGTCTTTTCATTTGGTTCATCATCATGCCGACTTGGTCGAAAGGGGCAAAATTGCAACACCAGTGATTGATTTTGATTTTGATTGTGATGAGGATGATCTCTTTGCAGTCTCTTTGGATGGTGCTTCTTTGCAGTCTCTTTGGATGGCGCTTCTTTAGATTCTTTATTGGTTTCTACTCTCAAGATTGCTTTATCCTTATCACTTGTGGGAAAGGTGACTCCTTCCATAAAATGTTTTGTAGTTGACAGGTCTTCTTCTTCAATGCAAAGTACAACAGCTTTGAGAAATCCACCTTTGAGGGCTTCAGTGATTCTGTCTTATGAAAACTATTCTTCAAGAAATTATGATGTTTGGGTGATGGTGGAAAGAGAAAGGAAGACTTCCTTGGCTAAAAGCATTAAAGTTGAGAGCAAGATGATTCTTTGTTCTCGGGTCAGAAAGGGTTAGCCTCTTTTAAGATGTAATTTTGTTGCTATCATTTCTTTCCAAGTTTGAAATTCGGAGTTTTTGAATGTTTTACCTTGTTAATGGGAAACATTTTTTATCGGATTTTGATATTTACACAAAAGGAGAGGGCTAGAGAGACATGTTTGGGCATGTGAAAATCATATATTCGTAGAATTTAAAGTACTCATTACTTGCATATAATATATCAAAGAGCTGAAAATTTGTAGTTCTTATCTTGATCTTTGTAGGTGTAATAATCGTGGAAAGATCTTTTAGGCCTCTATTGGCTTGTTGAGGTAATGTTGCAAAGGCTCTCTATTGAACCTTAGTAGCAATGAGACAATTGGATAAATATTTATTGATGTTATTAAAATGACTTCTAACCTTGAAGCCAAAACCTAACATTGTGCTTTGTAAGTACATATCATGGGCATCTTCAAAGTGCCATTCTATGTTTTGGGTTCAAGTTTTTGGTGTCATCTAATATGTAGGTGGGAGGCGATGTGGACATGGATATAGGGTACAAGATATATGTGATAGACTTGCAATTTTTAAACTCCAGTAATTAAAATGAATTATAATAAACATTGATAGATCAATTAAAATGAGGTGGTGTTGATGTGTTTTTTATGACACTTCGAACACAGAATAAAGTATTGAATACTCTTATCTTCTCTTGAACAAAATCTTCCTTAATGCTAGGCTAAGTGATCACTTGAGATGACTCCTAGGTTTATACAGTCAGGTCTTGACATGTGGATTGTCTCAATGGTTGATGTGATTGCTGGTAATCCAAGGGGACTTACATAGTTGTTCTTAGGAGATAATCTATTAAGACTAGGAAAATGCCCTATGAGTCTGATTTTTAATTTTGAATGGTCTTCAATGACACTCTTTGCTTACTACTGCTAATGAGTGGTTGATAAAAAATAAAGTGAAAAAGGATAAGGTTTGAGGGGTGCTAAACTAAAGCTAGGAATGCAAGATATAGTGAATGACTTAGTGAGACTTTACTAGGCTTTGCTTTGCCATGCAAAGAACAACTCCACAAAGCTAGTGTGATCTTCTGAGGTACGCAAATGATGTTCAAATTACCACCATCAACATAGACACCATCAATGTAATGTGTATCAATGAGTGAGTAGCAATCGAAGTTAAGCTTATGTAAAGAGTTCAGTCAACTAGGCAAAGTATATGGCAATCAACAAAATACAAGTAGTATGAACATGTGAATTTCACCATTAATCATCCACAATGATATTTCATTCATTTAAAATAATCGAAGCAAATCTATTCCATCTTTGAAAGGATGAAGAAAAATGCAAATACTCCAAACACAAGAAATCACCAACTCTTAAATGATTTTATTATCTCTGGTAGTATCAAAGCAACAATTCTTCACAATCTCCCATTAATTACAAATGAAATGACTTGACCTTATATAGAGCTCTTAATATAGATGAATGGCCAAGATTAATATAAAATCAAGGGCCATGTTGTGCCACCTAAACCCTAATCAGGGTTTGTTACAACAAAATACCTAATTATTGAATTTCATTAAATTATTGCCAATGAGAAAGGAACAACTTTCTTGGCACAAACTATGATGTGAGGTCCACCAATGAAAAAATTCGATGCCACATAGGATAATAACAAACTATCATCTAGAAGTTTGTTCCCCTAATCTCTTTCTTTGACAACAAATTCAATGAATCTAGACATGATGCTGTTAAGCTCATCCTTTGGGAGACTTGGCATGATCTTTAATTGGTTCTCTATGTAGGCTAACTTGGCTAAGGATGAAATGAAGATCTTCTCCCACTCAGTCCCCAAGTCTTGGATGTTGCTCACAACTGTCATGAATGATTGAATATTCTCCAGTTGCCTTTCTGATAGTGACCCAGCTGTCTTGAAGAAGATACACCTTACTCTTTCTGTCAATTTGTCAACAACCACGTCTACCTCTTCCTTCATCTCTTTTCCAAGTATTGTTTCAGCTGCTACTACGATTCTATCATTTATCACCTTGATCATCTCTTCAACTTGAGTACAACCTCTTTTTACCTTAAAACACGTCTCTTCTCATCCTAAGTGTGTAATACCATCTGTAGAAGTCACATGTCTATCAGTCTTCCATCACTCCACCATTTACCAAGGTTTGTTTGGGAATATCCATCAATACCTGCAGCCTTGGAATGATTAACTCCTTTGTGTGGCTAAATACATCATAGGAAGCAGTGAGGGGCTGGATCTTGTCAAGGATAGGTGAAACTCTCTCAAATATGTGTGCTAACTCTCCCACGAACTCATTTGCCTTGGTGAAGGTATTATCAATCCAACTCTTCACCACGTGAGAGGTAGTCCTCATTTCTTCCAAGTCCTCAACTGAATTAGGTGGAAGCAATGATAGAGGAATAAATGAAGGGTCAGCTTGTCTTATCGGATTCTTGAGTTGCTGGACATAGTTCCTTAAGACATTCAATTCTTTTTCTAGCTTTCTCTTGTCTTCTTGCACAATCTTCAATCTATCCTAGACTGCCTTCGCCAAATCATTTAGCTCTTCCATCTCTTGTTCAGCGGTAGCAAGACCTAGCTCAATAGTTGTTAAGTCATAGTCACCAGCAGTGATCTCATACTCTGGCTTGTCCACTCTTGGAGTAGCTATTTGTATAGTCCGAGACCCTGTATTATCTCTTATAACCTTGGAGAGCTTAGTAGCTTTTTTCTTCTCAACTGTCTTACCAATTCTCTCTAAGAATCTCTCTAAGTTATCTGTTGTGTCTTATTTTGCTACTATCACTTACTTAGTCATTCTTTCTTTAAGCTATGCTGGGATGTCTTTTGTAATAAGATGTGTCTCTTCAAAGATAAATGAGACACACATTAATAGAGTTTGGAATTAGAAATAGAAGGGGGGAATTGGGTATGTGAACATGAGTGGCGTATGTAAGAGAGTGTATTATGTTGAGTAAGTGTGTTGAAGTTGTGGGGGATAAGGAAGATAGTAAAGGGAAAGAAAGAGACCGAACAAAGATCAGATCAGAACTGTTATTAAGTTACAGGCAACAACATCCTTGTTCTTGGTGGTATGCATGGGGGTGTGCTTAATATGTATGCTTAATAAATGAAGCCCGATAATACTCTTATGTAGAATTTAATAATAATATACGTGTAGATAGTAATATAATAGTTATAAATATAGATATTAATATAATTATTATAATATCTTTTAGAAACTGCTCTGCAGTAAAGCATAATAATCCATACAACTAGTAACTAATAAATATGTAAATGATTTATAATGAATCAGAATAAAATTAATTATCTAGTATGATAGAGTTAATTATCTTTTGGGGTAGATGAACAATTTACTTGCCTGTCTTCTTTGCTTACCTTCTCTCAATCCAAACTTAGTATACATAGCATCTGCAATCTTTTCCATCGACCTGCATTGACTATAAGATGGTGCAAAGCCCAATACCACATGTAACATGCCAATGGCCAAAAATAACAAACTTACAACTTCAAATGGTAAAGTAGGGGAATTACTCCATATGGTACATGAAATACATCCTCAGTTAAATAAATCCTTAGAAATGTTTTTGTGTTGGTGCAAACTCCAAATAACCAGCTGCCATAGAAGCAATTTCAACTATGCAAACCGTTTACTCGTAGACTTTCTCAAACTAAATTACGATCATCTACTCATCCAAATCACCTCAAAAATTAACATGGCATTGCTCAATAATAATTCAAACTATGCTTAAAATTGTGAAAGCCAATTTCAAACTATGGTGAATTGTGCTAAATTTCTCTACCATAGAATGGTAAGCACAAACTCATAGACAGACAAACAACTAAGCTAAACCACAAAATCCATTTTTCCATAACGATGCAAGATTAGCATGTTGCCCAGGGATCCCCTTGCATCAGTTGTCAATGTCTACAAAAATTTCATTATCATATTCAAGGAACATGAATTCTTTTTCAATTGCTTTGCACAATGGCCATTACATGCATAAACTAGGCAATTGTGTCCTCCCTTAGAATGGTTGGGAATGACTGCAACCAATGGTGTTCAGTCGGTTGCCTATTTGCAATTGGTAGATTAATACATCTTCTGCAATGCCACAGACAGTCTTTAGATGAAGATCCATCATTGGTTCATCTCCTTCAACCCCCCCTTTGAACCTCTCAATACCAAACTAGTTTGGGTTAGGCTATTGAAGCTTCCTCTCTAGATTTGGGAAGATTCCTGCTATGAAGACATTGGCAATGCAATTGGTTACTTGTTGAAGTTTGATTCTGCAATTTCCTTCATTGTTCACTCTATGTTTGCTTGTATTCTAGTGGACATAGATACCTCAAGGCTGTTCATGGGGATATTGTTTTGATTGTGGGAGATATTTTGGCATCGGTCAACTAGCTTCAAATTTTTCACTCTCTTGGCGCAACTGTGTGGCTATCTGGTCTTGGAATGCCTTTGATGATCACTTGACTATCAACACTTCTGATGATGTGTTCTCTTAAAATGTTAGGTCTTCTCCTCATGTTCCCCCTATGGAGAATTACGTGCTTGAGGGGCTTTCTATTGGGTTGGCATGGATTTGGTGAGTCTTGCTACGTCTCCTTCAACTCCTATTGTTGAGTTCTACCTAGCTCCTAATTATATTGCTCCACATCTTGTTTCTGCTTCTCCTTTTATACCTTGAGCATTGACACGGCACTTTTTTGCCCCTAAAGTGGTTGATTGACAGTTAGCATCTCCAACTAGACATTCCTCTGTTTGTGCCATGCTTGTGGATTGGTCCTTTGAGGGGGTGCCCCCTCTCACTCCCACCCCCTTCCCCTAGGTGTGAGCACTTAGAAGATAACATTTCTTGGACAATTGTTCAAAGGTGAAAGAAAGGTCTTCCAAAATCTCTCTCCCTTTTGTAGACCAGCTTTAAGGGTGTGATGTTGTTTAGGGTAGGGTTTGGCATTGTTTAGGTTGGATTCTTGGTTTCAATTTTGTTCTTAGCAACTTGGTTGTAGTTGTGTTTGTTCTTGCTTAGCAGCTTGGCTGTAATTGTTTTGTTTTGGCCCTATCTGGGAACATGTTGTGTTGGAGTTGAGCTGTTCTATTTATGTACAAGGTTTATGGTACCTTCAAAACCAACTTACCTTAATCATTACAATACTTATTACCACAAGCGACCACACAAAGAAATGCCAAAGTTTATTCAAGAAATAGAGAAGATGGTGTCAACCAGCATATTTGCAGTAATGTAATCTGCATTTTAGTGTGTGATATATTCCATAGCATTGATGCTGTAAAATTACCTTATTTAAAGAATATTGTGATTACAGCTCAGATCATACATTGTTTTGGAAGTATTGGAGATGTTGAACAATTATGGTCAAAAGTGAACAGTACCCCACAAATTATTGAAAAGAGTACTTGTGAAGCACTTGTGGTCAACGAGGTCTTTATACTAGTCAAGGTTTCATTTTGAACATGGTCAATTTCTTATGCATGAATATAAACAATGCCATACAACACATAGAAATGTCAAACAATAGGAAGATTGTTTAAATCTGCTAAAGATCAGAGATGATATTTACAAAAGGAAGACAGAGACTGGTCTCTTCCTAAAGTACATATTTTTCCCTTTACCACATGTTGATGTGTATTTTGTACACAACCAAACACAGAATAAAATACCTAGAGGTATCTTATCCTCTCTTGAATAAAGTCTCCGAATGCTGAAGATGTCGCAAAAGGATCAATCGGGATGACTTCAAGGTTTTGCTTTGTAGGATCTTTACTTGTGGATAAGCACCAGTGGTCGTTGTGCTTGCTGTTTCTTCAAGGGGCCTTATGTACTTTCAGAGAAAGCTTGTCCGTGCTACTTCCTTTCAAATGAGGGGACAGGATTTTCCTGATACTGACAGATTTTCAAAAATATCAAAAGATAAGGTTTCAAGGAAGAGATACTTAAACTAATCCTAAGAATGACTCAATGAAGGCTAGACTTGATAAGATTCTACCAATTTCAGTATCGCCAAGAGATTACAACTCTACTGGAATTGATGCGATCTTCTAAGGGGATTCAATAACTTTCAAATCATCAAGGATATAGATACTATCAAGGAGATACATATCAATACTTCTAATGATGATTGAATTCTTAATCAATCTCAGTGTTTCCAGTTGACCACACAAGGCGTTCTTACAATCAGTAAGAAGCTAGTGGTTTGGAATGTGAATCTTATCTAAGATCAAGCACAACAATTCGTCCTTCAAACTTAAAATTTAAATGCTATTTCAATTGAAAGTGATTCAAGAAGATAAACAATCATGAAGATAGCCACAAGTATTGCAATAAAATACCATAACTTCAATATTTTATTGATCTCATAACCAAATGGAGGACAATTGTTCAAATTTCTCTCTTCACTACTCAATTTTGCTACAACAATAACTTATTTCTCTCCAACTTTCTAACTTTCTTCACTCTAAACTCTCTAACCCCTAAAAATGAAATGAATGAGGGCTTATATAGCATCCTCAAATACAATGAACGGCCTAGATCGAAAGAAGATCAATGGTTGAGATTCTGACACCTAAACCCTAATTAGGGTTTGTTACAAAAAGGTCCCCATTTAGATAAACATTACTAATCCATAGCCAATAAAAAATTGGTACAAATACCGAGGAGACATAGACCAATAGGAATTAAGTTGCCACATTATCCTATAACAACTTTTCATCTAGAACTTTGTTCCCTTTCCTATGCTCTTTCTTAGCATATTCAATGAATCTGGACACAATTCCCTCAATCTCAGCAATGGGAATCTCAGGAAGATTCTTCATTCATTCTTCCAAGTGAAGGACTTGATCAAAAGCAGTGAGAAGAGTCGTCTCCCATCTAGGTTCAAGTTCTTTGGTCTTCTCAATCAGGAACATAGTAGTATACATTTGATCTCGTTGCTTTTTTGTGATGATGTTCTCTTCCTTGCAAAAGATGACCTTGATTCTATCCTCCAACTCTTGTATGTCCACATCTGTCTCCATCTCGATCCGCCTGTCAAGGATGGTACACAACACCTCGAACACCTTGTCTTGAATTGGATGGATGATGCCTTCAACTCGGCTGCATCTGGTGTTGACATCTTCAAAAAGGACTTCCTTCATCTGGAGCAGAGCTGACCACTGCAGGAGTGTAATGTCCCCATTTTGCGAGCATCAGAGTTTGTAAGAATTAGCCTATCATTTGACCCTCGTAGGCTAACAATTATTGATAGAGGGCCTCGTGTGGCAATTACTTGGTGATTAGAGACATTACTCTTCAGCTGGATTTAGGTTTTGGCCTTTGCACAAGTTTTTTGACTCAGATTGGCACACTTACTATTTATAGTAAGTTACTATTCAGGGTTTCTATTTTTAGACAGGCATCCAATCGCATGGAGAACAGGGAGAGTCAACTCCGGGCTCAGACGACTTAGCAATCAGACAAGTACATCAAGAGATATTAAAGTTTAATTGACTTAAGTGATTTATTTAATATTTTAATATTATTATAAAGTTCTAAAGTAACTTTATAATAATAAAGTCACTTTAATATAATAAAGTGCGTTAAGTGAATAATTTAATGTGGGAATAAATCTTTTATCCCACATTGGCCAGGAAGGTGTTTGAGCTCTCTTAAGGAAAGAATAAAAAGAAAGGCAAGAGTTCATTCTCGGCATCCAGTTGATGAATAGTATTTTGATTGATTTTTATTGTGGAGCCTAGGGCTTTTGCAATTTTCTTCTTTGATCATAGGAAACGAAAACTTCCTATTGATAGCAATTTTGAAGGTGTGAAATAACACCTGAATTATTGTAGTTGTGGGAAAGAATACTTCAGTTCTTTCATTTGTGCAAATTGGTGAAGTTTTCTACAAGGGTTTGAAGTTTATTGTTGAAGAACATTTATAGTTGGTTGTGAATCATCCTTCTTTGGCACATGGAGTTATATCATTCTTGTTGGGAGAGATTATCAACAAATTATTCAAGGTTTTAAGAACAGAGTGCAAGTTTGTTCTTGCTGCTATAGTGCGCATGAACAGTGCGCGTGAACAGTACCGTGAACAGTGCGCATGAACAGTGCCATGAACAGTGCGCATGAACAGTGCCATGAATAGTGCACTACAGTGCCGTGAACAGTGCACATGAACAGTGCGCTACAGTAGTTGGAGTTCTATAGAAGGGGATTTAGAGAGGTTGAACGGCTATATATATGTGACAAGGGATTTGCATATGAGGAGAATCAAACCAATATATCAAGGCAGCCATTGAAATACCAGGTTTTCTATCTATGGTCACTGTATTAGAAAATCATTACTTCATTGCATCATTTTCTATTATGATTATATCATGAAATATTTGGAGGTTGCATATGTTTAATGGAGATATAATTTGCATATTCCACATTCAACATTGATCAGCCATTTAGCTTTCATGCCAATTGTTTGATTAAATGCCTAATGGCTGTAGGTGTACTTTGGGATGCATGACAAGTGTTTGTCTTAATGTCAACTAGCTGTACTAGTTAATTTCAGTCATTACATATGTGTGGAAAGGTCTAAAACAGCTAGTATATCATTTCTATAACAACTTTGCATTGTTAGAAGCTTTCCATAACTTCATTTGCAGCCTACAAACCCAAAGAAGACAAAGAAAGAATTCACTACAGCGGCTTCAAACATTGTATGCCAAATGTTTGACAATATTCCTTGGTGTTCAAATAAGCAAAAACAGGGTCAGATTAGCCAAGGGATATTACAGTGGTATCAGAGCGGTTTCCTGCCAACCTGTTGGGTAGATTGATGCAGCTAGTTAATCATGGTTACTTCAAGTACCCAGAATCAGTTGGACCAGAATAAGAAGCAAGTGTATTCCTCATTGGAAAAGTTAAAACAAAACTAGAAGAAGCTGGATGAATTGATTTCACACCCTACAAAACTTGATAGAATTGCTCGGTATATGACATCTATTTTTAAGGATAAAAAGGTGAAACTTGAAGAGAATGTGGTGATTATTGGCACTCAAGAAGTTGTTATCAGTCATGATAACAAGTCTGATTTTCATGACAGCAGCCTTGCACTTGAGTGTAATGATGATTTGAAAGTCATGGAAAGTTCAGAAAGTGTTGTGGGAGTGACCTTGAGTATTGGCACTCGTGATACAAGTGTCAAGAATGAGGATTGCATGGGAATTTTGGCTCATAAGAGTTCTGATCTACATGACAGCAGTGATGAAATTTTGCATCAGCATGAGAGAGCAGTGACTACAAATGTGCAAGATGCTTCTATTAAGTTGCCACATGAAGGTACTCGAGATTTGGGTACTAATGGGGTAATGTGTGATGTGGATTCATGTCATTTAGAGTCTGATTTTTCAGATCAGACCTTAGAAAACAAGTTTGAAGATTCATGCTTTGGCATAGGATCCCAGAATCATGAGTTGGATGGCCATGTAGTTACATTGGAAGTGGAAGTGTGTGAAGATATTGTCATAACAACAACTTCTACCTTGCCAGTTGAGCCATCCTACGGGGTACATAGCAGCAGTACCTTAGATATTGATGTGTGCACAATTGATTGCACACATGATGTTGTTGATCACGAGGTGAGTGATGTTGATTTGGTTTCATACCATAGTGCAGATTTGGGTGGAAAGAATGAGTCACAGGGATATCATCATCTGACTGGGCAGTTGAAGGTTAATGATGATATGATTGCTATAGCTTTGGAGCATTTTGATGTCGCTCGACAAATGTTGGCAACCTTTGGTTGGAGTACTCCTGAGACATATGAGCACGGTGATAGTAGCCTTTCCCTAGCAGAGTTCCATGCACTCCGAGCAGCTATTGGGATAATGAAACAGAATTACTTGCAATTACTTGCTGATAGGGATTATCTTCTCGAGTGGGATTGCACTTGCTACGATGCACTAAAGGGAAAGGAGGAGGAGGTTGATGAGCTCACCCATGAGCTTGAGGTGACTATGGACTCGTTGGAGAGCGCTCAGTCAGCCCTTTGTGAGTCACAGTCACAGGTTGAGGAACTTATCGTGGCGTTGAGTTTAGCACAGTCTTCACCATCTGTGGATACAGTTGAGTTTCCTATAGCATCACTTGGTGATGAGTTTACACCAACGGGTTGTAGTGATGGGTATGTTGAGGATGTGGTTACATCCGTCACTGATTCAGGTACAGGTGACTTAGCTGGGATGAGTATTTGTGTTGAGAGTAGCAGAGAACCACTTGTTGCATCAGGTTCTCCCGAGGTTAGTGCTATGACAAATGATACAGGTCAGATTGTTGATAGCTCTTGTGTGGCAGTGGTGGACTCTCCAGAGAGTTGTGTGTTAGTTCGCGACATTACGCCATCCACTTCACATGGAACTCGCATAGTGTCATCTAGTTGGGAGTATGGCTCTCATGTATATTTGTTTCCCTCCCCTGGAAGCAAATCTGTTACTTCATCCCATGCAGCTGATTTTGGACGCCAGCTTGTTGTTTCTCAGAGTCAAAGTAATCAGCTGCAGGTCTTAGAGGATAAGGTTGACTCAGCCTTATATTGTTTTTACTGCACAGATTCATTTATTGAGTACCTTCTTGAGAGTCCTGAGTTTCGAGAAGGTCCGTTTGGAGCCACCAAGGATACTCTCATCCGAGGTTCTCTCGCCATCAGGCGTGGTGTGGGAGTAATTATTGATACTCTGACTACAATGCTTCCTAATAGAGATTTTGTGATTGGGTTTGCAGAGAGGGTTACCAGAGCCCCTACCCAATCAAGTGTTTGGGGTCAGAGATTGGAGCTATCTCATGATTCCAGTATTGTTAGAGATGAGCCCTTGACCGAGGTTGGAGCGTTTTATCGCAACTACATAGTGAGGAGTGCTCATCATTTTTCTTTTGATCCACACACAGAGGACTTGATGATGCATCTGTGTGGATTGGCTCCGAGATGCCATCCTTTGTGGGATGGGTATTCATCATCTTCAGA
This sequence comes from Cryptomeria japonica, assembly GCF_030272615.1. Taxonomy (NCBI): domain Eukaryota; kingdom Viridiplantae; phylum Streptophyta; class Pinopsida; order Cupressales; family Cupressaceae; genus Cryptomeria; species Cryptomeria japonica. The sequence continues at coordinate 510,606,255 of NC_081408.1, forward strand.
AGATGGGATTAGCAGTTGCGAGTGCCCGACTCAGCAGTTTATGGGGAATTACTTGCAGGGACAGCTGTCAGTTATACATCATGCTGATATGTATCCAACAGGGTTTGCTACTTCTATGCCACAAAGTTTTCTTATGGGTACATGGTTACAGGATGACTATGGTGTCAGTGGGCATGATGGTTTGGTTAGTTATCACATCCATGGGAGTTTCCCTCACTTGTATTTCTTTAGGTAGAGGTCTATCTTCTCGGAAAGGAGATGTTGCTTCATCATCATTCTTTTCTTCATGTTGCTCATTAGCACCAACTTGTGGAGATTGACTTGGTTAATGTTGAGGTGTCTGTCCTTTCCCTTGTTTAATCATTCTGTACCATGGATTCCATAGACTCATCAATTTCATATACTATCTGCCTCTGATCTTCCCCTTGACTTGCTTCCTTTTCATGCCTAGAAGATGTGCTTGGTGGGCGATCAGGATTCGTTTTCTGCTTCTTCTTGGAAGGTTCTCTCTTCTCAGGTCCTTCTTTCCTCTTTGAGCCTTTGGAATGAGAAGTATTCTCACTCACACTTGCTTCCCCTTCTTCTGGTCTTGCTTTCAAGGTGAATGTCATAGATACATTCTGCTCGTTCAACTTTTGATGCTGTACATCCACCCATCTGCGAGTGCAGGATAAAACGGGAGCCATCAAAGCTCTCAAGTCTAAAACCTCGGGCTCATTCCAATCTATCTTCACTTCTTTGTCTTCCTTCTCATAGGATGACTGGAGGTATCTACCATTATCTTGGGCTTGATCGGCTACTCTATAAATTTTGCATTTCCTGATGAGATCCAAAGGCAACTTGGAATGCATCTTTCTTTTGACCTCGACATCATCTTGGATATTCATCCAAAAGTCCTCCACCTGAGATTCATGCCTGTACTTCTTCCCAACTGTTTCTTCTATATGACCATGAGGGTCAAAATTCTCTCTCGAGGCAAAGGATGTGAATGAGTATAGAGATAATTCCTTCTCTGCATCTTTCGTGGCTTGAGTATTAGGACACACTTCAACTGAGTTCCCTAGTATGATGGGCACGGGAATTCCATTTCCATGCTTGTGTCTGGATGCCTTCGCATAAGCTGCCAACTGTCTAGTCACGTCAAGTAGTACTATTCTGTCTGTTGGATATCTTGGCAACATGTAGGGAGGTGAAGGACACCCATGAACTCTGATGTATGTGAATTTTGGAAACTGAATGAACCACGCACCATGCTTCTTCACAAGCTCTTGTGCGTCCATAGACAGTCGATTGTGAATCCCACCTTGCAATATCCTGGTAATATTCATCGTGAAGGTATCATTGACTAACTTGTAGTCACTTCTAGGCGGATGATGCAGTTGAATATAAGAATCACAAACTCTTATTTCTTCGGGTCCTATTCCAACAACTCCTCTGTGAGGTAGTCCTGCATACTCAAAACCTCTGATCAAGGCGTATACAACATATGAACTCATGTGGAATGACTTGGTAGGCCTTAGTCTTCTCAACTGCACGTTCAGACTGTTGCTAATGATTCTAGCCCAATTGAGCATTCCCTTTCCTTGGACAATCAGTTGTATGAAGAAGAACATCCATTTATCAAAGAAGAAAACTTGAGAAGCACCTGTGACCCGATTAAGCAAGGTTATAAAATCCTTGCACTCTTCTTGGAAGTCGATTTTGTGCGGTGTATTTGGAATCTTGTTCAGGCGAGGTCTGCTCTTGAGTAGCCAATTCTTGTTGATGAAGTTCAGGCAGGAATCAGGATCATCCTCATAGATCGACCTAGCTCCTTCTAGACTTTTGTAGACCATGTCTCTATGTTCCGGGAGATGAAAAATATCACTTATAGCTTCCTCTGAAAGATAGGCTAAGATAGTTCCATCATCGGCCATGATCGTCCTTGAGTGTGAATAATAGTGCCGGGCGCACTCAATCATCAACTCATGACACTTGACTGTGGGAGGGAAACCTGCAGCTTTGATGATGCCACTCTCAATTATCTTCTTTGCAACAGGTGATGGCTTTCCGATGTAAGGGGCCTCTCGGAACTTCCTCACATTGAAGTTTCCTAGGTTGGTGTCTCCGATATTACTCCACTTGGACACGATCCTGGTCTCCCATTCGTCATTCCTCTGATTTTCCTTGATGAGAGCCTGGCGAGTAGTAGATCCTCCGGCTTTGGGGGTCATCATTTGATGCCTACACAAAAACTTAAAATTAGTCTTTGAGCATAATATCTTGAAGTATAGGATCTAAGACCTTTCAAGGGAATAATTTAGATATTAATTTGAAAATGACAAGATAAATCCAAGAATTATAAATTTCAAATTAATTATGAATGGAAATCAGATTTTACAAGACTTAGATTTTAAAAGATTGCTATGGAAATCAAAATAAATCTTGAATAAGAACTTCAAAAATTGATTCATCATACCTTTTCTTTGAAAGCTTAACTATCAACCTTGGAAAATGAAGAAAAGGAGATCAAAATTCGCTGGATAAGGACTGAATTTCTGGTCTTCCTTTGGATGAATTATGCCTCAATCAACCTTTAAAAGAACTTCGCCTTCCACTAGCCTCCAAACCTTAGCAAATTTTGAAAGTTAGCCTCCAACTTAGCAAGAAATTCGCACCTCTAATCTTCTCCTCAAATTCGCATTTGAATAATGAATGAATGATTTGCATTTTGTCCACAATACATCTCCCTTATATAGGGCGCTCACCCTAATTCCTATTGAGGCCGACTTAGGTCAATTAGCAATAAAATAAATAAGATCCCCTTTTGGAAGGAGGCCGACTTGCTTAAAAAGACAAAATAATAGGCTTGAGCGCTTACCTTAATTTTTTAAATTTTAGAATTAATTTCAAGGTTTGAAGGGTGGTTTTTTCATTTGTTTTAAGGCTTAAAAATTAATTAATTTAATTGCAAATACCTTAATTCACGCGAACTTGTTTTAGCCTCCCCAAATGTCTTGAATTTGGCTAATTTAGTGAAAATTGAGGAATATTAAGGTTTGATCGAGGCTTAATGAAGGCTCTTTGCTCCTTAGGCATTGAAGTATCCAAAGTGATGAAGGCCTAAATTATTTCAAGACTTGTTTGAACCTCACATCCAGACTTGCACACTTCATGAGTCAAAATTTTCACAACCTAGATTTGCAAATTCCCATGCCCTTGTCTTCACAATTTTGCAATTTGCCCGTTGACTCACTCTAACAAGGTTGAATGATAGGCTTTTTGATGATTTCACCCTGGACCCTTTGGAAGGGTTAGGAGCGATTTTTCCAATTAGGACCTGAATATCCCATTTCTTTCTTGACTCCAAAATTTTTCGGAAGGTGAGCTCATGTTTGTTTTGACCTAATCAAAGTCTTGCATTTCAAATTTTAGTATTTCACATGAGTAATTTAGGTGAAAATGTGAATTTCGCCATGGACCCTTTGGAAGGGTCAGGAGCGATTTTTACTTTGGTCAGGAGCAATTTTTACTTTTTAGGTCAAAATTCACTTTAGTTTGATCATTGACCTCCTCCAAGGCAATCTCCAGGGTATATTTATCTCCATCACTAAGTTGGCTCATCAATGTTTTGAAGGAAATACCATCTTTTTAGGAATTTCGCTCTGGACCCTTTGGAAGGGTCAGGAGCAAAATTGACCTCTCAGGTCAATTTTCTAGTCTCCTTCACTTCAATTCATCAAAACTTACTCAGTTTGAGTCCACTTCTCAACTTGCTATCATTGATTTGATCTTCACAAGGCGAAAAGGGTCACTTTTGTTCAGCAACCTAGCCAGGGACAAAGACCTATCCTGAATTTCGCTCTGGACCCTCTGGAAGGGTTAGGAGCGAAATTCACTCTTGAGCTCAAAATTCACACTTTTTGAAGGTCCAAATCTCTCCAAGGCATTCCAAATGGCTTTTTTCGTTGTAGTCTAGGCCTAGTTTTACTCAGATCTTGGAGGAAAAGGTGACTTTGATGTTTTTCGCCCTGGACCCTTTGGAAGGGTCAGGAGTTATTTTCCTTGCTTAGGCTTACTCTTGCATCTTTTTAACTTCAATCCACCTCACAAGGTTAGGAAATAGTCTTCGTCATTCACTCCATCCAATATTGATTTGTTCTTGTAAGGCAAAATAGGGGATTTTAGGATTTTCGCTGTGGACCCTTTGGAAGGGTCAGGAGCGAAAATCTTCCTCTGACCTAGAATCATCACTTTTGGAAGCCAACATCAACTCAAAGGTGGTCTCAAGGGCAATTTCCACCTTGGTCTAGTCTTGTCTTAGCACAAACTTAAAAGGAACACATTGGTTTTAAGATTTTCGCTCTGGACCCTTTGGAAGGGTCAGGAGCGAAAATCAGGTTTTAGGGCAATTTTCCAATCCTTTCATCCTCAAATCACCTCCAAGGCATAGAACATCTTGCCTCACTCCTTTCCAAGTCATGAAAATCAAAATCTTGTCTTAAATTGCAAGGAAAAAGGAGAATTTGGAAATTTCGCTTTGGACCCTTTGGAAGGGTCAGGAGCAAAATTCTCTCTTGGCTTCAAAACTTGCATTCTTGGCAATCCAATTCCACTCTAAGGCAATCCAAATGCCTTCTCATACCCATGTCTAAGCTTAGTTTTGTCCAAAATTTGGAAGAAAGGATAGTCTTTAGGATTTTCGCTCTGGACCTTTTGGAAGGGTCAGGAGCGAAATTCACTATTTGGCTCAATTCCTTCACTTTTCAATGATTTCTTAGCACTTGAAGTCACTCCGAAGGGCAATTCCTTCTTGATTTTACCTCATCCCACACTTGTTCTAGCAAAACTTGATAGCAAAAGAAGTTTTGAGAAAATTTGCTCTGGACCCTTTGGAAGGGTCAGGAGCGAAATTCTCAATCTTGACCAAAAATCATCATTTTCTAAACTTGAAACTTCTTTGCAAGGTAGGATTTCATGTTTCATTGTGCTAGGAATAAAGGTTCATGTCCAAGAAAGGCTAAAAAATAGGTTTACAAGGAATTTCGCTCTGGACCCTTTGGAAGTGTCAGGAGCGAAATTCACTCTCTTGGCTAGAATCCTTCATTTTCACAACTTCTAAACATGCCTAAGGATTTCAATATGCTCATTCTTCCTTTCATCATGTCTTGGACACCTCAATTTGACCAAACAAGGCAAGAAATGTCTCCTATAGAGATTTTTGCTCTGGACCCTTTGGAAGGGTCTGGAGCGAATTTCTTAATTTAGGCTTATTCCACCATCATTTCAAGTTGAATTCACCTCTCAAGGAAAGAAGACACTACTCCTCTCTCATCCAAGCCATAAAAACCCAAGCTTGACTTGATTTTGCAAGAAAAATAGGTGATTGAAGAATTTTCGCCCTGGACCCTTCGGAAGGGTCAGGAGCGAAATTCTCCCTTTTGGGCAAAATCCTTGATTTTTTCAATTCAAAACATCTTCAAGAGGCAAAAACAAGCTATCTCCCTTCCATTCATGCCAAAAAATTTGACCTTCTTCACTGCACAATAAGAGCTTTTGGGAATTTCGCTTTGGACCCTTTGGAAGGGCCAGGAGCGAAATTTCCCTTTTTGTCCAAAATTCCTCATTTACTCATGCTTCCAAATCTTCAAAGGTGACAAGAATGTTCAATCCTCCCTCCAAGATACCCTGCACATCAAAATTTAGCCAAAGTTGGGAAGAAATTAGGTTTAATAAGATTTTCGCTCTAGACCCTTTGGAAGGTTCAAGAGCGAAATCTCCATTCTAGGCCAGATCGTTCACTTTTCATGTTTCAAACTACCTCATAAGGCAAAGTTCAGTCATTTTCCAGGCTAGGAACAAGGGTGCAAGTCTATTCGAGGCAAGAAATATGGTTTATGATGAATTTCGCTCTGGACCCTTTGGAAGGGTCAGGAGCGAAATTCCCCTTCAGGCATCAATCTTGCTCCTCAAAATCCACCAACTCCAGCTCAAGGCAAGATCAAACTAATTCACCCCCAAACATGCCCTAAAAAGCATCACTCAGTCAAAAATGAGAAGAAAAAGAGGTCTACAAGCTTGTTTTAAGCTTGATTCTGGACGTTTTGAACTCCAATTTTCCTTGAAAGGCAAACATAGATTTTCCTTCACACATTTCCATCGAGATCCTGCTTTTCACTAGGCAAAAATGAGAGCTTTCAAAAATTTCGCTCTGGACCCTTTGGAAGGGTTAGGAGCGAAATTGACATCTCAGGCCAGATCTTACCTTGGTTCACTTCATTCTCCATCAAACTTGATCAAATCAATTCCCTTTCTTCACTGCCTCTGCTCAACTGACTCAGACCTAGAAACAAACAGGACCCTGACAAGAAAACCTTTTTTCAATCTAGACCTGACCTGAGACCTATTCACCCTGCTCCTTGATCAAACCAACTTGACTCTCCTGAAAGGCATGCTTCATTATGGCAAACTTGAGGTTTCAGGCAGACGACCAACAACTTCCCAAAACTAGGCTAGACTCAGCTTGAAAGAAACCCTAAAACGAGCTTCCAAGGATTAGCCCTAATCTAGCCAGCCCAGGCAAACCACTCACTCACTCAAAAACCTAAAAAGCAAAGAGAAAAACAAGCAAAAGGAAAGCAAAACCTAAAGCAAAAAGAGGGGGTCCCCATTGTAATGGGGCGATGTGTGAAATGGTCACAACACCATAGAAGGAAGAAAGAGAGACACTCCTTTTCTCAAAGTGCAAAAGAAATGTTTCTTAGAGCCAATGGTAGAGAATTAATTGGTTTAGGATATTTTTATTTTCTGATGTTTTCTCGAATTAATTCCTGTTCAAATTATTTGCTTTCTTAATAAACTCCAAATGGCTCTCTTTGTTTCATTTGATTTCACCTGAGAGGATAAAATTCTTCAATTTTCAAGTCACATTTTGGGACCTGGGTTGCTCATATGGCCTATTTGTAGACCTTCTCTTTGCAACGACATTCTTGTATGCCGTTTCTTAGTAAATTGCTATTTGAGCTTTTCACTATGAAGCCCTTAGACTGTAGTATTCATTTGAGGGTGCGCCATAATTCTTGTTTTCAGCATGCTTTCTTCCAATTCGAGGTATCCTCCAAAGTCTGTTTTCAGTTTTTTTAATGTCCCCAATTTTTAAGGTGACATTTAATTAAATTGATTCTTATTAAGTTATCAAAATATAAATAAAATATTTATACGATGACCTAATTTTAATTAATTTAATTAAATAATAACAAAATAATAAAATATTATTATGTCACTTTATTAATTATATTTCTCTAAGTTGGCCTATGTTCTAGATACTTCTTGGAGATCTAGGGGGTTAGCTAGTGATGGTCATGCTTGGATTTGATAAACCATTTCTGAATCCTCCGAGTGGGGACAAAGTCTACGTCTGTGCCAAATTTGTGAAGTCCCTTGTGGAGACAAATTTGCAGATCTTTATTGTCCCATTAATGTGGTATCTACTTCATATGCTTTTGATAATAAAGCAGCCAAAACTAGGGGGCTGACCCGGAATACACAACAAGCCTCATAGAGAGTATAATCAACACACACATAGCAGCCAAACGACAGTGTGCCAATCCCTATCTTAATCATCAAAAACATAAACCACCTGCAGCTATAGAATAACCCAAGATTGATGACAATCCTGTCCATATAGTGACTTAAACAACAAGTATCCATAAAGAAACTAACATTAAACCACCTATCCCTAGAAGTAAGCATATTGTTCATATTGCAATAACTTAAGAAAATAAAGAGTCTTAACAAGCCTCATAGGGCTGATAATGAAATTAAACATAACAAGGATCCAACCGATCCTGAATCAAAACCTTAAACAAAAAAGGAAAGCAACACCCATTAATCATTTTTTCTAGCCCCCATGTGCTGGGAGAGCAGTAGACCGGTCCAATCATCAGCAAGGAATGCAAACAGTTCCTTCCTCGTGTCACCTCCCAAGCCACCTTGGTTCTCTTTATCCTGATGCAGAAGGCACAGAGTAGTGGCCGAGGAATGCATGACCTTCAGGGCAAATTTCGCAATTTTGTTGACATGGGTATCCAGAGAGTAAAGCTTCTTTTTCACACTATTCAAATCCTCGGAGATAGCTTTACAGCCCGCACATTGAACAACCTACTCCTTTTCACCTCCATCAACAACAGTCTAACCACCCTTAGACTTCCTCCCATCCTCCTCAGAGATCTGTTTATGTGGGGGGGGGAGTGGCAGATAATGGGGAGGTGTTCTTATTATCTTCCTGCACGGTCCCAGAGTTAGGGGCGTTGGTGTCCTGCTTAGAAGACTCTGAACCCTCTGTGGCCTCCATGTCATCCTCAGCCTTATCACTTTCCTCCTTTGTATCTTCCACGTCATCTTTGACATAGTTCTTCCTCACAGCAATTTGCTTCATTATGGGGTTTACTAGCAAATCTGTTGGACCTACAAGGGGTCACACCATCTTCTGCGTTAGACTCAACTAACAGGACCTTGGGTTCATTTCTGGGTTTTTTGGAGGCAACTTTGGCAGCAGAAGGATTATGTTTGTTTTTTCCCCCAATTTTAGGAGGGGAAATGAGGGGGGTGTGGCCAGGGTATTGACAGGGTGTATTAGGCTTTTTCGAGGTCTTTTTATTCCCCGTTTTAGCACCAACAGAGGGGCTCGGGTAGGAGGGGGTAGGCTGGATAAAGATAGGTTTGGGCAGACACGGGGCCCGGTGAAAATTGTAAAGACAAAACATTAAACCTTGGTGAAGGATGGTGAAATTGCTGTCCTGACTCATGCATTGACGAACATCTTTAGCAGTGGATTCCAAAGCATGAAGTAAAAAGAAAGGAAAGGAAATAATATCATGGTTGCGAAAATGATTAAGCAACGGGAAGTGGTAGTAATAGAAAACCCCATATCTACCCTCAAGGGTAAAATACTTCATGATAATTTTACACACCTGGTCCCACGGATAAGGAAGACAGTCTCTGTTGAAGCCCCCTCGCAGCTTAACTGGCTCCTCACCCTTTTTGTAGAATCTATTCATACTGGTTTCATCCGTGATCCTGCTAGTCTTCTTCCATTTCCTTCCCTCAGTAGACAGCCTCGTAGCTTGGGCAATGTGTTGGTTGAAAATTTTGTACACTCGTGAAAGCAAACAAAATTGTGGCTTCAACCACAGTGTGTGAGTATGAAACTCTCCTAATTAAGGGAAGGCCCCCCCTATCTATCTAAAACTGAAATAAAAATAGGATGGGACAGCAGTCTTCCTTCTTTCTTCAAGGAAGCCTATATCCTTTTCTCTCCTTAGAAAAGTGATAGCAAGAAAATGTATAATAATGGTAACAACTTCAAATGAAAACGAGAGAAAGGAAATGAAGTTTCCTGAAAGCTCAAAGACTCCTGTCACTTCCTTCGGGACGAGACAACAATATCAAGCTCAAAGACTTGACTATTGGAAGTCCTATCTACCCTTTGCTATACTAAATTTTACAATGAATAAAAGACAACAGTTCAAAGACTGGAATAATCTATTCTTTCAACACAGACAAGAACTAATGCAAGCTCAAAGACTTGCTGCTATTTCTTATCAAACAATAATTTTTCCTCAAGAATAGATGCAAGCTCAAAGACTTGCTGCTCCTTCTAGAGATTTTCCTATTTTAATTAATCTTCTCTACTTGCAGCTCAAAGACTTCAAATCAGATTAGACTAAGCTCCTTTAGAAACACTTTGCATGAAGAAATAAAAAGATTCAAACTCAAACATGTAGCTCAAAGACTCAAAACTTGAGTAATCCTTCTTTATTATTCTTCAAAACTTTCAATTCACATACATAAGCTCAAAGACTTCTTGCTGTAAATTTGGCAGAGTTTTTGCTTGCTTTTCAAAAGATAAAAATTACAATGGACCCTCTCTTCTATTTATAGGAGAGGAGCCTTGAGAAAAAGGTGGGAGGATCCTAACTAACTTGAGAAATTCCCTCAACCACCAAGACCTATTCAACAACTAATTATGACTTATTCAAGGTTACAAGCTATGTTACCCCAAGTTTCCGGGACGGCAATTTTTTTTGCCACATTTGGGGGCGCGGGGGGGACGGCAAAGGGGACGGCTATATAAAATATAGGGAAAATTTAAAATATATAGGAAAATTCTAAATGTTCATATGAAAACATGGATAAAGCATGCATCTATACATTATATTCATATGAAAACATGGATATAGCACGTGTATGATACTATGAAAACATTTTAGAATGCAAGCATCGAACATACAACATTATCAATAGACTCAATACTCAATATGCACTCATAATTCAGAATTTCAATTCATTCACATTGTCAATATGCATATCATAATAGATATTAAAGAAATAACATACAAAATGCCCAAAGGCCACACTGCTGCCATATTGTTTCATTGTCAATTGCGATATGGAAATCAAAATAGTACTAAGTAAATACTAAAAAGCAAAGTATAATATTTATTATTTAATATTTTATTATTTAATTTATTTTCTATTTATAAATTTTAAAATTTATAATATGAATTAATTTAAAATTATAAATATTTGATATGAATTAATAAATTTAATGTTGCCTTTTAATTTTTGATAGAGGGCCCATGTTAGAAAAATAATAAAATATAGATAGTCGTATTTTGATTTCATAACTATTCAAATTCAATAATAAAAAAATTGATAGTCGTTTTTTAAATTTTTTCAATATAGAGGGCCCATGTTAGAAAAATTAAAAAAAAATTTGAAAATACGACTTTTTTTTTTAATATTTTTCCCTAGCTATAGATGTGGGGGACATCTAGCCGTCCCCAATCCGTCCCCAGCCGTCCCCCTGTTTCGAGGACGTCCCCTGGTTGTCCCCAAGTCCCTGAAACGTCCCCAGGACTGGGACAGGGGTTTTCAAGTAGGGGACGTGTCCCCGGGTTTCGTATGTTACAAGTCCTATTCCAAATTGACTTGTAACCTGCCTACTTGTAATTACAAAAATGCAAGTGATGACAACTTGCAATTACGAAAATGTTTTTACAAGTAAACTTGTCGAAAGGGAAACTACAATTCTGAAATTACAATTTTGAATTTACAACCAAGTGTTAAAAACACTTAAGTTGCACCTCTTGAAGACATGAACAATTCGAACTTCTGAATAACTTTATGCAATTCATCAGGATTTGGTTCATGAGTATTCATAGCCACCACCCTAGTCTTTACGACGGCATCATGGCATTGGCATAGCGTGGAGTTGCCCTTTTCCAACGCAGACTGGATTTCCTGCAACTCAGTTCGATACTTAATCAATATTTGAATGGAAGTGGCTGAAAATTGTTCACTTCTCCTTTCATCATGAATCTTGAGTTGCAGATCTGCAAGAACTTCTTCCTCGGGCAGCAACTCATCATTCTGATTTAGAATGTCGCAGGATGCCTTTTTACAGTGGGAGGTAACATCTTGAAAGACTGCTTCCCGCAAGTTTAAGGTCTCATCAATTTCTTCAATGAGTGATTTGAGAACAAGGGATTTGTTCTCCAGAAGTTCCTCATATTCAATGTACATGACTCTGGAAGGAATTACGTCATGCACCTGAAGAACGCTCAACTGTTGTTGAGGCATCTTTTGCCAGGAAACTGAATTTCTCTCAACCTTCTCCAAATTTAGTTTGAAAGCACCCAAGATTTGATTCAACTTATCTTCAATGATTTCCAATTTAACCATTGTTTCAAATACCTGTCTTATGACTTGTGAACATAAGTCATGCAATTGATCAGCCCAGGTGTCTAAGGCTTGAACCTTTTGAGCGGCTCTCTCGCCATCTTGGATTGGTTCACTGGTACTGGAAGAACTAGGTACTTGGCCTTCTCCATTTGAAGGTTGAGTAATACTTTGGATGGCTGCCATGAGTCTTTGATTCTCTACTTCCAACTGATCTTTCTTGGCCAAAACTTCATCATACCGCTGTACCAATGTAGCCACTGTTTGCTGAGCATCATGTTTGACAACCTCATGAATCTGCTTACCGAGTTGCACTTTTGTGATCCGATAATCAGCTGCTTGCATTTCTTCAACTGGTTTATCTGATATTGGTTCAGCAATTTTTGCCACTCTCATCCGATTTTCATCAACGGTCACCTTCAAAACTGTCTTTGCCCTCTTAACAGCTTTAGGTTTTGATTGTTTCAACTATCGGTAGTCAAAGGCATCAAGTTAGATCACCTGCTTCTTCCTCTTTGCAGTGAAGGAACTGAGTCATGGAGGTAAAGCCATTAACTTTGACTCTGGGAAAGAGGGAGAAGCAGTTTCTGTTTGAACAACTGTGGTGACCTTGGGAGAAGTGTTTGTCTGAATAGCCACCATAGTCTGCTGAGTGACGATAGGATGTGATGAAGATGCCATGAACTCATCAAAATAGGTCATAGAAGTATCAATATCAGACAAAGGTACATATGAAGGATCATCTGCAAAGATATTCAACAAATTTTCCCGAGAACGATCCTGAGATGGTTCCGCTGCCGAAAGTGGAAGAACGTCTTGCGGAGATTTTGAAACTGAAGGGGCTGATTGAGAATTCACATCTATCACAGGAGGAAACATGGGTACCTCAATAGGAAGTAGAGAAAGGGAATTATGTGGGGATTCTGTAGAAGGTGACCAAGGTGCATTATCAGATTGAGTTTCTTCCTCTGAACCTTCCGGATCAATCACATGAATTTCCAGCTGTGGCATCTCCTTGCCTCGGACTGTTACTTCCTGGGGAGGAAGCGCCATTGCACAGTTGACTCGCAATTTGTTCCTCGTACTAGAAGAGGATGCACCTTCTTTATTGTCCAGTTGAATTTCAGACTTCCGCCCAAGAGGACCTGTAGAATCATCTTCTTTCCCAACCTTAATCTTAATGAGCTTGACACCATTGTTCTTAAGCCAGGTATTGGTATTGGCAAGAATTGGCTGAAATCTATCCAAGATAGAAGTGCTTTTCTTATGGGACCAATGGATAGAAGGAAGTGGAGCCTCATCAACATTCAGATTGACAAACTCGGGATCAAGAATGTTTCCATCATCAATCATGCCTTGTGGCACGTCCACGAGGTTTAGATCCACAATTTGTTCTGCAGTGAGTCGACAGTAATCTATCTTGCGAATCTCCTTTTCCGTATGGAGATCAACCTAGATATCTTCTATCCGATGTACATGGATGAAGGTCTTCTTGATCTTTTCCTTCATGCCTTGGTAATCGAAATCAGCTCTAGGTTTGAATCTTTTGAGTCTGATTTCCTGCAACTTAGTCTCCATAGCCTTGGCCTTGATTGAAGTCATTAGAGAATATCGACCAATCTTCAATGGGTTATTGGAAGAAATACCCATGCCAACCTTGTGCCTGACTGACTGATGTGTATGCACAACCATGATCTGTCTTCCCAATTCCATAAGAATAATCTTATCGGTTGGGTATCGTGGGAGCATATAAGGCTGCTCGCCATAGCATCCAACTCTCATGTAGGTAAAAGTCAGAAACTGGAGAAACAAACAACCATATTCTTTCCCCTTTTCCCATGCTTCATTTGAGACTCTTTTGTTCTTCAGGTTTTTGTCAAATTGACACAGGTAATGACCAAAGAAAGCGTCTTGAACCCTTATGGAATGAGACCTACTTGGCCTTAGAGGCAACTGATCATAGTACTCCCAAACTGGTACAAGCATGCGGTCACCCTTGGTAGAAAGACCTGGGAAATGTCTAAGTGATGCAGCAGTATACACGAGATATGAGTTCATGTAGAAGGTGAAAGTAGTAGGGACGACTGCAAGTTGTTCACACAAAGCATCACTGATGATCTCACCCCAATAGATGTGCTGAGACTGCCTTATTAACATAATAAATTGGTACATCCGAGGTTCAAGAACATTGGAATGTTCCAATCCCATCATACGACTCAGAAGGGTAATAGTATCGCCGATCTCATTCTTGGAATCAGATCGATATAACTTAGCCCATTTGGTAAGCGCAGTGCGAGGTTCATGAATCCATTTGTTGATATGACACTTACAGTCTTTCTCCCTTTTGGCAAAGTATTCAGCTACACTTTGCTTTGAGATCTCTATATAGATGGTTTCAGAAGGAATTTTGAAAACCCTCTCTATAGCTTCTGCATCCAGGTGAATGATCACTTCTCCATCATCATTTTTAATAACTCGTGTCACTTTATCAAAATGATGGGCACATGCTAGAACAAATTTCGATTCTAGGGCAGCAACTGGAAAGGATGCGGCATGATGGATATGGCTGTCCGACAACCGTTGCATGTTCCCCTCCTTCGGATCTTCAATCCTTTGTATGAATTCGAACATCTCAACATGCCCTATCTCAGTATCCTTGATATGATCAAGGGAGGAGGAAACCTGTGATTGCGGAACTTCATTTTGGTATTTGTCATACTTGTATTTCATTTTTTTTGGAGTGGAAGATGATGGTAAATCTGTCATCTGAAATCAACTGGAAACGCTGCAATGTAAATCCAAGAGTATCAAGGCAATATCAAAGTCAGTATCTTTAGACATTTTTACTCGTCCAAATGGGAAAGTTCAACTTTTGTACTTTGGCTTTGGGAGAGGAAATATAAGAGGTGGAAAGATAAGCTTTTGACTTATTTTGGGTTTTGAAACATGTTTTGCAAGTACACAAGAGGGAAGTACAAACGTGCAATCGGGTTTCCAAATTCCGAATGCAACTATACTCGCAAAACACGAAGCATGAATAAATGAAAGGAGAATGAATTTGCAGTTTGGAAGTTGGGAATAACACATTTGCAATTGGTTTTTTAAATCCAAATGCAAACTTACTTACAAACTGAAAATCGAAGGAATGGATGAAAAATGGTATTTAGGCATGCGAGAAATGACGAAGATGACAAGTACAGATGAGGGAATTGGAAGCGGATAGGTAAAAATGAATTTCAAGAAGATCACTTGGAACTTTGCCATGCAAAAATGGGAAGAACTTTCAACTTGCAATCCGGATTTCAATACCCGAAATTGGGAAGAACTTGAATTTTTAATCATTGAAGCTTGTTTTTTGGACTAATGAAGGTTAAGTCTTTGTCCAAAAAGGGAAGAACACTCAAAACATATTCCTCTTCCAAATGATTGGGAAGAACACATCAAGAGGTAGAACTCTTTACACTTGCAAATCTCTTTGCAAATTTGGGAAGAACACATCTTTCTTATTTTGAATCTTGATTTTTGGACCAAAGAAGGTTAAGTCTTTGTCCAAAAAGGGAAGAACACTAATTTTCCTCTTACTTGCAATCGGGTTTTTAAAACCCGAATGCAAGTAAAGGAGGAGAAATTCCAAAGGGGAAGAACAACTTTACTTTACAAATTTCTTTGTAAAATGGGGAATTTCCTCTCATAAACCCATTATGAACATGAACAAAACTAAAACTAAAACAAGAAAATGCAAGGAAAGAAATTAAGAAAGAAAGACAAAAATAAAAATTACCTTGCAAAGTTGAGAAGAGATCCAAACTTGAACAATCAACCAAACATGGAAGATGAAGCCCTTTAAATAGAATTTAAACAATGGAAAAAACTTAGCCACGAATTGTGACAATAGAAAAACCGATTTGCTACAAAATTGCCATGTAAAAATGCCAAAGAAATGGTTCAAAACTGATTTTATTCATCATAAATCTCAAGACAAAGCAAAAAAGATTTAGGATTGTAAGCAAACCTCAAATGGGAAGAATGTGTATCTTAACAAAAACCCGTGACTGTTTTCTAGGGTCTTTTTACAAATCCGCAACCACAAATGCTCATAAAATGGTTTGATCAAAGCATAGAATCCAACGCATTTATGAAAGAGCCAAAAATGCCTTGAGATTAGATGGATTCAACCCCCCAAATCATAGTCAAAAACCATAAATGTGTGATTTAGAAAAACGGCCTCAAGAAGACAAATGGCGATAAAATGGTTTTGAATCCTTCAAAGTTGCAAGAAATTCACACTTGGAAGGAATCCCTAAATTTCCTCCAAGAAATCCGAACTCAAATCAGCTTGCAATGGCATGAAAGAATTTCGGGTTTTAGAAATAAAACAAGTAGTTTTACAAAATGTTCATATTTTTGCCTTTAAGGCAAATTTCGGGTTTTAGAAAAGAAATTACAAGTAAAATTACTTGTAATAGGGAAATAGAATTCTCTTTACAAGTGATTTCACTTAAAACATGTAAAGGGGTTTTAAAATCCCATTTACAAGTTTTTAAACACTTAAAGTCAAGCTACTGGTACTGGGGGTTTTAAAACCCCCATTACAAGTTTTTATAAAAACTTGCAATTGGAGAAAAATTTCCCTATAAACCTAAAAGCTTCAAAGGGGTTTTGAAAAACAAATTACCAGTTACTGGTAATCATCGAAAAATTCCCTTACATTGAAGCAAAAACATAGCAAACGGGTTCGAAACGCGACGAAATTCGAACCGTAGCTCGGGGATGGATCAACGATCGATCCAGCCCAAGGATGGGGCGAATTTCCGCCTCGGGAAGCCTGCCATAGAGTAATTTTTTTCATTTTTAAACAGAAAATTCTGTGATAGTCCAATTTTTGAAATAAAAAATTGAGGACAATACAATGACATCTTCTTTTGATATATCCCCCATGACGACTCTCCTGTTGTTCCAGCTGCTGACAAACTGCATGGAGAGACTTTCATCAAACCCAGTCATGGCTTCCATGAACGAAACAATGCCCCCTTCCTTGACATACATCCACACACAAGGGTCATTGCGGAAGCAATCATCAACAATGTCCGGCTCAACCCAGATTAAATCCTCCCCCATATCAGTTTCCTCCAGAGTGATGTTGGTAAGTAGTGCTGAACTGGTAATGGACTTGCAGAGGGAGAAACCAGCGTGAAGAGCTAGAATGATCAACAAAATTTTAGCCGAAGTGTGGTGAAAACGACAATAATTATCATTTAGGGTGCTTCCCAAGGCACACACTCGCCAGCTCCGATAAGCATGCAAAAGGACACCTCTTATCTCGTCCGCCAACTTGCAAAGAGCTTTATTTTGGAAAAATCTTGAACTCCAGTTATAGCAATAATTGTTCTACTTGCTATGGCCTATCAAATTAATGATTAAAAGTTGCAGCTGCAATCCGTCGGTAACACAAGTATAGGTAGCCAGACACGTCATCGCCTGGTGAAAGCGATGAAGATTATGGGGACCACCGTTGGCCACCTTGGCATATCCCGCCCAATTTAAATTTGAATTTCCCTCCTTCATCTTGATTTCGCAGAAAGACCAATACGTCCACCCGTAAAATAAACCATAGCAAATCATTGGTTGGTAAGGAAATTTTGATCTCTCCCTATGAGGGATTTTTGTCTGCAAAAAAGCGATACCAAGTGTCTCCAGCACTTCATACCTTTCATCTCAAGGCCCGCTGTAGCCAGGGAGTCCGCCACCGAATTGCCCTCTCTATAAATATGTTGAATGTGAAAGTCCTCCAGCCAAACAATCATAGACCATATGTCCTGGAGAATGCTGCTAATCATCCAGCTAATCCCAGAAACACCTTTAGTCGCCTCAATGATCAGCTTAGAATCCCCTTCAATGATCAATCTTTTAGCATCAATAGGGAGCCAATTTAAGTCCCCAGAAGAGCGCTAAGGCTTCGGCCATGTTACTCGAGGCTGAACCAAAATTTCTTGCATAGGCCAGAACCAGATTGCCCAAGCTGTCCCTTATAATTCCACCTCCCACCGCAACCCCATTGCGAGCGGCGCCATCAAAGTTGAGTTGAAACCATAAGGGGGAAGGGGCCGACCATCTAGTGTTGAGCCTCTCCATCTTTTTAGAATTGTCATATTAGAGGAAGTCGTCAGGCAGATTCCGTATCCTTAACCCAATTACAATCCATCTCCAAAGGGGCAAATTGCGGTTTTTTCCATTTGCAGACCAAAGTGTTCTCCTTGAGAAGCTTTTCCATTATGCCAACCACAATGTCAATAGAGTTGTTAGTATGACGGAAGATCCGGTTATCCCTTTCCTTCCAAATGTTCCAGCAGATATGAGGAGGGATGAGTTTCCAAAACTGTCTGATCGGGGGGTGAGCAGACGGGCACATCCAGTTGATGATAAACTGCTGTAAGTCTTCTAAGAAGGTCCAGGCGATGTTGAATTTCTGTAAGACTTTGTACCAGACCATGGAAGCGAAGGGGCAATGAATAAAGAGGTGATTGATGCTTTCCTCAACGCAATTACACAATACACACCAATTGGCCATCAGGAAGCCTCTCCTCTCAAGGTTATCAATGGCTAGGATCTTCCCATGCAGAGCTGACCACTAGAAAAAAAATATTTTTGGGATAAGCTGCGAATTCCAAACTTTCCTCCAGCTGTAGCAGTCATTGGTAGGAGCGATCAGGAGATTGTAGGCGGACTTGACACTGAAGGGACTCGAAGGGATTCTTAGCCCAGACATACTTGTCAGCATGAGGGAATTGGGGTATCCTGACCTCCTCAATAATAGACTAAAGATCCGTCGCCAAATGACCCAAATGAGTGTTATCTCCCAGACCATTGACAAGCCTCAACTAGTGGCGAAGGGGGGATATGTAATTCATCACGAGAGGACCAAGCGAGATCTTGAGAGTTCCCATGAGGCTACTGAAGCGAGTAAAGGCCAAGGGTCTATCCCCAATCCAATTATCCTCCCAGAATCTAATTTTCTCACCATTGCCCAACTGCCATTTTAGACCTCCCTTAAGCAGCTTCCGACTTTTGACAATGTTGTTCCATATTTTAGAGCCTGAAGGGAGGTCATGAGAGGATAAAAGGGAAGAGAAGGGGGTGTGGTTGAAGTACTTAGCCCACATAATCTTACACCAGTCAGCTTTGTCCATCACAAGACTCCATCCAATTTTAGTCAGCAAGGCCTTATTCAGGTCCGAAATTTTTCTGATCGCTAGGCCTCCCATGTACTTGGGTTTGCACACCACCTCCCAGTTGACAAGACTGAGTTTAGATTTTTGCTCCATACCCGTCCACAGAAAACTTCTTTGGATTTTCTCAAGTTTCTCAGCCATAGCAATGGAGATCTTAAATAATGATAGAAAATAGACCGGGACACCTTGAAGAGAGGCCGACAGAAGCTGGAGTTTTCCAGTGCTGCTCAGAGTTTTTCCAGTCCAACCAGCAAGTTTCTTTTGCATTCTTTCCAGAATAGACTCCCAGAACTGGGGGGTAACCTCCTTAATCGTGAGGGGAAGGCCCAGGTAGGAATTGGGGAGATTAGCAGCACAACATTTAAGAATTTGGATAAGTTTACTTTGGAGATTCCTATCCATGTTGAAAAACTAAATTTTGCTCTTATTATAGTTGAGAAGTTGTCTTGAGGCCAAGGCGTAATCCTCCAACAAGTGTTTCCATTCTTTAGCTTCAATAACAAACGATTGGCCAAACAGGAAAGTGTCATCAACAAATTGCTGCATAACCACCGGGAGAAGGGTAGAAGCCGCTTTCACTCCCGAGATTCTTCTATTCCTGATTAAGTGGGAGAAGTTACTTCTCAGAACTTTTGCCACCATAATAAACAAATAAGGTGAAAGAGGGTCCCCCCTGCCTTAGGCCTTTCCCAACCTTGAAGAATCCCCAAGGGGTGCCGTTGACAATCACCGAGTAGTGAACACTTTCCATAGCCACCTTGATAACATTGAGGAATCTTCCCCGGAATCCCATCTTGGATAGGACATCCTACAAGAAATTCCAGTTAACTTTATCATAAGCCTCAGAGATGTCAAGTGTAAAAGCCTTACCTGAGTTGCGACTCTTCTCCATGGAATGGATGACTTCATGAGTAGTTATGACCGCATCGAGGATCTGCCTTCTCGGAACAAAACCCCTCTGAGAGGGGCTAATACATCTATCAAGAAGGGGTTTGATTCTGTTGACAACAACTTTAGAAAAGATCTTGTAAACCGAATTGCACAGGCTGATAAGACGATAATCAGTTATAAACTTAGGATCTAGAACTTTGGGAACCAACACAATGAAAGTATTATTCAATTTCTTTAGTATGTTCCCCGTGCGAATGATGTCCTTGGTGGCTTTGATTAAGTCATACTTCACAATTTCCCAAAACGCCTGAAAGAAGGTCGGAGGGAAGCCATTGGGGCCTGGGGCCTTAAAGGTAGCCATAGCAAAAACCGCCTCTTTAACTTCCTCTTTAGACACTTGACACATCAGCAGCTCATTGTCAGCATCATTCAGGACTTGAGGAATAAGATTGAGAAGCTTATCACTTACCTCAGTAGGTTCTCTCGCTTTGTCATTAGTGTAAGCATTAGTAAAGTAAAGAGAAGCCCATTGCCCAATCTTGTTAGTCCCCACCAATTCTTCATTTCTGTCATTGAATATGGAATGGATAGTGTTTCTCCTTTTATGCTTTGTAGTGTTAATACATGATAGCCTCGGTAAGATAAATGATTGAATGAGAGATAAATGAAGTCTCTCATTCAATCATCTATCCTATCGATAAACTATGATGAAAAACTTCAAGCTATTGTTCCTGCATTTGATGATCATTCTTCAATTTGTATATGTTCAATCATACTTGTAAAGTTTGATCGATGCTTAACTATCGATAATCATCGATTGTAAATCTCATAGCACAGAATACCGATTAGTATCGGTTTACATTATAATGTATGCACTCCGATTAATATCGGTTATCATATTAACTGTGAATACCAATTATTATTGGGCTTAACCAATGCATACCGATTAATATCGGTTGATATATTAAACGGTGAACATTGATGGTTATCGGGCTTAACTAATACATACCGATTAATATCGGTTGTCTTGCATATGATAGACACGCTGATTGAGTATCGGGTGGTTTGCTAAGTATACACTGATTGGTAAATGCTACGATAAGTCAAAGGGTGCGATCAAGTAATGTCTTGATCGATCATGTCTAATAGACATGACTGGTCAAGGCATTGCTTGATCCTCCATGCTTACATATATATATCAATCGGCATTTGTGAGAAAGACATCGAAATCAATAAATGCTCCTCTCACCTGCAATATACACGAATATAATCAGATTTATCATATTAAAGATATAATACATAGTCAAAGGAAAATATAGCCTTGAATATAACTTGCATCTTGAATTGAGAATTGAATAACATTTACATGAAGCAGACCTGTGAAAGGAGGAGGTGTTCCTATCCCCCTCAGTTAACCACTCGATCTTGGATCTTTTCTTCCAAAAGATCTCTTCAAAGCTCATGATTTCTTTCCATTTTTGTCTCCAACGTTCCTCCTCTTTGTGGATATCCATCGAGGTGACCCCCTCAACAATGATTCTCTGGAGGCGGTCCAGTTTGGTTTCAACCTCCTTTCTCTTAAAGATGTCACCAAAGGAAGATTTATTCCAAGCTCTGACCTCCCTTTTGATTATCTCCAGCTTTTTAAAGATTCTAAACATAGCAGAACCTTGAATAGGGGAGTTCCACCATTTTTGTATGCATTGTTTGAAATCTGGGTGAGAGTGCCACATAATCTCAAACCTAAAGGGTATGGGGCTCGAGACCGGCCTATCAACCTGAGAAAGGAGGATTGGGAAATGGTCAAAAATAGTGCAAAGGAGGTTCAAGAGAGGAATTGTTGCAAGGTCCCACTTAGCTGAGACCAGAAATCTATCCAACTTGACTTGAATAAGATAAGAGCCTTTTTTGTTGTTAGACCAGGTGAAAGGATTCTCTTGAAGATCTAGATCTAACAGGTCATTTTTCCTAATGAAGTCAGCAAAGTCAAGCATGCTATCGGTGTAATCAGTTAGACCACCTAACTTCTCCGAGGGATAAAGAACTAACATGAACATTGCCTCCTTATTATTAGCCATGAAGATAGAGATTTCCTCCCAGACCAGAGCTCGGCCATTTCTAGTATTAGGAGCATATATGTTGAAAAAGTACTAGGAAAAGTTATTCAGAGTGAACCTTATAGCAAGAAAACTGTGAGAAAGGCCAACAGCGTTCCCATCCAACTTACTCTTATTCCAGAGAGTCGCAACTCCACCTGAAGCTCCTTCGGCCTCACTATAATAGAATGCAGCACCAGGCCATATACTGTCCACAAGAGAAGCAAAGTTTTGATAGGTCATTTTCACTTCCTGGATTAGAATAATATCAACCTTATTGGTTACTATGCATTGCGTAAGAGCATACTGCTTTTGAGGGCTGTTTAAGCTCCTTAAGTTCCACGAAAGGAACTTCATTTCTTGCCTTTTTGAGATGTCTCCAGAGTTAATTGCCGCCCACTGGCAATTTCTCTGGCCATTACCTTAGTTCTGAGGGTCATCTTAGAGGGTCTACCTAGTTTAGAGTCATTGCCAACATTTGCCTTCCTATTTCCTTAGTCTTTCTTTTTGGTTTTTGCCATTCCTCTTTCACTTTATCCACAAGCAAAGACGGGGCAGATCGACTACCTTGAGAGAAAAAGGTTACAATGATCTCCCTAGTAGATTCCATACAAGTAGCTGTAGAAGAGGAACTCGGATCCAGGTCGTTCACTTTGGGGGGCGTGGGGGCAGCCCCTACACACCATATACTCCTCCCGTTTCCCCCCATAGTATTGGGATTCAACATTTTAAGCAAATTTGGGGTAGCCTCATTGTAGTCCTTCTTCTCTCTGAAGCACTCAACTTTCAGTCCTTCTTGTTCTACCTTCCTTTGGGAGATCTCTCCCTCTTCTAGGTCTGGATCCATGCAGTTCCCCGAGGAGGGGGGTGCCGCTTTGGGGTCAGGGGTCTTCATCATATTAAGAATACCCTCCAAGAAGGGGTAGCCCTCCTCAATAGGAACTTGAGAATCATCCCTTTCCTTCGAGTCCTTGACCGGATCCTCAATTTTGTCAGTAACAGGGGGACTGGGGGAGGGGGGGCGCATTCTGAGTCGAGTCCTCATTGACAATTCCCAAGGAGGACAATTTCTCCTTTTGTTATTCCTCCGGAGCAGGAGGCGGAGGGGTTAGACAGTTAGCTATGACATGGCCATGTTTTCCACATCTTTGGCAATAAAGGGAGGTGTTCTCGTAGACAATAGCTTGTGTCCATTTACCCCATTTAGATTTGAGAGCGATGAAGTTAGGGAGGGGGTTGTTAACAGCCACATTCACACATAGGCGAGCATAAACGAGTTTGGACTTTTGCATCGTCACATTGTCAGCAGCAACGAACTGACCAAAAGAGTTGCCAATCCATCTAAAAATGGTGTCGTCCCAGAATTCCAAAGGGAGGCCAGGGAGTTGATCCAAACCGGCGCAAGTCTGAGGATATCAGCACTAGGGTCAAACTCCGACTTCCACTTAGAGAGGGCCAAGCAGTGTTTGCCATAAGACCAAGAACCATAGATAATGTAAATAAAGTCTTCTTCAGCAGTGAACTTGAATAAAAAGAGCCCACCCGGCATAACGGAGACAGAGACACTACCTTTTAGTTTCCATCTCGAACCAGCCCATCTTCTGACCATGTCTATTGTGGGTTTGAAGGCCAAGAATCTCCCCACTAAGAAGAGGTGTAGGGATGAGGCGAT
This sequence comes from Cryptomeria japonica, assembly GCF_030272615.1. Lineage (NCBI taxonomy): Eukaryota > Viridiplantae > Streptophyta > Pinopsida > Cupressales > Cupressaceae > Cryptomeria > Cryptomeria japonica. Next base: position 510,629,864 of record NC_081408.1, read on the forward strand.
ATTATCCATAGTACCATCGATCGTGGGTCTGAAGGCCAAGAATCTCCCCACTAAGAAGAGGTGTAGGGAGGAGGCGATATTATCCATAGTATTGTCGGGGAGACAAATTTCAGGACCATCCTCATCAGTAGTGACCTTTAGTATTTCCAACAAGAGTGCCTTTCCATGTGCTTACTTGAGCCTCCCAAGATAAAGGCCCTCCCCTGCGGAAACAACAACCATCAACCATCAACCATCACAGAAATTCAAAGTTAGCTGAGAGCGGGAAAGTTGCATGTTGAGTTTGGAACATAAAGACTTTTTTATTCCACTGGTGCATATTGTGGAATTGGGTTTGATAAATATTTGCCGTGGCTTTCAATAGTTTGGCTGCGAATATTATAAAGTTCAGAAAAATAAATATTAAGTGGTAGCGATTGGGCAAAAGAATATTAGTATTTCCAGATTTTATATTCGCAAGCCAAAGATGGTGTGACTAAGGTTTGGAGGTGAAATATTAATTTGTGCTGACTCCCTAATGTCCTCATAAGGTCGATATATTAAGGTTTGATATATTGGTGGAAATTATAAAATCGATAGCTTTCCTATCGGCAGTGCAAATAATATTCCGGAAGCATTTAATTATTTATTTATTCTGCGGAAGGCATCATTTTAATATTTTATTGAAGGCTACAATTCTTCTAATGTTAGCCGTTTAATATTTTCCTATCGGGCTTATGTGGTATTGGCTTTCCTGCTGATTGTATTTCATTGTGCGATATGAAATGATATGCGGATGGTTGACTGGGCATAGACATTGAAGGCACCCTGTTCATGCGGGGTTAGTCAGGGAACAAGACTCTTGGTATAATGGAAACTTAAGCTTGGTCGATTCCTTCTGTATTTGCACAGGAGCATATTGGGGGTCAAGGTTGGATTTTTTGAGGAAAGAGTTTTGTATATTCAGTTTGTACAGAAGTTCCAGGCCAGAGTATGGGTTGCGGTTAGTGATCCAGGAGGGAGTTTTTGACAGAGTTTTGGGGTTGGTATTTATCTACTTCTGTGTGTTTAAATGTTGAATCTTAATGTTAGCGCTTTTCAACGCTAAACATTAATACCTTCATATATCGGTTGCATTTACTGTTTTTCCATACCTGTACAAGACTCTGATGATATGAAACATGGTTGACAAAGGGCATATCTGTTAACCTTTGTTCTTGAAATAAAAAAATAGTTGTATATCGTCCTGAAACAATTGATCTTCAGTGTCTAATTATTCCTCTGTTCTCCTTAATATACATATCAGTGGCTTGAAGTTCTAGAATTGAATGTTATCAAGTGTGTAATTTGAAGGAATTACTTGAGCTCTCCTAATATTCCCATTTAGGAACTTTTCAGTGTTCCAAACATTTGAATTTTACAAGATGTAGCTTTCTCAAATAAACTCTGGATATGAAATGTTTGCTTTATAAGGAAGGTAATTAATTTTTAAGCATTTGAAACCCTGACTTGACAAAATGGGTCGGTTAGACTCAGAAACACATTGGTAGTAATAAAAATGAAATATAGTCCAAGAAATCATAAACCTAAAAGCCAAACTAACAAAAAAGTTAATTGCGAAAATGAAGATGCTATTTATAATCCTTAAAAGAATCTAAGAAACCAACATGAATTAATCATCTGAAAAAAGCGGCAACTCGAAGTATGTTTAATCAAGATACTGAAGTAGCTTGTAGAAAGAATTTTTATGATCTAATCAAAATATAAATGTTTAGTTATGAAAGTATAGAGTAAGTTATGTCATCCAAATAAGTCCTCTCTGATGGTTTCAGATTTAAAAATCAAATAAAAAGATTAAAATCAAACAGAAGGTTTCTTTTAGTGATTAAAGGAGGCATGCTGGCTTAAAAGCAAGATTGCATCATACACTAATGAAATTTTATTCTAATTTATGCATTTGTGCTAACCAAAGAATCTTTGTCATCGAGAACAACATTATTGAAGGAGAAAAATGAATCTTTTGGAACCCTAAAAATCTTACATGTAGGTTTTTCTAAAAACCTCAGTTTTTTCATGCTCGTAAAACCTTTCATTTTAAAAAAAAATCTGTTTCATTTAATAATTAACTAGAAATAAAAAATGATCTGTTTCATTTAATAATTAACTAGAAATAAAAAATGTGAATTAGGAAGTCCTAAAATACATTAGATTTGTGTTATGTCTTTTGGCTGTTTTCTAAGTGTCATTTATATTGATTAAATGTTTGTAGGTTTCAAAAGCTCTACCACAAATCTCACAGATAAAGACTTGGATGTTGGTGCAGAGTTCGATAAATATTTTGAAGGGATGTTTCTCTGAGCTCAAACACTATCGATTCAAGAGTGACAGCATGTTTTTCCCCCTTGTTCTAGGATGTATATATTACCTTTAAAATCACAGGGAGAAATAAATATATAGATAGTTAGCCTCATCAAGAAGTTTCTTTCTTTCTATCCATGCGTGTATATATATAATTCATTACAATATTATCAATTGTAATCTTGAAAATATCTGGTTATGGTAATGATTATTACCATAGTGTGCATATATATCAAACAAAATATTGTTTTATTCTTTAATTTGCAATGGTAATATAGATAATACCATGCTAAAATTTAATGGCTATGGTCCACATCATCTTGTTACGTCTTAAAGGATCATATCATATTAATATGTATTGTTTTCTGATAATATGACGTGAGAAATTCACTCTTTTAGATTATGAAGAAAAATGATGGTAAATATGTCTAGCTCCTTGCTTTTACTTTGTCTATGATTTTGCAATTTTTATCATTTGCAACGTGTTATTGGTAGATATTATTATTTTTCAGCACTAATTGGTACATCTGTATCTTAAAATTTTTGGCAATTAATGTCATATCATACGGTATTGAAGGTCATAATAAATATTTTAGTTCACCATTGCTTTCTTAACAAAGGTTGCCCAAAGACTACAAAATGAGCTATCATTTCTTGATATAATTTAATTTGTTTTATTGATATTATCATCTCTTTAATTCGTAGACACATTTATTTATGATCTACTACATTTGTTTCTGATCTACTTCATTTGTCACAATGATGTTGAATTTAATGTTTTTACCTGAAATTCTCTTAGCTACTTGTTTCTTATGTGTTTCCTTTCTTCGTAAAATAAAAAATAATTTATTAAATGTCATATTAGTGTGGAGTGTTGAATGCTTTTTCTCTTTCAACTCTTTTTGTAATATGAGTTAATCAAGGATGTCATCTATCACATCATCATTATTGTTGTTGTTATTGTTATTATTGTTATTTTATTTATTTATTCTTATTTTTATTATTGTTGTTGCTGCTATTATTATTATTATTATTGTTATAATTATTTTTGGTCTGTAATAGTATATATTTATTATTGGGTATGCGCATGATCATGGTGGGCTAAATTAGGTCCTTAAGTGACAATAAGAATTTAGAAAAACAAAGTTGGGCAAATTGACGTAAAAATTTGAATAAGTTTCAACTATTTCAAAAATTTGTAAGAATAGAATCTGTCTATTTGACGAAAATTTGAAATTTCATTGTAGTTGTACTAAAATTTCAAGAAAAATGGAAGTAGTAGGTGTCTGTCTTACCACCCTAACCACAATCAAATCATAATTTTTTTTTAATTTTTAGATATAAGTAGAAGACTCATGTCCGGATGTGACACATTTAGTTGTTGTGAAGTAAATAATTAATTATGATTTTTTTACACCTTTTTAAAAATATAAAAAACTTGTGTGTCTAACCACTATAACTTGGTCAAAACTTTATGAAATTCTTTTTTTTTAATCTTATAGTATGTGAAACATGTTTCAGATTCAAAAAATGTGGTATCTTTTGAAAGTTGTAGATGTTTTCCAATTAGCTTATGAATCAAGACTTCAGTCATAATTCAAATAGAAAATGAATAATAATAATAATTTATTAATTTCAAGATAAGACGTAATTCATAAAAACTTTTAAAACACGTTTTTTGTGTTGACTTTCCAGGATTGGCATGTCCAAGTCAAATCCTAAAGTAAACACGAGGGAAAAATGGAGGGAAAAAATTATGTTAGAAAAAATAGATATTCGTATTTAATGGATATTTGTTTCTTGATGTCATTGTTGTGATGTTATGTTATCCAAAATGGTTATCCGTTATGGAAAAAATTAGAAAAACACATTTTAGTAAAATTGGTGTAACAAAATTTTGATTTTTTACAAGCGTTGGAAAGGTGATTCAAATCTCTACGCTATGGAATAGGTACTGTTTCTATATTTTATATTAAAAAATAATTATAATTAATAATTTAAGTTTATCTTTCATTTTTGAAACATCGAAAGGTCACAATTTTTTCATATAAATTCTCTCTTTTATGAATTTTATGTAACATCATCTTAAAATACTTGAAACATTAAATGAGTAATTAATAATAGAAAATTTAGGAATTATACCGAGTGTAGTATTTTTTGGTAAACCATGTTATCTCTTTGTTCCTTTTTTTACCTCTCTCCTAAGATCTAAATATATAACTCCCCCTATTTGCTGCCCCCTCCCTCTCTTTTGTCCATATTTACACCTCTCTCTCTCTCTCTCTCTCAAGTTCTACATTTATATTTCTACCTCTTCATCACTTCCTCCTTTATCTCACTCTCTCTCCCCTAAGATCTAGACTAGTCTCTCTACATCTTCTTCCCATCTCTAGCAGCAAAATTTAGAGGGGAGGAGAGAGGCAGAGGGAAATGTCAACAAAGGGAGAGGGGGAGAGAGGTGAGGTGAGGGTAATTTGGGGGAAGAGAGAATGAGAGAGAGAGATGGAGGTGATTAGGTGATAGGAGGGGGGAGAGAGGCAAGTGTCGAGAGCTTGCTCCGATATGTTGTTTTTCCTGCCTGCGGGATTTTCTTTTTTTGATAGTCTCTATCTATGTTAAGGGTCAACGCCCTAGTTAATGCTGTTTTTTTTAATAAAAAACAATGTCATTCAACCTTTTATACAACTATTCATAGATGAGAACAACTATGGTTATACATTCTCACAAAACCCTACATAAAACCAAATACAAAATGGTTATTTTTATGTTGAGCCAATGCCAATATAGCATGAATTTTTCTTCCACAAGTCTTGGAAGCTTTGAGAAAATATTATTTTATCAACACAAATGGATGAATTGGGTTTAAAAAATTGAATTGTGACTTGATAAAAGTGATGTTGGGATGACCAAAAGCCACTATATTTTTACATAATTGCTTCTTATGGTGAATGGGGCCTATTGTATGGTTATGTGATGATGGATAGATAATTTGTCATTTTAATGTTGATATATGATGGAATGGTGTGTTAGACAATGCAATATGTATGTAGAATTGATTCCACCATTAATTTCACTTCTTATCATAATTGTTCTTATAAACAAATTGTTGGAACCTACAAAGACTCTTCAATATAGTAGATTGAGAGACTAGCATCCATACTACTATGCACATCTTCTTCTATGGAAGTTTAAACTCAACAATGAAGAGACAACAAAAAACATTTTTAGTTTTTTGTAATATTCTTGTGAAAGTCCTAAAAATTAAAAATCTCAAAGAAGTAAAATATTGTTTAGCATTAAAGTACATACATTATCTTACATCAAATTGTTGGTGTAAATTATGTCTCATAATTACACTTTACTTAAGTTGACTTAGGATAATGCATCTCATAGTAGTTTGCATATGATACACTTAGGGAAGTGTGCACATAGGGATGATGCATGTAGGAAAAATTCCACCTTTTGTGGTCTTATCTTGTTGTTATATTCCACTTTTGGTGGGTGATCCACTTCTTGTAGAATATTTTATTATTTCTCCTACCTATCCTCACCTACCCTTGTTTCTCATTGAGCCACATATCATCATTGTGTGCTCACATATCCATATAGATTTTCCTTTATAAGCAGACTCATCTTACATTGTATGTAATGATCTAGTTGATAGTATTTGCATCTTGATTAGAATAGAGTTTATTGTTATCAAATCTATTGTCTCTCTTTTGTGCTATTCATCGTGCTTTTGATCTTGGCTATATTTAACAAATTCTTACATGGTATCAGAGCCATTGGGGCTTGATTGAGTAGTCTTTTTGGAGAGATTTTGGAGCATTCATTTTTTGGATATGAGGAGTTGCACATTTTGGGGACATCCTATGGCAATTTCGACCTCACTGATGCGTTTGAGAGGCCATTTCCATGACTTTTGAGTATAAATTCGCCTATTTTTGGTGAAAAGTGCATTTTGGGCTTCAGAGGAAATTTTTTGCCCATTTGGGCAATGTACGATACAATTTTCAAATATAATTTTTTTTTTTTTAATTTTCTGCGAAAATATTTTAAATTCCATATTTTTTATTTTCGCAATTTTTCTTTTATATGTAAAAGTTTAAAAAATAAAAAATAGATACATTGTTTTAGGGGGGGGCGGGGGGGGGGGGGGGTTTCCACTCCCCGCCAACGTATCACCATTAATTTCTGTAGGCTATACAACTTGCTTGGGCCTTGCCGCCCTATTTTCTTTGGACACCGATGCTTCTTCTTTAGCAACCTCCCAACTCATTCCTATCAGCTACCACTACACTTCCGCTAGCCGACCGCTCCTTCGTCGAGCGTTGCCGCTTCCCAGCCGCTCCACCCGACTTGGCTCCCACAAATCTCTACCGTGGTCGCCGCCCCGCTCCTCGCTACTGCCTTGCCACCCAGCACCTCAACTCTCCTCCAACGACTCACTGTCCCTTCACCCAACTCTATCACAGGGCTCACACCAGTGCACACACGACGCCTCCTGATACACCCACACAATGTTCCCCACAACACGTAGTTGTCATGCAGACTCTTCCTATTTGCTCACATGACATATACATCTGCAACATGGCATTCAGTCATTGCACCTCTTTGCACACATAGTCTGCCATGTAGAAGAGTAGGATTGGTAGTCCTAGTGGCCAACACATGTCAATATGGACACGTTGTCACCAAGTCAGTGTATGAAAAGCCACATCATCTACCACATGTTGGGTTGTACATACAGTCAGCCCGCCATGCTGTCCGACAGTACAATACTATCAGAGTATAGATGCCACATAAGCACAACTGCATCAACTTTCCATACATCCATGTCACACATACGAAACAAGTCAGAATTTGACACGTGTCACTCTCGTACGGTACAGGTAAGCCACATAGGGGGTGTAACGATTTGGTGATGGCCAAACAACCATAAAATTTAATCAATTGAAATGTTGATGTCAGCACTACGTTAGCCCATTTTTTGAAATATTTTACTCCCTCTCCAATGAACTTTTTGATTTTGCAAGCGAACTTTGGAGGTCCATCAGTCACTCATTTCAGCTCTTTTTATAGTGATTTTTTTTATTTGGGCTAATTTTTCATGCTCTTTGTAGTGGTGGTGGTGTTTTCTTTATTTTGGTAGACAAATTTTTCAGAATTTTTAATTTTTCACAACTATACTTGTCCAATCCTCGATTTTGCAACTTCAGAGGCTTTGTTGAGGCTCATACGACATCCTTTTTAGGTGCCATTTTTTTGAAAGTGCATAATTGTTCATCTACTTTCATGCGGTGATATCATATTTTCACCATTTTAAGTAGAAAATGTACTTTCAATATTTGGTCATTTTTTGATGCAGAGCATCATGGACCCTCCCACAATCACACTACAACTCTTCATTCTTTCTTCTTGTTTGTAACAACATTCACCTATACAAGGCTTACAAAACAATAATCCACCTATAGATTCATTCAACTCGCCATATCTGATCACACATTTATATGTCACATCACTTTTCCAATCTACAACACTAGGATCAATAACAAGATCCCAAAACAAGGCCTTTCTTCCAACTCTCTAGACTCTACTCAATGCACCCAATCAAGGATAACAACCCAATGGTTTGTTCCAACACTTCTAATAGTCTTAAAACATCACAAAAACCATAACAAAAGTTTCTACAAACCCCAAAACTCAGGCTCAAACTCCTAAACCCAAACTGCCCCCTCTAGGCTTCAATCCTACTAGCCCTCCAAATCGGGGAAACACAACTTTTCTCAAAATCCTTCCAAAACACCTGACAAATAAATTGTATATTTAGATACCCTTTTTGAATATCTATAACATATCCCAAAACTAGGTATGACTCCTTTGGACCATTGCACAGAATCAGTACCCTGTCACCCTTTGAAGTAGGCCTAATTATGCCACTTTTACAAAGCAACCACCCTAAGAACACAACCCCAAGACTTATAACCCCAAAAAACTCTCTCCCTTATGCTAAACCATAGATTTTCAAGGTTTCAAGTTATGCCACTTTCATTTATATGCACAACCACCAAACCCTCCTTTTAAGGTGCATAAAACTAGGGCTTCCTAGATCTAGGCCTTCCAATCACATCCAAAACCAACCAGGGGTCTTGAAATCACGTATTCAACATATCTACACACTTTCCATCATAAAAAGTGGCACTCCTTAGGGTAGATCTCTTAGACCTACACCATGGCACCATTCTTGTACCCTTTTTTCAAGCAAAACTCCACCCTAGTGTTAATGCATGATAGCTTCGGCAAGATAAATGATTGAATGAGAGATAAATGAAGTCTCTCATTCAATCATTTAAACATGCATTTGTTAGTATAAACAAAAGGGCACGATTAAGTAATGTCTTGATCGGTCATGACTGATTAAGGCATTGCTTGACCGTGTCCCATTTGTTATATACTTATATTGAGTGGCATTCATGAGATAGCATATAGAAAAATAAATGCTCCTCTCACTTGCCATACAAAAGAAGATAGTCAGATTTATATTTTAATCAATAATACATAGAACAAGATAATTTTAATTCTGATCCATAAATTTAACATGGTATCAGAGCCAAGTTTCCTAATATAAAGCCTAACCACTTGAAGGAAGATCTGATTAAGATCAAATTGATATCTCCTTGAAAGTTTGTATTTTAAAATGACGAATGGAATCAGATTCGAAGACAGACTTGAAGGTGCCTCAAACTATGATTCATGGAAACTACAAATGATGTTGGTACTAAGGAAGAATGAGTTAAACACAATAGAGTATCCTTCTAAACCTGATGGAAAAGACGAACAGAGTCAGTGGGAATAGAACAATATTAAAGCAATGGAGTTATTAGTAGATGGAGTAAAGAGTCATCTACTACCTATCATTACAAGGTTAGATTCTGCATATGACATGTTCAAAGCCTTGAAAGACATGTTTGAGATTAACAAAACGAGCAGAATCTTCACACTTAAAAATCAACTTTCTAATATTAAAATGAGTAAAGAAGAAACTATCACTTCATATTTTATGAGGATAATAGAATTAAGGAACCAACTCTCATCAATTGGTCACATTTATGATAATAAGGAGCTAACATAGATGATAACTCTAAATGGGCTCCCTATCTCATGGGAAAACTTTAGACAAGGAGTTAGTGCTCGATCCAAAGTTCCCAAATTTGATAGACTAAAAGCTGACTGCATTCAAGAAGAGTGTAACCTAATATTAAGAGGAATCATGAAAGCCGTTGATGAAGATGTTCAAGTTCTAGTCTCTAGTTTGAAAAGGAAAAAGGACAAAAAGATATATGGTAATCGATCATTCAAGAAGCCTAGAGACTCCTCTAAAGTACAATGTTTCATATGTGACGAATATGGCCACATTGCAAGAACTTGTCCTCTCAAACTTAAACTACAAGCGTCCCTTGCTGAAGTCAGAAATTCAGACGTATATTCAGAAAAATATGTTCTCTAGAAGAAACTCAAGATACCTTGTGATTGAGAGGGAGCTTACTAATAAAGATTGAGCACTTCCGAGGTAAAAAGTGTAAATATTAATTATTTTATGGGCACTGTGTAAATCATAAGGAAGTGACGACTTCCAAATGATTTCCACTTCTATTTTTGAGGTTATTGGAAAGTGACGATCTTACAATAACTCAAGATTGTGGATAGAATCACCGACTGAGGCAATTCACGTAAGAGATTGTGGATAGAATCGCCGACAGAGGCAATCCACACTTGAGCTCATGGATAGATTCGCCGATTGAGGCAATCCATGTAAGAGCTTGTGGATAGAATCGCCGCCTGAGACAATCCACACAAGAGCTCATGGATAGAATCACCAACAGAGGCAATCCATGTGAGAGCTCATGGATATAATCGCCGACTGAGGCAATCCACACGAGATTGTGGATAGAATCGCCAATTGAGGCAATCCACACAAGAGCTTATGGATAGAATCGCCGATAGAGGCAATCCACTCAAGAGTTTGTGAATGGAATCGCTGACAGAGGCAATTCACATCTTGAAACTATGGTCCCAGTATAAGCATCATACGATTTATGAATATTGCTCCCAATACCTTTTATCTTGCCTAGCTAAGAGGGAGTGTTAATGTATGATAGCTTTGGTAAGATAAATGATTGAATGAGAGATAAATGAAGTCTCTCATTCAATCATTTAAACTTGCATTTGTTAGTATAAACAAAAGGGCACGATCAAGTAATGTCTTGATCGGTCATGACCGATCAAGGCATTGCTTGACCGTGTCCCATTTGTTATATACTTATATTGAGTGGCATTCGTGAGATAGCATATAGAAAAATAAATTCTCCTCTCACCTGCCATACAAAAGAAGATAGTCAGATTTATATTTTAATTAGTAATACATAGAACAAGATAATTTTAATTCTGATCCATAAATTTAACACCTAGGGTATCAACCACCCCCTTACTGATCTCTCTTGCATGCAAAAATTCTAGTAGAAATTAATATACATCAATAATGACTCATTCCACAAGAAAAAGCAACCACATAAAGTGAAATGGGTCACATTTGCATTGTGACTCTCAAAAATCCCCTAAAACAATCACCTACAACAGATTTTAGGACAACCAATAGAAGTGTATCAGATTTGAATGTAAAACCTTCAATAACAGCATCAAATGATAGTACAAACACTCCTCTACATTTACAAATGCATTTCTAATAAAAAATGAAGCAAATAAGAAGAGTTTCAGACCAATAAAGTGCAGATTTTAACCAAAAAAGTTCATGGAAACTGTGATATTCTATTAATTACCAATTGCCTTTACATTCCAAATCTATATATCTCCTTCTTTTGGCGTCTAAATCAATGTTTAAATACATCTCCCTTCATGATAACCGACAACCAACTCTTAACTACCCATTCATCCACTTTGTGGGTGTTTACAACTTTAATTTATTGTCAAATTGACACTTTTAGTTGTCAATTGACAAGTTTTTAACCCTTTTGCATCTTGACACTTTCTAATCAACTTTATTACATTAATATGGTCACACAAGACCTTATGAAACTTAAAATTCTCATTAAAAACTTATTCTACCCATTGAACCCCGTTACATTACTCATTTTGACATTATTTGCCCAACATGGCAATTTTGACAACTTATTACAAAATAACTCATTACATGAGTTTGATGACTCCAAATGGCAATATTAGCCATGTTTACAATATCAAATGGTCATAATTGACCTTAAAACATAAATGTCTCCTTGATCTTCATTGTGGCCTCGTGATGGCTATGCTTGACTTGGGTGTTCTACACCATTTTTGGCCTAATTGGTACTTGTAATTTGCTTGGATCTCAGTTTAGATCTCTTGCAATATTTGTTTGAGTCTCTTATAGCTTATTTGAGGCACTTGTAAAATTGAAATCATAAGTCCAGTTTGTCATTTTTTGCAAGTGGCGCATTGTACATGCACTAAGTATAAAATGCCAAATCATCATTTTGGGGGGTTCTTTGATTTAGTGAATTTAGGGGGGTGTCTTGTTTGATTGTGCCTCTCTTTTCTTTGTGCTCTTTCATTTTGTTGCTATTGGTTCTCCTAAATTTCCACTTTTAACTCCACATAACTTTCATGGAAAATTGATGTATGTAGTAAGATAATGGAAATGGGATTAAATCAATATATTGATGGAACTATCACTGCACCAGCTAACCCTAATGCTCACATAGAATGACTCGCTTAAAATGTTATTGCAATAGGGACATTAAGGAAGTATGTGTCAAAGGATCTCATCTTTCACATTGAGAAGTGTAAAACAGTTTAGCTTGTGCTAGGAGATATAGACAAGGCCCCAAAAACACAAGAAAGAAGGTTGGGGAAGACAAGACTACTCACAAACACACAAATCCACATCCAAGGGAACACAAGACACAAACAAGAATAAAAATACAGCAACTAGGACACTCCAAAGGCCAACAACCAAACATGATAGGATACTAAAGTACATAAAAGGAAGAGTGTCATCACATAGCCTCAATATGGGTTACCTTGGTAGTTTATCCCTCTCCAAACACCAAACCCCAACCCCCATTCAAGAGCTCATGTGAAACCAAACAATCCTTTCGTGAAGACAAGGAAATATGATCATGCTAGCTCCAAACTTCCCATGGACATATAGGCCTTCCCAATCCCATCCTATGTCTAAGAAAGAACATAAGGCCATGGGTGGGGCACCATAAATTATCTTATTAATGTTTAATTCCATCCCAAATTTTTAATTAAGGTTATCACTTGTATTACACAACTCTTCAATGAGTTACCATGGCTACCACTTTGGGCCCTGACCCCCATTGAGAGCCGCTCCCTCTTAATGCATTTAACTATCCTAACCTTTAAGGTTCAAGTAAGGAAATCATAAGCATCATAATCACAAGAGTAGCATTAATGAATCCATCCCCCAATGGATACAACATATAATAAAAAATAGGACTTCCATAGGTCCCTACCAACAAGGGATACATCCTATTCAAAACCACATATGAATGCACAATTCTCTAAAAGATTTTACAATAGGGCATAGGAATGGGCCTCTATTCACCATATCCTACCCAGATTAGATCAGAAGATATAAGAAAAATAACTTGAATCAGCATGAATCCACTCTCAAGTTTAGATTGCACAACTGAAATTAGACTTTCCATACAAGACCCTATCAATAAGGATTAAGTCTTGAAACTAAAACAAAAACATAATACACCAATTCTTCTAAAACCAAACATAGGAAAGGGTATGAGGACACCAATCCAACCAAAATGAGACCAATCAAACCAAAATTGCATGACTAACAAGGTACAAGACCAAATAAGCCTCTGGGACAAACCAAGAGTCAAAACAAAACCAAACTGAAAACCCAAAACTATGTTTCTGTGCAATTGACCTCTATAGTTGTGCATTTGAACTCATATTTTGTGTAATTGAGCTCATTTTCTATCCAATTGATCTCTATTTCAGTGCATTTGAGCTCATTTGCTGCATAATTGCTCACAATGACACACAAACCAATGTAACAAAAAACTATGAATCAAAATCAAAATCCGACAAAAACCCATTTCAAAGGGGTTTGATAATCATCCAAAAACACAAAGAAATAAAGCATAGAGATTCAAGAAGAGAAAACCAATAACCAATTCCAAAATCAGCTCTTTAAAAACATTCAATTAATGCACCCGATTTGCTCAAAACTCAACCATTTTAAAATCAACATAAAAGAAACTTTCCAAATTGATAATAATGATGTTCGTAAACACATTCCTTATCAAACAATTAGATAAGACATGCACAAAGATTCTTGAAGAGGAAATAAATACCCAATTGATAAAATAGATCTTCAGAAACATCCAAACCCCACACCCATTATGAACAAAATTCAATCAAATTCAAAACAAAGATAACGATCTATAAGGTTAAAAGAGCAACGAACTTCAAAAAAAATTTTGGGGCATGTTTTAGATGTTTTATGTCAGTGGCAAACAAGTTTAATGGTAAATTTGTAGCACGTTTTACATGTTTTGTGTTAGTCACAAACACGTTTAATGGTAAATTAAATCTGTTTACAGAATTGAGTTGGATTTTTCCTAAACTGCTGAAAGGCAAGCCCATAATGAAAACGTCTATCAAATAATTAAAATAATAAACACTTATGATTAATAAAAATAATTTAATAATAATCAATTAATATAACATTTTTAATTAAAATAATATTAAATATCAACAATAATTATATATTAAACAAAATTTAAACTATTATTTAAAATATTTTTTAAATATCAAATTCTATATTATTTATAACAAAATTAATAACATCAACAAATATTGAAAATCTTAACACATATTTCAATAAAAAATAAGAAAAACTCATCCAATTAATTTTATTTCCCTTCAATTGTTGCAACTATTTTAAGGCTGCTGAATTTTTTCTTCTGATCAAATAAATGAACACAATTTAGTCCTAAAACTTTTTTCTATTATCTGAAATAAAATTAATTAAAAAACCTAAAACTATACATGAACCAAATCATTAAGTGAGCAGGATGAAAAAAATATTCTCTTAATCACACATAAAAAATGGAACAAAATTGATATGTAAGCATTGGGTTTGAAAATTGAAGCTTCTTGCATTTATGACTTCTAAAGTAATATGTTACAGCTAGGTTCATTCACCACTCCTTATCAAATACCTGCCAATATATTTATTTATTTTTGTATTGAATTATTCATAGTAAGGATGACACAGTCTAAAACATTATAGGTTCATTCACCACTCCTTATCAAATACCTGCCAATATATTTATTTATTTTTGTATTGAATTATTCATAGTAAGGATGACACAGTCTAAAACATTATTCACAGGATCTGATTTCTTATTGAGGACTACTTATTCTACACAGTTGTGATGATGAAATGACAAATGGCAGTGAATAGCAAAGATGGAGTGGAAAAAAGAGAATCATTGAATTGAGTGGAGATAAGCATGAAAGCTGTTTTCCCTAACAAAGATAAAAACAAAATGCTTGTCAACATCAGCTACAACAACTATGGCTTCTGAAATGATTGAAATGGAGTTGTTCCAATCGTGCACTTGTCAAACACTTAATGTTAACAAAACATACCCTCTTATTATTACTTTTTGAATTTTATATGTATAAATGATGATAAAGGAACTAATAATAGTTTGGAAGTTATGATCTGAGATATTAAGATCAAATGATAAATGATAAATGAAAATGAAATGGATTAGATTTTATTTGGAAATTAGAATGATATAATTGAAATGTTATGAGAAAAATTTGTAAGTCAACAGATAGAATTGAAGAATAAAGTTGAATGACATTTTATATTTTTTATGGGACGTAAGGTTAGATTGTGCTTGTGATCTAATAATCTACCTAAAATTACAATATTTGACAATTACTTTTTTAAGAGTTTATGTTGATTGCAGAATCATGTTTATCATAAGTGTATTACGAAGTACTTTTGGGGGTCTTCTATGTAGAAGGAATTATGGAGTTTCCTTCATGATAGAAACATAAATTTTGGATGTTAATCTCTTGATATATAACCACGCTTTATATAATTGAGACAAATTCCATTGAAATTGATATTGTGCAATTGAATACGTGAATCTCGGATGCCACTCATCAATATACGGAAAGATTCCTAGGATAATACCCTTAAAGGCACAACCTTAGACACACAACTTGTAGGATTTGGATCCACTTAATAGAGCTACTTATAGAAGGGAACTTACAAAGAACATATTTACATGTGTGCTAGAGTCATAAATTAAAGACATCCACAAAAAAAATGTAAAAAAATAAAGGTGAAAGATTGAAGTATGCACTTTTACGCCTATAATAGTATATTTAGATAATAGATAATAGGAATATAATTTTCTTTCAACTTGTGCGACTCTTTAATTTTTTTGTTGAAAATATTTCAACACCATGTATATTAATAAAAAATGCTAAAATCTACATAAATGTTTATAATAAATAGTATCCAGTTTATTTAATCTCATAGAATATGTGTCTGAAATATCTAAAAGATGTAGATATTTATTTCCTAACTCTCATATTTGGATTTTATTCAAAATTTCATTGAAATTTATCAGTATTTGAAGAGTAAATTTGAATATTTTACAAATTTCTAATGACTTCATTTGAATGAAATATTTGAAGAGTTAATCAATGTTAGAAATTGTATGTTTTAAAGTTTTGGTTTTTAAAGTGTTGGAAGAACATTATATGTTCTCGAATTTAAGGCTTACAAGATGAAAGGAGGATCATTTGTCTCTTTGTGAAAACAATATAATATAACAAACCCTAAGCAAATTTTGTATGCAAAGACATGACAATCAGAGACTTGGGATTGTAAATTCATTTGAATTTATCATATCTTTCAAGAGATATAAGATTTTGTTGTAGATATCTATCTATGTTTGTATGTTCTTGATAACCACATCAACAAGTCCCCTCATGTTCTAATTTAAGATATTCATGTTTTCTTGGAAGAGATGCTCAACTCCATTTTGACAAAAGCTGGTAATTAAAACTTGAATACCTTTCTCTGTATCCTTCATGGTTTCTACCTTGACTTTTTTGGTTTTTATTTTTTATCTTCAAGCACTATAATTTTCCATGTTTCTACCAAAATAGTCCCCAAGCTAGCTTATATTATTACCAACTATCTTTAACCTTTCATACTTGAAACACTCCAACCCTTCATACCTTCTTTTTATTCATACTTGTATATTTAAAAAATTCCTCTTTAGTACCACCTTCTATGATATTATCCAAAACATCCTTCATCCCTACTTGTGAAAGAATTTCTTCCTTCATTTTTGTAATTAGCTCTTGTAGTTTTTTGTTGTTGTATTGATCAAGCAGGAATAAATCACATAAAAGAAAGAAACACAATTACAACTGAACCTCAATAGCAAGAGCTATTATAAAGAGTTACATCTAGTTGATCCAACATAGCATAGACAAACAAGACTCTATCATGCTCAAATACATAAGAATTGAATTATAACCAACTACATATTGTTGAACCAAACTCATGAAATAAAGTAGCATATTACATTTGAAATTTGAACATGTCTTGTAGTTGTCTAGCACATTTGATGTCTCCTTTGTTAAGCTGTAGAAATAGATATTTTATCTCTTCTAGGTGTTTGCTATAAATTTTCTTCTTCAACTATGAACATATAAAGACAAAATGAAACATAATGTCATAGTAAAACTTTAGAACATCTACTTCCTGAGGCAAATTGTGATTAGAAAAAATTGCAGAACAAATGTGCAACAAAATACACTACCTCATAGAATCAACAATCACATTCTTACGAAGTCTCATACCAAAAAGTGCTTCTTTCCAGTATAAAGAAAAACCAAAAATAGAAGGAAAGTTATTTAATATGATATTCCATTTCTTTTTCGTTCTCAAACAATCCCACAATATATGTTTTAAACTTTCCCCGCTCTGATAGAAAGGGTAGTTAGTTGATTGTAATTTCAAATAATTTACTTTCTATCGTATAGGTAACTTTTGATGCAATATTTTTTAGGAAAATATTTGTGCTTTTTCTTCCGCCTTAGTCTTCCAAATTTGAGCACTTAAGCTCCTCCAATTCTTTTCTTTCACTTTGCAATTCCATTCGATATTAATTCTTGAATTTAATTTCAATGACAAAAGCAATTTAAGATAAATCTTATTCAAAGGAAAACAAGAAAATGGATATTTCTCAAGTCACCACTAGTCCTTGAAGAAATTACACTGTAGGGGCATGCAAAGTTTTAGAAGAAGTTCCATATGAACCAATGATTTAACAAAAACCAAGAACCCCTTAAATTTGTTATTCAGACAAAAGGAATTTTTAGAAATATGCCAGCTGGTCCAATTAAAAGCATTGAAGTCCCAAACATCTCCAAATTGTCTTATCCCTTTCTTGAAATAATAATAGGCTTGTTTAAGAAAGATGGTAGCCAATGGTTGCCCCTAATTATCTCTTGTAGTTTTACCTCTTCTTTTGATTGTATATTCATTAGTAAATGATATTTTACTTCTCATTTCTTACCTTTCTCTCTAATTAAATCCTTGTGCCCCCTCTACAATCCTATCATAAATTAAAAGTGAATTTATTTTTGTAGGGAATTTCTCACTAATTTTTTTCACTCACTTTTAAGGATCCTTTTAGTTATTTTTCCTTTTACACTTCTTGCAACATATCCTACATTGTAGAATTTGAAACACAAAATTAGAATACCCTTATAATATGATTCTTCTATCCATGAACCTAATGAGAACTTGAGTTTACTTGTGCATGGAAAATTGGCTTAATTAGGTCAATTCTAACACAAATTCTAGCATAAGTGGTCAATTTATTCTTTATTATAGGGGTAAACGTACAAAGTTGGGTCCCAATCCTGCGGAAGTCTGCGGGTTGGGAAATGAGCCCGCTAGAAATGGGTGCCCGATTTTTACAAATCGAGCACCCGCTTAGCTTCGGGTACCCGAGCCATCAAAAAACGGGCGTCCGTTTAGCAATGGGTGCCCGAAGCTAAAAGGACGCCCGTTTTTTTCAAATCGGGTCCGTTTTTGAAATGTATATTTTTTTTTAAAACCATTTTCCATCATTTTTACTGTTTGGAAAATGGGCAGGTGTTTCTGAGGAGCACGGGTACCCTTTTTTTCACCTCAGCAGACCCCCTAGACCATTTTTACCTCCTTCCAGGTATTTAGTTTTATTTTTAATATTCTATTTTATTTATTTTTATTGTTTTTCATAAAAAATGTTAATGTATCGTTATTTTTTAATTTTTATGTTTTAAAGTTTGAAAATCGTCTTTTATTTCATGTTTAAAATAGTTTTCAGTTTTCAAATATTGCAAAAAACATGAATAGTAAAAACCGTAGGAAAAAAACAAAAAACATGAATAGTATTTAAACCGTAGGAGAAAAACAAATAAATTATTTAATATGATATAATGAATTTCCTCTTAAGTATCACCATCGAAGGGTATGTGATCTTCATCTACAAAGGGAATGAAACAATCTACAATAGGATCCTCTAGGAATGGAGAGATATGAGGGTATCCATGGATCTCCTAAAGTCTATTCCAAAGTGTGTGGGGGAAATCAATATCCAATGCAATACACATAGAATCATGATCTTGATACTAGATCAAATCACTCCTACATGGTCAATGATGTTACACCAAGATTATATATTTTCTAGTGTTTCTAGTTTAGGTATGACTCCATACATAAAAGGAAAATGATTACACCACCTAAAACTTATGAAGATACCATTTTACAAAAGAATCATAGTTATCCCTTTCTAATTTTACCACAAAAGGATGAATAGAGAAACCTATGATACCTCCTCAAATAAAACCTTAAAAAATCAATAAAATCAATACATATAAAACATGTCAAACAAATTCATCTCATGTAAGATGGTCATTTTCAAGTGCCAAGATGTCCAAGTAAATGACTAGAATGTGAAATCACAAAAAATGGTCATTTATTCAAGCTTCAACTTAGTGTAGTACTACTAGTTGCGATCACTAAATCATCCAATGATTCTACAAAAGAACACAACAAAGTAGTACATGTATCGACAAGTTCATAGATATAACTCATGACTTTAACTTATGATTAATTTTATGATTTTGATGGAACTTATACTAATTCATCTTTAGATGTTAAAAAGTATTGTTTGAGTTGCATGGGCATTATGATGTTTTATTTTGTAGAATTTTTCTTATACTTTGATTTAAGTGGATAATATTTCTTAAATGATGCTTATTATTACCCACCTATTAATAATATTATAGATCTATGTGAGTTTCCTTTTTTTATATTTAAGTTGCTAAATTGTATTTAATTATAAGTTTTTTTGGAAGGTGAAATGTAAATTAAATAGTTTGTAATTGTAATTGTAAATTTTCATGTTTGTAATTGTAATTGTAAATTTTCATGTTTGTATATATATGCAGATTATTTTCACATGATGGATGAGTTTGAGATAGATGAGCTATTAGGTATAGTACCACCTCCACCTCCACCAGATCAGTTGCGACAGACAATTAGGACAAATATTGATGCTTTGATTAGAGATATTCACACTATTAGGTGTGAGCCTCATCCACCCCCTCAGTTGTTATGCCTTGCAGATAGTATGCAAGGCATTGTACAGTCTGTGCAGACATTAGATAGCGAGCTAGATAGCTATCGTAGCTGGTGTGAGGGATTGCGTGCATTTTACGCAGATGGCCTCACATACAAACAAGTTAATGACTTAAAAATAACAAAAATAGATTTGAAAAAATATTTTGTGAACCCTAAGATGGGTGAAGAGATAGATCCGAAGAAGCCACGAATCTCTATTCGATGGTGTAGGCACCCGGGCATTGCTAGCCACTTTTGGGAGCGTTGGTGGATGGTCTTTGACCATCCACCACACTCCAATCATGAGGTCTCGATGTATTTTTCGAAGAAATTATGGGCGGAATTTGAATTGGGCAAAAAGCCCAATTACTTTGATATTAGATTGTTTCAGGGGGTTGGGAGAGGCATGCCCCAGGATAGGCTAGGAGCAAAATTGAGCGACAGGGTTAGAAACCATGTGCGCGATGATTCATTGGTTCCTCTTCCATCACCAGTTGTTCCAACACCTGCCCATCATTGAGCAGTGGATTCTGCTCTAGGTTCATTGAGTGCCCTGTCGGGCAATTTGATACAGCAATTGCGGGAGGTGAGGGTCACCCCTGCTTAGCACATGTTTGCATGAGTTGTGGGGATGTATGTAGGGGTCCACAGAGTGAGGCTACCCCTGGAGGAGATGGTGATTTTGATGATGCTGATGCCGCCCATGGTGGTTATGATGATGCCGAGGAGGCTGCACATGCTGATGTTGTCTCTTCATATGTTGATCTCCTATGGGCAAACAATGATCAGCCTATAGAGGTACAAATTTATTTTTATAATTTACAGTGCAATATTAAATTCCTTATATATACACATATGAACCATAACATGAGTCAATTTTTTTTGAACAAAGGATGGATCATACCACATCATTGATGAACCGACAACATGTTACCTCAATACCTAGAGATATTGGTGCCCCATTTACGGTATGCACTTTCATCTAGATACATTGTATTGATATGTACATTTAAAATAAACAATAAATTTTTTAATTTAATGATTTACATATGATATGTTTTTTTCAATTTTGTAGGGTGCTTCATGTAGCACTGAGGTGGGTAGTTCTTCACGTGATCCATGGACCACTGAGGCTCAGCCTCATATACCACTAGTATGTTTTTCATCCATTAATTTGAAGTGTTTACATGCTTATTTAAGTACAACTTTGATTCATGTTCGTTATTTTTTGCAATTGTAGGCTTCTGGATTGTTTGATGGTGCATCACATGTATGCCTTCGACCATCAGTTACTTTTCCTACATCACATGTATGCTTTTCTGTGATAATCTTGTAGTCTATATATATATACTTTATAATTTATGTATATATACAAGTTTGATTCATGCTTTATATATGTTGTTCAGGTCCACACCACTACTAATATTGGTACGGCTATGGGGTTGAGCCAGATGCAACCATCGACATTATCATTTGAGGCACGATGATTACAAAAATAATTTCTAATTTGTTTATACTGTGTACCTGGCTTTTATAGGGATTATCAAAATTGATGTACAATATTTTTTTTTGCAGGACTTGGCTACGACCACTTTTCTTGTTCATGATAGTACCAGTGAGGGCATTGTAGAGCACGGTCGTATGGTAATTTATTTTTAAATTTTTAGTATTTAATTACTTTATAAGTAAATTATGCAAGTAACTTCTTCTCATGTAAAATCTTTTAATAATGTACAGGAGGGTGTAGACACTGATACTGCACAGGAGGGTGGAGTCACTGATACTGCACAGGAGGGTGGAGACACTGATATTGCATAGACACAGGATGGTGCATCTCAGGACGACGTGCAGCAGGATGATTCATCTCAGCCACCTTCACGTGGAGTGAAGAGGACTACAGATGAGATGCACCCAAGTTCTTAGATTGTATATTTTAGATCATGTCATGTTATTGTATTGTGGACTTTTTATGATGACACTTGTTATGTTATCTCGAGACTTGTTATTATGTGATTATATATAGGACTTGTTGTTATGTGTTATGTGATTATATATAGGACTTTTTATTATGTCATTTCCTTGCTATTATGATATCAACTCGTGTTATGTGATTTGGCACACTCTAGTGATTATATATGTGATACATTGTTTTGTTATTATGTTATTTGGACTTGTTTCAATGTCATTTCCTTATTAAATTATTATTTCAAGACTTGTTATTATGTCATCAGGAATTGTTATGTGATTGTATATAGGACTTTTTATTTATGACTTGTTATGTGATCTATTTATGGCTATATATATAAACATTGTGATTGATCATCTTATAGTGCAACAGTTTATAATTCAATGTGCACAAAATAACATTAAGAATAAGATAACTAATACAATATTGTTTATGAAACCAAAATTGTATCAAATGTAGACAAATACAATGTTAAAGGGACAAAGAAAAACAATTATCATGATTAAATATTTAAAAGAGTTCACACAAGTATCGACTTATTAATTATAAATGAATCTCATAGAGGAATCCAATAGATTGATGGAACTAAGGCTAACCAAATTATTAGGAAGCTACAAACATAGTATCGACTTTCCTCTTAAGTTGACCACACTACTTTACTAGTGTATTGATGGTTTATTAGTGCAGATAGTAGTAGTATGAAAAGCATGGACTTCACGGTACTAAA
Organism: Cryptomeria japonica; assembly: GCF_030272615.1. NCBI lineage: Eukaryota > Viridiplantae > Streptophyta > Pinopsida > Cupressales > Cupressaceae > Cryptomeria > Cryptomeria japonica. The sequence continues at coordinate 510,652,655 of NC_081408.1, forward strand.
ATAAAAAAGTACACTATAAATATAGATTTGTCATACAATGATAAATATAGAGTCAGGTCATATTTAAGACATAATTCTATCTTTGAACTTACAATTAATCTATGAAGAGATTACAATAAAATAAATATATCATAAAAAATTAGAATTCAATTGTAACACAATTACAATGTGCACAAAATAACATTAAGAAGAAGATAACTAATACAATGTTGTTTATGAAACCAAAATTGTATCAAATGTAGACAAATACAATGTTAAAGGGACAAAGAAAAACAATTATCATGATTAAATATAAAAGAGTTCACACAAGGAACACAAACTTACATGCATATAAATTTGATTCAACCTAATGTACCATCTGCATCCTCTCTCTTCTGCAATGCGTCTATGATTGCCTCATGCTCTTCTACTGAAAGTGTCCACAATACCTTATTAGCAGGTCTACCTTTGTATCTTTCTAATTTGATGTTTGTTGCCACCACCAAATGAGAATAGTGTATAATCTTCTTTTCTGATTGGTAGTCTTCATAAGCGGGTAAGCCATTCCTTCTTGTTAAGTATTTGCATAGCCATGTACCAACCACCACAATAGACCCAACTGGATACTAAAAACCATCATCATCTACTTGATCACATATCAACTTTTTCTTAGGTTCTACACATCTAGCTAGCCAATACTCAACTTGCTCATCATTATCCTCAGGTGCAACAACAACATACACATGTCCTATAAAACAAATTTAAGTACAATGTGTAGAAATAAAACTTGTTAGAATTTATAATTCAAATATGTAATCATAAATTATATGACAATACATAAAAATATATAATTTAAAGTTATAAACAATAAATTGAATTAAATTACCAGGTTGTATGAGGTCCAAAACACGATCATAATCTTCTAATGCAAATGCATGATCGGGGTCTTCATTTCTTCTAACATCTTCATATTGTGTCTCAGTAGGTGTTAAGGATTTGTGTTGCCATTCTTCGACCCATTCCGTATTATCGCATTCTTCCCATTCACCTGCAACACAAAATTGACAAAAACATGCAAGCTCTCTAGTCCATATAGTCCAAGTGTTAGAATTAGAACTCTTAAATGAATGCCATCTAGCTGACCCATTTATTGTATCACAATCATATCTTGGAAGGATATTCTCCTCTTTAACTAGCTAGAAGAAACATCTAATTGTAGAGTTCTGACTTGATCATGTCGCTAAATTTGCACTACACCAATCCACAATTGCACTTGCATTTTTAAATTTAGCCTTTTCCTCGAATTTGAGTTGCTCTCTGCAAAGGGCTCTCTTAACACATGCACCGACACCGTCATGTTCTCTTTTCCTGTGTCCAGCCTCAAAAAAACTCCAAATGTGTTCAATATTAGTTTGCTTATGAATCCTACTCAACCAATAAAACATTCTAGCATTCTTGAATTGCCCTGTGCAATTATCAGACCATATTAGATGTTGTGTCATCTGAATTTCTCTCTCTCTCAAATTCTGAAAAAAGGTCTTGAAGCAAAACTGGACAAACTTAGATGAGTGTAATTTATTATCACTCATATAGAAATGGTACTATCTCAAAATTTTGCGATCCTCTTGTGTACTATCTGGTGCATGCCTATAGACAATATGGACAAAAATTGATACCCGCATTGAATTGTAGTATTGTGATTGTACCTCATCTTGTGGTGCAAGCGTGTAGTTCTCTGCAAAGTCAACAACCGAAAGTATACTACCAACAGGAAATGTATCCTTACATATTCGAAACTGACCATTGAGCCATCTAGCATTTTGAGTGTGTTTAACATATTTAGGTATGATGTTACTCTTGAATTCATTCATAAATGCATGAACACTAACTTTTCAGTGATTAGATCGCATCGTTTTCCAACATTTCCATCCTTTAGTGGATACTCAATAGTTTTAAATCTTTTAACATCAATTAATTGTTGTCCAAAATCATTTGAAAGGTTTTCATGCAAACATTCATCCAACAATGCAAGATTGCCACATATATCACATACACCAGAAACACATGCATTGAAAAGGAAATTTTGTTCATTTAGTGGGTTGCAAAACAAACTTGAAATAAACTCCTTTATAGTTTCAGGTGGTATATTTATACCACATTCTTGGAACATTCCATTACTATGCATGGTAACACGTATATATCGAAATACATCATAATTGTAGGGAAATTAAACATGAGTTTTGCAACAACATGTGACTCTTTCCTTGTTAATTTGAACATACCAAGGTTTACACTTTTCAAAAGACCTTTGACAAATGCTAATAGTCAACACCTTATCATCCAAATTTTTTTTATACAATTCAGTTTGAGTCATGTCCAATAGGTGTTTTGGATGTGGATCACAAATTTTTGACCCAACTCTTAATTTAAGAACATCTCTAACATTAGGTGATACTCTCATATTATCATGCCAGAATTTTTCGATCAAATTTTTGACTTCACCAGTAAGTTTCATATTAGACCTTGGTAGTCTACCACTAAAAGTCCACAATTTGTTTGCCGGATCACTTTCAAAATTAACTCTTCTTTTTATAGCTCTTAACAAAGTTTTGCGATGAATATTAAGATATCCACTTATGTTACTCATCATTCTTTTATTAGAAGTTGTTTGGCTTACTAAAGCTGTTGTTATTGCCCGTCCTGCCGCATTTTTATCTTTAGAACGACTTTTCTTTCCAATTGTATCAAAGGCGCTAGCAACAGTCGATACAACTTGTTTTAAAGACTCCTCCTTCTTCTTGGGTTTGACATAAAAGCCTAACTTCTTCATCACTTTTCGCATTTTAGTCATTTTAATTAGTTGTACCATTAATTGACATTGAAACCCAAATTTCTTATTATAAAAAAAATGTCTAAACAATCTATTTGCATGCGTCCTAATATGTCTCCATGAAACCAAGCCAGGAAGGTTGTCTAGTACATCACTTTTAATTTCAAAATTTTCATTCATTTGATTATCATTCAAACATGTTTCATTTTCAATTGGTGTTTCCATGTCTACATGCACATTTCATTTGGAGTTTCAAATTTGGTTTCAATTTCAGTTTCAAGTTGAGATCTAGTTTCAGTTGGGGTTTCAATTTGGATTTCAATTTCACTTTCAACTTGACTTCTAATTTCATTTGGGGTTTGATTTTCAATTACAATTTCATTTAATAAGCTAATGCTCCTCCTACCTATACTGCCTCTTTATACTCCTTCATAGTATTTTGCAAAAAAAATCTAATTTTTGAGGCATTTATTTGGGCCCATGACTTTGCTGTAGCAGCCACTCGTCTTACCTCCATTAATGCTTTTACCTCTCCCTCTAGGAGTGATGAGGTTGAAGGTAGATTATCATTTCTGCAAGTATCTAAAGGCTTACCCATTTCTACCAATAGTTGCTTGTACTGCTCCAGCTATGCTTTGAGCTCTACATTGGAGGTGTGTTCTTTCTCTATTTGTCCCCTAACGACGCTGGTAGCTAGTTCCAAAGTGTCCAACTCCCCCTACTTTGTTTTCTTACCCAGTTTTACCTGAGATACTTGGTACTTCAGGGAGGTTTGACCTTGTGTCTGTAGTGGAACTGCCACATCCGCAACCACTTCACTGGAACCTATTCTCGATAGGTGATGCACCATTTTAGGTTTCTTAACCTTCCTTGGTTCCTCCATGATTGCTTGTTGTAGTGTAACCTTAGGTAAGACTACTTTCCTCTTCTTCCTCTCGAAGGTGAACTCTGACCATTGTGTCACATCTTTATCCTTATCACCTTCATGAGGCACTATGTCGGCGTCACGATGTGTACATCCAACTGTTCCTCTACTTCATCTTTCTCTTCTGCTTCTGTGTGCTTGGGATCTTGAGGTGAAGCAACGTGGCGGGCTAGATTAGTTTGAAGAGTAATGTTAACATTCAGCTGTTATTACTTATGCAACTCTCCCAACCTATCACTGACTGCTTCTCCAAATACCCTTCCCTCCTTATTCGTTTCTTCCCTACTTTTCTCGACAGCTATCTCTTTAAGGAGATCTTCTTGGTCTTGAGGGGTTAGGACTAATCTTTCATTCAACAAATCTTCCACCTCATTTCATTCTTTCTCCCCTCCAAGTAGTTGTTGTTCTTCTCCTTGTTCATCTTCTTGGTCTGAGTCTGTCTCAATATTATGGACACTTATAGTTTCTATGGTAGGCCTAAATGCCTGTGTCTTGGGAGGCACTGTTGTATCAGCTGATGGTGGCATGGAAAGAGTAGTAACCGGGACCTGTGCTATAGCTATTGAGGGAGGCTAAGTGGGTGCATCTTCATATGTTTCTCTTTGTTATTCTTCTTCCTGAGCATCTTCCCTTGGAGTTTGCCCAATTGTTGTTCTGGTAGGAAGAACCTTTTCTAGTGGTACAACACCTAGTCCATCTGTCACTCCAAGGTCTGAAACCTTCTTCAATAATTCAGATTTTCTCATTTGCACATGAAGCTTTTTCATTAACTCATTGGTACTTTCCTCGAGCTCAGTTGCTTCATTCGGGTCAGTGGATGTATTTTTCCTAGAGCTCAATCTTGTTTTGCGAGCATACTCCTTATAACCCCTTGATTGGGGCACCCCTGAGGTGGAATCCTTCTACTTCCCCTTCGAAGTGCTTGACCTAACCCTTAAACTAAGCCATTCTCTAGTCACATTGGTAACTGTTTGGGTTACTTGGTCTATATTCACATCTTCGTGCATTGACCACCTTATAGGAGAGAGGGCCCTTTTATCAATTCCCCATTCTTTATACACAATGTTCAGTAATTCTCTATCATCCCTTAGGTCTTTGGGGAGATTGGTTTCTATTTCAAAATCTATAATTTGAGGCACCGATAGTTTGTAATAATTATTTTCCCTTACCTCAAATTTGTCCTGGAGGTTTGCCCAAAAATCCTCCAATTTGGGCTTGTGTCCCTCATATGCCTTAGGCATAGCTTGTTTGAGTTTTTCCTAAGGATCATAGTACTCCCTAGCATAATAAAATTCTTTCAAGTTTAAATCTTGGAGCTCCTGCTCTGCCATCTTTGCCACCTGGATTTTCGAACAAGAAAAATATCCAATTGAAACTAAAAAGTCTATCCTTGTCTTATGTTTGATGATAATAGGGATTGGAGGCTGAGCAATTGTCTGACATACTCTAGTAAAATAATGCGGTCGTTGCAATATCTTGGTAGCAGCATCGGGTTCCCTGTAAACCCACTGACCCTTATGTATGTGGAACACTGGTTTTGAATAAACCAACATGCCCATTCTTGGATGATTGCCATAGCTTCAGGGCTTATTCTATATCATATATCACCTGCTAGTTTAATGATCATAGGGAAGAGGAAGGCATCATTGATTCTTTTGAAGTGTGCCTTTGTGTTAGTTAGAAGGAGTTGGGAATAATATTACCAAACATTCTTCTAGCCTTCCTCATCTCCTAGTTGGCCCTCTACCTGTAACCCTGGGCACTTACCTGCTCGAGTAGCCACCCAATGACATAGGAGGTGAAAAATAACTTCTTTATTTGGTGCACTTCCTTCATCTATTTACATATGTTATCTAAGAGGATTTGGGCCTAGTCAAAATACTACTTCCCTATGAGGATGGTAGTCATAAATTGGAACATCCAGGGATGGAAATTCTTGCAATCAGGCTTGCCAAAGGCCTTGCTCAACATAACGATTAAATTCCTCTGTGGCTCCTCGAAATATCCACTTAATACATATGTGGCCTTTAGCCCTATTTTTCTTTCCTCTTCTAGCCAGTTTTCATTCATGTGCCTCTTGTTTGGGGTCACAATATTATTCCACATTCCCAGGGCTTCTACTTCAGTGGTAAGGAGTACTTCATCCCTTGTAGGGATGCCAAACAGAAATCCTAACATGTCTGGGGATAAGTCAATCACCGTCATACCCTATGTATCTATACATTTTCTGGTATCCACATCATAGAATTGTATGATTGTCATGATGAACTCGGGGGCCTAGACTAATTGCGGGAAGATAGTAGCCTCCACTAGGCCTGATCTTTTGATTCTTCTTAATGGGGCCTTTGGCCTTGCTCTCTCTAATTGTGCTCTGATATCCTCAATCTTGATATGCCCTATCTCAATGTCTGTCACGCACTTGATTTGATTATCTAGCTTGAACACATACACTTGTCACTAGTAGTGGTACTTCATTGTTACATGAAGTTTATCTATTTCTTTGCCTCTCTTGTTGGAAGTTGGGTCCATCTAATCACTTTAACCTGCAAGAAAGAACCAAGAATTAATCCATCATACAAAACATTCAAAACATCATCCACCTTGGGACTTCGGGGTCTTGGGGTAGATAATTCCCTTATTAGAAAAATGACCTTAGAACTTCGGGGTCCCGGGATGGGTAAATTGGATAGAGTCTGGAACTTTGGGGTTCTGGGATTCTGAGCTTGATAGATGAGGTAAACTTTAGAACCTAGGGGTTTCGGGATCCTGGGGTAGATCGACAAGACACCCGAAAAGATATTCTGGAACTCCAGGGATTCGGGGTTCTGGGGTTTAAACACAGTGACCCCCAAAAGGACGGACTTCAGGGTCGATATAAAGAAATAAATAGAATCAATGTTGGGACCCTGGGGTTCTGGGGTTGATGGGAAGAACGACCTAACCTGGAACTTCAGGGGTCTGGGTGGAAAACCTAGGGCATGCGAAAAACCAAAAGGAGACGAAAAAAGAAAAAGGAAAAAACAAGAAACTTAAAAAATAAAAAGATCTAAGCTAGAAATCAACAAGAAAAAGCAAGAAATTCACCAACCTAGTGAGGAAAAACACAAAAGATCACAAAAGAACACCCTGTAATAACCCACCTTACTTAACCCAACAAAATTTGACCATTCCTTTTTTTTTGTTTAATTTACTCATTTGTGTTTGATTCAATCGCATATTGATAATTAAAAAACGTGTAACTTGCATGGAGGTGAAAACGTCAAAAAATGCAATTAATGTATAAGTAATTTGTATGATACAAGAATAGTGTAACTTACGTGCAAGATTAAGCAATGTTTTATTCCTACCACGAAAGTAATTAATTATAGTCATAGGTTCCAAAAATAGCAATTAGTTTAGACATTTGACAAATTTGGTTCAATCATAAATTGATTATTTTTGAAGAATCCAAAATGCCAACTAAATGGCCCAACGAATCTTAAATAGATTGAAAGATCTAATTATAAAATTTGATATAATTTAATTTACAATTATAAAATTTACTAAAGGTAAATTAATTGTAAATTTACTAAAGATAATTTAATTATAAATTTACCTAAGTTTGATTTTATTTAAACTAAATAAATAAATATATGTATAAAAAGAATTTAACAAATTCATTTGCCAATAATAAAATTTATGTCGTGGCTTTTAATAGTCAAGTGGGAGTGGGGGCCCACGGGTCCCATCACCACTGTGGGCCTGCAGGTATAGGTCCGCAGTGATGAGGGGACCGCCGTGGTCCCCTCCACTACCCTGTGGCCACTACTGTAACAGTGACCGCATGTTAGTGGAGGGTACCACTCACCTACGGTGGTAATAACTCCCCCCCCCTTTCCCTGCATTGACACATTATTCCATGTGAAGTTTAATCTACGGATTTCTTCGTATGATTTAGCATATAATTTGTTTGTATAAATTTTAATGATAATATATATATATATATATATATATATATATATATATATATATAGTTTTTTCATTCCAATTTATTTAATAGCATAAGAGAGAAATACATAAACAGATTTATGTACAAGAGAAATGTTAATGTAAAACAAATGAGAATAAGAATTTAATCACAGGGATGAAATAACACAAAGAATTAAATTGTTTCAGCAATGTACAGAACTAATATTCATAGAGAGAGATTTATACTCTATTTCCACAGAGTAATGAATACAGTGAGGTTTATATTTTATTACCAGACATTTTCTGTTCACAGAGAAGTAAGACTGCTCTTAAGGAATTAAGATTTATGATCAAATCTACATTCAGAGAGAGAGAAATGGGTTTTTACTCATAGGAAAAATATTTAAATAACTTCATACATAGAAGATCAAACTTGCATTCACATAGAGGTGAGATTTTTCACAGGGAAGTAAGATTTAATGTAAGAAATAAGATTTACATTCAAATTCCCATTTCAGTAATGAATTTAAGAGAAGGATAATAAGGAACAAGATTCATACACAAGTTATTATCATTTAATCATACAGAGAAGAGTGTAATCTTAGAAAAAAAAAAAAAAATTAAATAAGAGGAAATATGATTTTTGCACAGATCAAAAAAAATCTTTTGAAAAAGCAAGATCTGATATATATATTTTTTTCTAAAGAAAATTAAATAAATAATTTAAAGCTATATTTTACATGCATTATATGAAAAGTACTTTTATCAATATTTATCCCTAAATAAGAAGAAAAGATTTACAATCTAATAATTTTTTTTTTAATTTATAAAAGAAGATCTAGAAGCTATAATTTTTTTTGATAATACAAATTTCTCATATGTAAATGAGAGATGACAAAAGAAGAGAACCTGGCTTATCGAAGGTCGATGTTGATTCCTCTCCAATCCTCTAGCTATCCTTTTTAGATCCTTCCTTGCAACTTGAGAGAAGTCTTCAAGAACAACTTAACAATCCTACAACAAAAAATGAGACTACCAAAGAAGATCCTACTACTAAAACTTGAGAAATTTTTCCAAAACATAGTCAACTCCCTCTTTTGAAAACTTGTATACAATATATAGGAAAAATCCCTTAATTCCATTATCTAGAGAAATTAATTAAGAATGAGATTCTTTTCCAATATTGGACTCATGCAAAATTGATTAAAATCCTAGTGGGGGAGTTACATGCAAGGTATTGAAGATTCCTCTAGAAGCTTCTAATTCCTCCTACAACATGTGCCATAATTGGGAGTGGGAAAATAAAAATAAAAATAAATAATGCCTTTTGAATTATATTCTCCAAGTGTGTGTGTGGGTCCATTATTTATTCATTTATAATATTTATTCAATCATTTTTAATAGCTCAACCAAAAATATAATAGAACTGTATCAAATCAAAAAGTGATAAAGGAGGGTTGTGACATCCTCCCCCACTTAATTTGTGCATCGTCTCGATGCACTTATTGAATGTATCCAAAAGAGTCTATAGTTCATGATTAGTTTAAAACAAAAAAGGAAACAACTGTTTCATTTCCCTAGTATCTTCCCATGTGGCATTCTTTTCATCATACTGATTCCATTGTACTTTGCATTGATCAACCTCTCTGTTGCGCAATTGGCACTGACACCTCTCCAAGATTCTGAATGGCTCTATCATTATTCCTCCCATTTCCTGGACTTGTAAAGCATCCCAATTCAAAATATGTTTCTCATCAAGTACATACTTTTTAAGAAGAGATGCATGGAAGACATCATGGATTCGGCTCAATTGGGGAGGTAAGGCCAACCGATATGCAACTGGATTAATCCTTACCAATATTTCAAAAGGTCCAACATAACAAGGTGCAAGCTTAGTCTTCTTCCCAAACCTTATGGAACTCTTGTGTGGCCTAACCCTTAGGAAGACTTTTTCTCCCACCTCAAATTCCCTTGGTGTCCTATTCTTGTCTACATAACTTTTCTGCCTATCTGAGGCTTCCTTCAATCTTTGCCTAATTTCCTTAGTTTTCCTTTCCATTTCCTTCAACATATTTGGTCCAACAATTACTCTATCTTCAAGTCTATCCCAACTCAAAGGTGTTCAACATGGTCTACCATACAATGCTTCGAAAGGTGCCATTCCCAAAGATGTTTGATATGTATTATTGTAAGAAAACTCTACCAGAGGTAGGTAATCTTCCCATTTCTTTTGTTGGTCCATGCAGTACATGCAAAGTAGGTCTTCCAAAATCTGATTTGTCCTTTCTGTTTGACCATCAGTTTCAGGATGGTATGCAGTGCTAAAATTTAGTTGAGTTCCCAGAGCTGATTGAAGAGTTGTCCAAAATCTTGAAGTGAATCTAGCATCTCTATATGATATGATTTTCTCTGGCATTCCATGCAACCTAAATATTTCCTTAACAAAGCACCTTGCCAAGGTAGGTGCATCATTCGTCAGATTCCCTGGTATAAAGTGTGCCACCTTAGTGAGTTTATCAATTACCACCATTACTATATCATGCCTAGAAGGTGACATGGGCAACCCTTGCACAAAATCCATGCTAATAACTTGCCACTTGTGTTGAGGTACATCATGTAACTGCAATAATCTAGCTGGGTGTCTATGCTCTACCTTTATCCTTTGACACTCCAAACATTTAGCCACATACTTGACTATGTCGTTCTTCATTCCTTGCCAAAAGTATAACTTCTTTAGGTCTGTATAAAGTTTGTTAACCCCTCGGTGCCCTGAGTAAGGGGCATTATGAGCCTCCAACAAGACTACTTTCCTTAAGTCTCCTGAATTAGGAATATAGATTCTATTATTGTATCTGAGCAACCCATCTTCATCTAATGTATACCCTTCAACCTTAGGTTTGGTTGGATCATATTCTAAAGTCAATTTGACTTGCTCATACCATGGGTCATGTCCCTGCTCATCCATTACTTGCCTTTTGAAAGAAGTTTTGAATGTTGCTATAGTCATGAAGTGTCTCCTCCTACTTAAAGCATTTGCCACCCTATTTTCCTTCCTAATAATATATTCAATTTCAAAATCATATTCACTTAGAAATTCTAACCACCTTCTTTGTCTAGCATTTAAGTGGGGTTGGGTAAAGATGTACTTTAGTCCTTGGTTATCTGACTTTAACTCAAAGAGCTTCCCTAGTAAGAAGTGTCTCCATTTCTGTAGGGCATGCACAATCACTGCTAACTCTAAGTCGTGGGGTGCATAATTAACTTCATGAGTCTTTAGCTTCCTGAATTCATAAGCTACTACCCCTTCATTCTGGACAAGTACTCCTCCTAAACCTTTGATAGAAGCGTCAGTTATGACCGTGAAGTGTCCATTCAGATCTGGTACCTTTAGAATGGGTGCTGAAGTTAGTTTCCCCTTCAAAATTTGGAATGCCTTATCACTTTGTTTAGTCCACACAAACCTTTTACCCTTCCTCTGTAATGAGGTGATGGGGTTTTCTATCTTAGAGAATCCTTCCACAAACCTCCTATAGTACCCTGTTAGCCCCATAAAGCTTCTTACCTCTAAAACATTTTTAGGGATCAACCATTCTACTACTGCCTTTATCTTATCTGGATCAACTGCTATTCCTTCCTTTGATATTATATGCCCAAGGTAGTGAATCTTTTCCTCGAAGAAGGCACATTTTGACAGTTTCCCATATAACTTATGCTCCCTCAACCTTTACAAAATAATTTGTAGGTGTACTAAATGTTCCTCCTCATTCCTAGAGTAAATCAATATGTCGTCGAGAAATACCAAAACAAATTTGTCCAAGTAGTCATGGAGTACACTATTCATTAGGTTCATAAATGCAGCTGGGGCATTGGTTACACCAAAAGGAACTACTATGAATTCATAATGCCCATATCTAGTCCTGAAAGCTGTCTTCGGAATGTCCTCCTCCTCAATTTTGAGTTGATGATATCCTGATCGAAGGTCTATCTTTGAGAAAACTGCTACTCCTTTCATTTGGTCAAAAAGATCCTCTATTCGAGGTAAGAGATACCTATTCTTTATTGTGACCTTGTTCAACATCCTATAGTCGATGCATAGTCTTAAGGTTCCATCCTTCTTCTTAACGAATAAGACTGGTGCTCCCCATGGTGATACACTTGGCCTTATTAATCCCTTAGCTAAGAGTTCCTCTAATTGTGTTTTGAGCTCTTGTAATTCAGTTGTGTTCATTCGGTAAGGTGCCCTTGATACTGGTTCAACTCCCGGTAGTAAGTGATAGAAAAGTCAAACTTCCTTTTAGGGGGTAAGCCAGGTAATTCTTCTGGAAATACATCCTTGAATTCTTTTAAGAAAGGGGTATTTTCAAAGGTTGGGGTATTTTCCTCTTTTCCTTCATCAATTTCAACCATATAGATTAGGCCTCCTCTTCTTCTTTCCTTCTTTAATTGCATGGCTAATATGGTTTCTATATTAATGGGATTAAACTTCCCTTAGATTTTGACCCTTTTCCCCCCATCGTCCAAACATTTAACAACTTTGTTATAGCAATCTACATTAGCTTGATGATCTGTTAACCAACTCATTCCAATAAGTACATCATATAATCCTAGGGGTGCCACAAAGAGATCTACCCTTGTTTCAAACTCAAGAAATTGTACCCTTGCCCTCTGCAAACACTTTGTTACTTCCCTAGTTGCCTTATCCCCATATTGAACCATCCATGATGACTCCATTTGATTAACTTTTAATGCATATTTGCTTACTATTTCAGGTGAGATGAAACATTCAGATGACCCAGTGTCAATTAGAATTGAAATTGGTTGTTCAAATAGTGTACCTGTAGTTTCCACAGGAACATTCTGGAATCTTGCTCTTCGGTTCCTAACTGCTGCATGAATCCTTTGTTGGGGCCCTTGTTATGGTTGGTTGGCCCTAATCTGACCTTGCATCCTGGGACATTCTCTACCAAAATGGTTTCCCCCACACATAAAGCATCCACCTGGAGGACCCCTCCTGCCTTGATTCCTAGGGGGATCATTCCTTGTTTCATTGGCCCTGGGTGGATAAGTTATCCTGTTCTGCTGGTCATTTATATTATAGTTGCCTCTGTTATTATTGCCCCTATTATTATTATTATTTCCATTCCTCTGATATTGATTAGGGGGTGGCCTTCTTTCAGAAGAATTATTCCTTTGACTTTTGTTGAAGTTAGTGTTCCCCTTGAATTCCTGCTTCCTTTTAAAAGAGTGGTTCCCATTATAGTTCTGCCCTGTTAAGGTTTGAATCTTTTTCTCCCACCTTAGGGACTTTTCAAGTACTTCGTTCATGTTTTTGGGTCCATGCATGTCGACCTCTGCCCCTATGGTGGTGTTTAGTTCCAAAATGAACTTCCTCACTTGGCCTTCTTCATCTTTCTGGTACATAGGTACGTACTTAAGCAATTTGGCGAACTTATCCCAATATTGTTGAACTGATAGGGGCCCTTGACATAGATTATGGAATTCTGTCACTTTCTCATCAAAGAACAATTGAGGGAGCCACCTTTTTTGGAAGTGGTGAACAAATTGATCCCATGTGATCGTATCCCTGCTATACCCATTTTTTCTCCTTAGTGTTGGTCCACCAATGAGCTACCTCCCCTATGAGTTGATAGGAACCCCATAAGGCCTTGGTTGTTTTGCTAAAATCTCTTAGTTCAAAATACTTTTCCATTTCATTTAACCAATTTTCAGCTCCTTCACCAATTTGCCTCCCATCGAACTTAGGAGGGGTGATTTTTTTCAAATCCTTGGAGAGTTCCAATATGTTTTTTCCTTTCTATTATCCATCATATTCCCTTGATTGCTACCAGGGTTTCCATTTTTAGTACCACTTCGATTTTCAATGTCATTCTGCCTTGCCCTAAGGTCCTACATTGATTGCTCTAGGAAACTGATTTTATCCCTTTGTTCGATTAGCAGGTTGATTATAGCCTCGACCCCATCTTCATTATTCCCTGGGTTATGTTGATCCCCTTCATGGTCTTCCTCATGGTTTTATTCATGGTTTTCTTCATGATTTTCCTCATGGTTAGCTTCCCTTTGTCTCCTAGTGGTAGTACGTCTTCCATTACCCCTTCCTCTTCCTCTTCCTCTAGCCATTCTAGGGTTTTACCTGAAAATTAAATTATGAAGTTAGTTCTATTTTATAATTTAATCTCTACCATTGCAAAACATTCCCTTAGTTGTGTAAATTGAAGTGAGCACAATGCCTAGATTTGAACCTTTACTTTGATACCACATATAATAACCCACCTTACTTAACCCAACAAAATTTGACCATTCCTTTTTTTTTGTTTAATTTACTCATTTGTGTTTAATTCAATCGCATATTGATAATTAAAAAAGTGTAACTTGCATTGAGGTGAAAACATCAATAAATGCAATTAATGTATAAGTAATTTGCACGATACAAGAATAGTGTAACTTACGTGCAAGATCAAGCAATGTTTTATTCCTACTACGAGAGTAATTAATTATAGTCATAGGTTCCAAAAGTAGCAATTAGTTTAGACATTTGACAATTTTGGTTCAATCATGAATTAATTATTTTTGATGAATCCAAAATGCCAACTAAATGGCCCAACGAATCTTAAATAGATTGAAAGATCTAATTATAAAATTTGATATAATTTAATTTACAATTATAAAATTTACTAAAGGTAAATTAATTGTAAATTTACTAAAGATAATTTAATTATAAATTTACCTAAGTTTGATTTTATTTAAACTAAGTATATATATATATATATAAAGAATTTAACAAATTCATTTGCAAATAATAAAATTTATGTCATGGCTTTTAATAGTCAAGTGGGAGTGGGGGCCCATGGGTCCCATCACCACTACGGGCTTGCGGGTACAGGTCTGCAGTGATGAGGGGACCATTGTGGTCCCCTCCACTACCCTACGACCACTACTGTAACAGTGACCGCATGTTAGTGGAGGTTACCACTCGCCTGCGGTGGTAATAACTCCCCCCCCCCTTCCCTGCGTCAGCACACTATTCCATGCGAAGTTTAATCTACAGATTTCTTCGTACGATTTTGTATATAATTTGTTTGTATAAATTTTAACGATAATATATATATATATATATATATATAGTTTTTTCATTCCAATTTATTTAATAGCATAAGAGAGAAATACATAAACAGATATATGTACAAGAGAAATGTTAATGTAAAATAAATGAGAATAAGAATTTAATCACAGGGATGAAATAACACAGAGAATTAAATTGTTTCAGCAATGTACAAAATTAATATTCATAGAGAGAGATATTTATACTCTATTTCCACAGAGAATAATGAATACAGTGAGGTTTATATTTTATTACCATACGTTTTTTGTTCAGAGAGAAGTAAGAATGCTCTTAAGGAATTAAGATCTATGATCAATTCTACATTCAGAGAGAGAGAAATGGGTTTTTACTCACAGGAAAAATATTTAAATAACTTCATACACAGAAGATCAAACTTGCATTCACATAGAGGTGAGATTTTTCACAGGGAAGTAAGATTTAATGTAAGAAATAAGATTTACATTCAAATTCCCATTCCAGTAATAAATTTAAGAGAAGGATAATAAGGAACAAGATTCATACACAAGTGATTATCATTTAATCATACAGAGAAGAGTTTAATCTTAGAAAAAAAAAAAAAATTAAATAAGGGGAAATATGATTTTTGCACAGATAAAAAAAAATCTTTTGAAAAAGCAAGATCTGATATATATATTTTTTTCTAAAGAAAATTAAATAAATAATAAAGCTATCTTTTACATGCATTATATGAAAAGTACCTTTATCAATATTTATCCCTAAATAAGAAGAAAAGATTTACAATCTAATAATTTTTTTTTTATATATAAAAGAAGATCTAGAAGCTATAATTTTTTTTGATAATACAAATTTCTCATATGTAAATGAGAGATGACAAAAGAAGAGAACCTGGCTTATCGAAGCTCGATGTTGAATCCTCTCTAATCCTCTAGCTATCCTTTTTAGATCCTTCCTTGCAACTTGAGAGAAGTCTTCAAGAACAACTTAACAATCCTACAACGAAAAATGAGACTACCAAAGAAGATCCTACTACTAAAACTTGGGAAATTTTTCCAAAACATAATCAACTCCCTCTTTTGAAAACTTGTATACAATATATAGGAAAAATCTCTTAATTCCACTATCTAGAGAAATTAATTAAGAGTGAGATTCTTTTCCAATATTGGACTCATGCAAAATTGATTAAAATCCTAGTGGGGGAGTTACATGCAAGGTATTGAAGATTCCTCTAGAAGCTTCTAATTCCTCCTATAACATGTGCCATAATTGGGAGTGGGAAAATAAAAATAAAAATAAATAATGCCTTTTGAATTATATTCTCCAAGTGTGTGTGTGGGTCCATTATTTATTCTTTTATAATATTTATTCAATCATTTTCAATAGCTCAACTAAAAATATAATAGAATTGTATCAAATCAAAAAGTGATAAAGGAGGGTTGTGACACACCCGAGAAGACGAAAGCGCGAAGGCGGGAGGTTGTAACTAAGAGCTTTGGAAAGTCGAATGCAGAAATGAGCTTAGAAAAGCTCATTCTCCTTATTTATACCCCCTCGGACTTTGTCCGTACGATCGCTTTAAATAGGACCTCGGGATCCCGGGGTCCTAAGCAAAACAAACACCAAAATCCATCTCAGGACTCCGGGGTTTCGTGGTGGCACAAAAGAAACACGCAAAACAAGCAAAAGACCTCGGGTTCTGGGGTTTCGGTGTGGCACAAAAGAAACACGTAAAACAAGCAAAAGACGTCGGGACTCCGGGCTTCCGAGGTGAAAGACAAAAATGACCTCAGGACTCCGAGGTTCCGAGGCAAAAAGGGCAAAACAAAACACGAAGAACTTGGGACTTTGGGACTCCGAAGTTCCGAGGCTTCAACAAAAAAGAAATGGACAAGGCACAACTTCGGAACTTTGGGGATTTGAGGTTGTGCACCAACAAACAAACAAAGGAGACCTACCTCGAGACTCCGAGATTTCGGGGTACGGCAAAACAAAACCAAACCAAGGAGACCTCGGAACTCCGTGGTTTTGAGTTTGCCAGACAAAACTAAAAAACAAAGCAACAAAAAGTAAAAGACGGACCCATATTTTCAACACAAGGAAACTAATGGGGGTTAGGTATGCAAAGCATAATACTACTATCAACATATCTAATAGTGAGCTTGCCAAGGATAGTGTTATTAATTCCTCTAGGGAGTGTAGGTCTTCTATGCTTTCTAAACTGTCCATGACCACTAATATTATGGAAGCTACTAGGAAAGCCCCCCTTGAGGAGAAAAGTGAAGATTAATCAGAAGACTCTACCTTTAATGACATTGGTTCTGAGAGTAGTGAGGAGACCCATGATGAACCTCTAAATCTTATCCTACATGATTCAATTTCTTATTCCCCCCTAGGAGGAGCTAATGATATGTTGGATAATTGGGGCTATATATCTCAATGCCCCCTGATGTTTTCTTTTTTCCATCCTTACTTATTGTTGTTTTATAGTTAGTACTTGTTGGACTATATTGTTTATCTTTATGCTTTATAAACTCGGTTAAACTTTGCATTTTTTGGTGGTCTTCCTCTCTAGCCTTGGTTATTTTTGTTGATAGATGATTTTTGATTTTGATGTGTAATGGGTTGGGGCCCTTCCCCTTTTGACTTAATAAGAAACAAATAATTTTAAATTTAAAAATGAAAATATTTTAAAACTATTCTATTTTATCTATTATCTTCTCAATTAAATTTATCATCAAATAAATTTATTTATTTATTTTAAATTTAACTTATTTTTCATTTATCTTTAATTTACAATGGATACCAAATCTAAAATAATTTAATTTGCTCTTTTACAATTCAAATTCATCATATTCAATTAAAGGTAAACACAGTGACTTTAAAGTATATGCTATGTTAATTATTGTAGTACCCCTACCGTAATCGATCTCTAACCTTGGTTTAATCTTGATTAGTTTATCGTGATATTATGATTATAATCAGATGTTGATTTTACGCATAGCTATTGATGTGGTTTTCTCACTAGTTTTATGCTAGTTGTTTAGTGTTCTTATTTCATGGTATTCATCGAGCTAACGCATTCATTAAGTTATTATATATGTATGCATGTATGATCGTTGGTTGCAGGAGATTTCAGGTACGAAGTCGCATGAGTGCAAGGTTCATCGTCACCTGGTTTTGCAGGTTTGAGCATACTTTTAATCCTTAGAGTCGGTTTAGGTGGTCGTAAGACCTTAGTCGGCCTTAGTCGTGCTCTAGTGAGCATCGCCAGTTGTCGTCGGTAATCCCTTCTTGCTTGGGTTTGCGAGTCGTCTGTTTGGTTGACCTTCTCGGTTTGCGTGCCTGGTGTGTTTGGTTATTTGATTAATTAAGTCCTTAGTAATTATCTTGATTAAATATGCGTTCGTGCATTGATGATTAATGGATTTAATTAATCGGGTATTCGTTATGCGATTTTCGTTGTTAATAAATTGCTTATTTTAATTGGGAGTGAATTCGAATTAATGGCTGATTTCGATTATTAAATGCATTATATATATATGCTGTTGAAAAGGAAGTTTTATATGTTATCGCCATAGAGTTAATTGTATTTCGTTAGATTACTAATTTGAAAGGTTAAATTGATCTGATATGAGAAATCGATTTTTAATTGGAAAGCAAGTTTAATTTGTTGTATAGTGAGAAAAGGAATTATTTGGTGAATTATTTGTAAATAAAAGTTTTTATTCCAAAAATAGAGATTTTTGGGTCAACTCTTCCATATAACCCAAATTTGGGGAAATTGGAAAGGATGGAGATTTTTGGAGGAATTTTGGTTGGAAAAGATTTTGGAGACAAAATTGGAGGATTTGGGAGGAAGAAACAGCTGCTGGATCTGGCAGGTGGGCTCTCCCTCAGCCATACCAGGATTGCGAATCGAGGTAGGATTCTGAACTGGTTATTGAAAATCAATTTGGATGTCCAGTTGAATTTGGCTGGAGATTTTTATTTGAGATGTGTTCTCATCATTGCTATTTGGGGGTTTGAATCCCTTTGTTATTGGGAAGGAGGAAAATCATCAAGAACTTGAACCGAACCAGTCCCTTTTAAACCGAATTTCTATTGAATCGGATTTGCTTATCAAATTGGGTGATGGGCGTTTGTTTTAGTTTTCGGACTGGGCGTTTTTATCAAATTTGTTTTTATTAAACTTCATCCTGGGAATGTAACCGGACTGTGTGTTTTTAATTAGCAAAATAATATAAAAAGGGCCGAACAGCGTGTGTGTTCGAAGGAAGTTTCAACGCTAGTAACCGAAGCAGGGCGTATCTTGTGTTTTTTGTTTAAACTGTGGTATTGGGGGTTGGAGGCGGGGAGCGGAGCTCCCCCGCTCCTCCTCCCCCTTGCCCCCTCGCGCCCCACTCATTCTCCATCTCCCCCCTTCTCGCAGGTGTTGGGCCATGCCCGCGGCACACTGCGGTGGCCGCTGGGCGCCGCGGACCTACGGGCAACGCAGCGGCGCCGCCCGCATGGGCTCCCCTACAGTTTCGGCGTGGGCTGCGGCTTGGGTTAGGGCACGGCCCGCCCAGCGCGCCTCCCTTATTTTAAAACGCGTTTTTGTTTAAAACGAAATTTATAAAATGTTTTTTTTTATGTATTCTTTTCATTCAAAAAGAAATGCATACGATTTTAATATCTGGTTAATGAAAGTTAGTTTTAATGCTAAGTTTAAATTGCTCTTTATTGAAAAGGCAATATCTTGATAAATGTAAAATTGGATATTAATTAACTCTATAATGGAATTTATAAGTTAGTTATTATCCAAATTCATTTTGTGGCTTATGTACTTTTGTGGTTAAGTTTTAAAATTGATAATTTCGTCATTGAATCTAATTGGCTATAATTTAGTCCAATCTTGGGTTAATAAGTTTATATCATGTGCGTTTGGAAATGAGTATCTATAATTGAATTTCCTTTATATTTTTAATTCCGTAATCCGTATAATGTATCTGGAATTGAAATTTTGAATCTGTAGAGATTGAGTTCGAACCAGTATGTTAATGACGTTTTGATTGGAATTTAAATATCTTATTTTAATTGTTTAATGGTTGTCTAAATTTGATTATTATGAATTTGGTTTAAGAACTCTTTATGGCTTAATTTGCCTGTTCGATGCTTGAACCTTAGGAGTTAGAAAACCAAGAACAACTTAACCCTTGATGAGATAGATAACTGTAATCTGATTAGATCTTGTAGAAAACTTGATCGTTTTTAATGCTTAAATCAATTTGAGAAAATATTGTCTTTTCTGATTATTGCCTTGCGAGTTTAATTACTGTATTTGCTTTAATTATGAAATGGCATGTTTTGCTTTGTTTAAATAGGACCCTGTCGTATGGATTGACTTGGTGTACCTGTTTTAGTCCTCGAATTTTGAGTTGACTATGGGTTGTGATGTTATCTTAGTTGGTTAAATCCTCTTCGAGTGAGTCGAATAATGATTCATGGTTAACCTTAGTTGTCAGGTCTCTAGTTAGAGTACCGTCAATAAGTGGTCATCTTTGAGTCGTGATTGACCTGATGATTGTATCTCCTTGAACTCCGTTCGTCTGACCATGTGTATTTCTTGGTTTGAGTTCGTCTGAGTTTAGTCTAGTGTCGTATGGGAAAGTGGCTTTCGATTGGGGGCCGCGCCCAAAGTGGCTGCTGGGTAACCCGTCGAAAGTGAGTCTAATAAGTGATAACCTAAATAGATTAGAATGTAATTTATAAATAAGATAATGTGCCTCACACATGGGACGAATGCTATCATAGATTCGACATGCTGTGAGAAGGCCTGAAATGGCAAACCATCTTCCTTGTCTTCACGAGAGGATGGGTGGGTCCACATGAGGCTTGGATGGGCCGAAAGTTCGGATTAGGTTGCCAGGGTTACCAGTGTATGGGCCGGGACCTATGAAGACTTGCCATGGTATCCATACCAGGTTGTGTGATGACACTTGTCCCTACGTTCGCTAGTGTGTTGTCGTCTTGTCCTGTTTTGAGTACCTTTGTGAGTCGTCCTTTGTCGCTGCCCTTGTGAGTGTCAGTTTCTTGTTAGACCTTGGGTGGTGATGGCTCAGTTTTATGGATGCTCTTCTGGACCTTCGTATTAGCTTGGATTATGTTCGGCTGGATCCTGTTCTTTTAAGGATCGTTTTTGTATTATTGACCGATGTGGTCGTTTGTATATTGCTTATGTATCACCTTGATGGCTGGATTGTATGGTGTAACCTCTTGTACACTTAACTTTATTATTTATCAGAAGGGGTCTTGCAGTTGCGCAGACCCGGAGATGTAGCCCTTTAGGGGTGAACTCCGAGATCATTATGGTGTTATGTGGTGTATTCTCTTATGGTTCCTTTATTCAGCTTTTTCATGTATGTTTAGCTTATGTAAAATGGTTAAGTGGATAATTGGAATTAACTATAAATGCTTATGTTCAGTTCTATCTTGAATGCCATGTGGATCGAATGCATAATTGGTTGAGATGCGATTTATCGTAATGCATGTGTGAAATCATCCTTTGAATTGCAATGAATTGGGTTATGGAATAATGTATCTTAGAGTAATGAATTATACTCAGTTGTTGTTAATGAATTTAGATATGCTTGGAAAGATCTCTTATGTTATGATGAAATCTTAGTGTATTAGAATGTTAGATGTTTGGGTTGAAATTTTAAATGAAAAGCTTGAATGAGAATTAGGAATGGATCTTAATGGATGAATCTTTATTGTGATTTATAATTCCATCCTTTGAAGAAATTATCCTGATTTTGAATTACCTCGTTATTAAGATATCTAGCTTATTGGATTAATGGTGTGAGTTAAATGAATTTTGAATTTAAGTAATCTCGTTGGGAAACTCTTTAGGAGATTGTCGTTAATGTCTTCCGCTATGTAATCTGAATCTTTGGTAACTTGTTGCATCTTATGTGTTGTAACTTAAAAAAAAAAAAAAAAATTTGCACTCTATTCTTGTGTTATGGCTTTATCCCTTCGGGGTTTCCTGGCGGGGCATTACAATTATTAAATAACTTTTTTTCAAAGTAAATCAAATGACTCTTTTTTAACATTAAAAATAATTGATAAAGTAAAAATTAATATATTTTTATTTTTTATTCAATATTTTTTGTAGTTATTATATTGTTATTAAAAAAAAAAACTCTTTAATAAAATATAGAATTAATAATGTGACAAAAAATCTTATTTAAAATTTAAAATGATAATAATTTCAAAATAATTATTTACTAATTTATATTTATTTATTTTACTCTTTTATTTATCAAATTACATAATAATTAATTAAAAAAAATATTTTAATAAAAAATAAAGAAAGAGAGAAAAATGTAAATAAAGAAAAATACAATTAATATAGATCCTCCATATCTCACTGCCTAAAACATAGATTTTACTAAAGATAATTATACCAGTTAAAACATAGATTTTTCTAAAGATAATTATACTACTTATTATATTGTTTATAAATAATAAAAAAATAGGAAAAGTGGGAGAAATTCAATATTTAATATTTAATAAAAAATATGTTAAAGGTGGTCATAAATATAGTCCACTATTTTATAAAAATGTTCTAAATTATCCTAATGGTATAAAACAAATGCCTTAAAATAAACATAGTGTCATAAAAATACACTAAAAAATGAAGTAAAAATAATTCAGGTTTAGAATTCTTAAAAATTCCTTCCCATAACACTTATAAATAGTTTCTATTTATATATTTAAAAATCTCACATCTTAATTTTATAAATTTTAATTTAAAATTAAAACAAAATTAATAAACACTTATAATTGATAAAAGATGATTTAATAATAATCAATTAATATTAATTTTTAAACTAAAATAATATTAAATATCAACAACAATTATGTATTAAAAAAATATTTTAATTATTATTTAAATTTAATATTATTTATAACAAAAATTAATAACAACAACAAATATTTAAAAAATAAAAAATCATAACAATTAATTTTATTTCCTCTTAATTGTTACCACCATTTAAATTTTAAGACTATCTACAATCTATTCAAATAAATGAACACAATTTATTCTTAAACCTTGTTTCTATTATCTAAAATAAACTTAAGTTAAAAACCCTAAAATATTAAGAGAGAAGGAAAAAACTGATCAACGTGAAACCCTAAAACTATACATAGACCAAACCATTAAGTCAGCAGAATGAAAATTTTATTCTCTTTCTCACACCTAAGAAATGATACGAAATTGATATGTGAGCATTGGGTTTGAAAATTGAACATTTATGACTTGAGCCTTTAATTCCACCTCTAAACTAATATGTTCCTACTTAGTGACTGCCAGCAATCTCACACTACTGTCTTAAAGATAACAAGTTACAGCTAAGTTCATTCACCACTCCTTATCAATGACACAAAGCAAGGTATTTTTAAAATCATTATAGGAGAGAGGACTTTGTAATAGAGTGGCAAAAAAGGATCATTCAATTGAGTGGAGATAGGCATGAAAGCTGTTTTCCATCCATAACCTAATAACAAAGATAAAAACAAAATGCTTGTCAAGATCAGCTACAACAACTATGGCTTCTGAAATGATTGAAATGGAGTTGTTCCAATCGTGCACTTGTCAAAGATTCATGTTTTCTTGGGAGAGATGCTCACCTCCATTCTGATAAAAGTTGGTGATTAAAACTTGAATACCTTTCTCTATATCTTTCATGGTTTCTACCTTAAACTTTTTTGATGTTTATTTTTTTTATCTAGAATTTTTCATGTATCTACTAACATAGTCCCCAAGCTAGCGTATATTATTACCAACTATCTTTAATTTGATAGTGAACTATTTTCAGATTCGATTGTGTGTAATTTTTTGGTCACACTCCATCCAATATCACAATGAAAATAGTTAGAGAGCATGAAAAAATGAGATAGAGCAGACCAAGGGAGCTAAAAAGAGGTAGGGAGGAAGCACAAAGAACAAGGAATGAAGGAAGACAAGAAAAGAAATAAAAAGTATAATAGAATATGAAAAAGAAATAAACACACAAACCACAACACAATAAGAAATAAAAAAAGGAAAAACATAAGATGACAAATATGTAATATAAGTGGCAGAAAAAGATCATTCAATTGAGTAGAGATAAGCATGAAAGCTTCCCTAACCTAATGATAAAGATAGAAACAAATTGATTGTCAAGATCGGTTACAACTATGGCTTCTGAAATGATTGAAATGGAGTTGTAATTGTACACTTGTCAAACACTTATAAAACAAAACATACCCTGTTATTATTACTTTTTGAAATAAATAGATTTTGATTGTTGAAATGTAAAAATACCCTTTTATAGATCTATAAGTGAATTTTCCAAAATATATATCTTTTAATATTTTAATTAGTTTTTATGTTTTATATTTTATTTTTTATTGAAAGTTGTCAAGGAAAAATACGAAAATTTATTAAAAAAAAATTAAAAAAATATGATGCAGTAGAGAAAAGAATCTATGTCAACATGATGTACTTCTTTTATGATTTGGATAAATAATTAAGAAAAAAGGTGATGGGAATTGGAAACAGTTATATTTTAGCACACACAACTTTTCAAATTTATTGAAAAATATATATTTATAAAAAATAGTAAACAATATATCCATGCACTAAATTTTCAAGTTATCAATATACAAAAAAAATTCAAGAAAAAAAAGTAAGTTTTACTAAATAAAGTGTGGTGGCTTGTGTTTCAGTAACTAAATTATAGTGTTTACTTTATAAAAAACTATATTCAAACAATTTTGTAAAATAGACATAAGAATATAAATTTGATTAGTTTACATCATTTCAAAATTCAAAATATATATTTCACTTTCTATTGATTTAATTTAAAAAGTTGAATCAACATTGGCCATTTCCTTTATAAAGTATGACACAACTTTGTACTTTTACCCTTATCAGAGATATTATTCATTCTGGCACTGATGAGTGGTGCTACTACTCAGGGGGAGTAGTCAACTTTGAGATTCAGAGGTTTATATTCTTGCTTTTATATTTTTATCAGATTTATGACATTGATGTCAAAGGGGGGGTGATAGTGATGTGGAAAATAAATTCAGAGATATCATTCACAGGGGGAGAGTTACTGATATTCAAGAGATTGTTGGTTGTCTTCCACAGGGGGAGACTTGTTTGACATTTCTTGGTACTTAGATGTTTTTCACATCTAGTGTTGCCATCAATGCCAAAGGGGGAGATTGTTGGCATTATGGATGAATTGATTATGTGTTGCATTGATGTTTTGTCATTGATGTCAACACTAGCTATTATGGTTCGTTACCGACAGATAGGTTTTTGTTACCGGTAGAAGATCTAGTGTTACCAGCATAAGAGACTATCTGTTGGACACTTCTGGCATGTTTGGATCAATGGAGTATGTTTGATTTCATGTGTTACATGTTCCTTGAGCATGTTTTGGTCAGTTGGTATTGACTTGGTAATTAGATGCTATCATACACTCTTGTAAACCCTTACCGACATTGGTTTAAGGTTTAATTGGGAGAACTTTTACTGAGGAATCTTGACAGGATGCATAAGTGGTGTTGGTGTGGCTTCTAGATGGATTTCAGGATGCTGAAGATGTTCTTTGATCGTGCTTCAACTGCTTGAAGACATTGCTTTGGAGTGGTGGACCCAAAATAGGTCCAATACCTATCTAGGTTATGGATCGATATCATGTTAACGTGTACTCTACACGTTACCAGGATATTTTAAGATGTTCTATGGATTGGTTATTGTTGTTTTGGTCTTAAGCCGACATGGCATATCATTGTAATATGAATTTATGTAATGATCTTATTGTAATATCTTGTAGGTGGCCTACCTAATTGGTTTGGGCCTTAGGGTTGGTATAAAATGATGTAAGATCTCATTGTAATAAGGGTGTTGTGGTCATGGAATGTAATATCATATGCGAAGGAGATTTGGTCGATCATTGGTGATCGAATTGGGATTATGGAAGAGGTCAAAGGCCTCCGATATTGAGCTTAACCGGGACTATAACCAGGCATGGTAGATGCTATCTCTGGCAGTTCACTCTATTGGATTGTTGTCCATTTATCTTAAGATGGTTGTTGCCTCTCTGTAGTCAGTGAGACTCTTTTGTAATGGGTAGTATGCTCTAGGTAGTGTGCCTTCCTGCATGTGCAAGCCCCTCATTGTATCACATACTTTCTGTAGAAGTATCATCTGACTATGGGTAGGCTCCCCACCATGGTTTTTCCCTTTCTGGGTTTTCCACGTACAAATCATGGTGTTATGTGGTATGGTTGCTTTGCATTGATTATATGTTTAATTGTTAAGTTTCATTGTTTACCGGTATTTGTTGTTGCTTTACTGATACTTAATCTGGTTTAAGGTTAATAAGTGGATTAAATGATATAATCTGTTAACAACTGATTCACCCCCCCCTCTCAATTGTTCACTGATTATCCTAACATAATTATGGCAAAACAAAGCATTAGGAGCAAAATTAGTGTGGAAAATACATAAGGACCCTAACTGAAAATGGGTTAGAATTCTCAAAGGCAAATATCTAGATGACATGAGCATAGAAGGTATTTTTAGAGTTCAAAACCCTCCAAAAGGTTCTAGGGTGTGGAATTTTATTTTAAATTATAGAATCTAATAAGAGATCAGATCTCTTGGAATGTCAAGGATGGTGGTAAAGCTCTTTTTTGGTCAGTCTCGTGGGGTGAATACTTGGCTTTGGATAAATTGATGGGGTAGAATAATCTTAAGATCATAACAAAAAGAAAATGGGGTATCTATGTGAAAGACTTTTTGGAACTAGTAGATGAGAATTCCTCTTTGGGTTGGAAATGGAGAAGTTTTGAAGATCTAACAATGGATAGAACATAGATTAAAGATTTGATGGATATTTTACAACAAAGGACATTAGTATTGAGTGTAGGGTCTAACTCAATCATCTGGATTGGGTCAAATATAGGTAGTTATAACTCGGAAGATGGGTATAACTCAATAATTGAAAATAAAAATTTGGAGAAAATGAAAATTCATGTATCCCTTTGCTGGGATAAAAGTTGTCTCCCTAAAGCGAGATATTTTGCCTGGACAACTTTGTAGGGTAGAATCCTAACAACAAAATGGTTCAAGAAACTTGGATACGAGGGCCCATCAATCTGAGTTTTGTGTGAGAAAGAGGAAGAATCTATAAATCATATACTATTGTCTTGTCCCCTTGCTGCAAAATGTTGGCAATGGTTTTGCATTAAACTAGGATGGATGCTAACTCTACCGAATGATATATTGAGTTTATTCAAAAGCTTATTCATTCAGTCTCTTTAATTCATTATTGATCTCTTCCCCATCAATTTTAATATGAGAGCTTTGGAAGGAAAGAAATACGAGGATTTTATAAGAGGAAAAATTGTCATGGGAGAATTTCATCAACAAAATAGAAGTGGCCATAGTGGAAGTAGTTAATAGTATATTCTTATCTAATATGCAAAAAAATTCCCAATTCTCAGGCTGGGACAACAAAATGAAGGGTAATTGGTTTGGTCACAAAACAACTTCCTTCGTTGGGAATGGGGATGAGTTTTCTTCAAAAGAAAGAGAGAGAATGAAATGGACTCTCCCAAAAGAGGGAAGGTTCAAATTGATCTTTGATGGGGCTTCTAGGGGAAATCCTGGAGCCTCAGGAGCAGGATGCATAATTCATTCTTTTGATGGAGTGGAAATAGACAAACAAGCCAAAGCATTACTAGAGGACATGAATAAATATTGTAGAAATCCATGCAATGATTGAAGGTTTAGCCTTATGTAGAGATCTTGGTCTTAAAAAAGTGGAAATTGAAAGAGATTCAAATATAATTATCAATGCTTTGAGGAATGGATATACTCCAAATTGGAGACTCAACACTTTTCTAAGTAGGGCTTTTGAATTGCTAAATTTTTTTTATGCTTATATTATAAATCACATCTATAGAGAAGCCAACGGTATGATAGACTATTTAGAAAACAGGGGAGCAGATGGATTTAATGAAAAAAAATAAAAAAACTCAGGATCTACAGAGATAAGATTTTAAGAAATAGAGTCATGCAGGTAGAAATTTTGATAGATTGGGTTAACGGTCAGATATGTTAAATTATGGCGGGGTATGAGTCTTCTCCGATATATGCAATATGAAAATGCGAGAGTCCAATTTCGCAAAGACATTTATTCCACTCTCCTAGTATTTTCAGAAGATTATGTGGTTGAGTAACAAAATATAACAACTTCAATGACAAGAATGTGAAGGAGAAAAGGGCATCTCAATTGATAAAAGGACATTTAAGTGGGTTAAAATGTTAATTGTTCAAAATGAAGGAAACTGAGTTCATAAGGAAGATTCAATAACTTGACAAAAAAATTTACAACTGACAAGACAAGTGAGGAGTGTTTTCAAAAATGAATCTCATCGAGAGGATATGCTAGGGTATAGGGTAGCTTCTTCGATAAGTGGGCATACAAATAAGTTGAAGCATTTATTGATTAAAATAAAGGAGATTGAGATCATAAGAAAATATAACCAAATTGACAAAAAATATTGACAAGTGATGGAATGGTGGAAGTTTTTCAAATAGAGTTTCCTGCTCTTAATAGCAGGGGCTTTAATCGAAAAAATTGTTAGAAAATGGATCATCAAGATTTGGTATGGATA
This sequence comes from Cryptomeria japonica, assembly GCF_030272615.1. Taxonomy (NCBI): domain Eukaryota; kingdom Viridiplantae; phylum Streptophyta; class Pinopsida; order Cupressales; family Cupressaceae; genus Cryptomeria; species Cryptomeria japonica. The sequence goes on from NC_081408.1 coordinate 510,681,164, forward strand.
TCGATAAAATCATTTCTAAATTGAAAGTTGCGGTGCTTAGCCTAACTATTTAATTTACCTAGACTTCATACAAGGAGGAAAGATGGTTTGGTGTGGTTGAGTGAATATTTAGTAACTCATGATGGATGCATTCACTAAATTTTCCGATAAAGAGGCATTTTTTAGAAAGGATGGAGTGTGGATTAAATAGTACATGTTAGAGCAAGTATCCTTGAGTCAAGCCTTTTGTTGGGGTTCTCTCCAAATTTGATTTCTCATTAGCTTCTCCAACAAGCTTTTAGCTGGTTAAACTCTTCATATTCTACTGATGAAACTAAAGATTGGAATTGGTGTCCTCTAAAGTTAATGTGTTGTAGGTTTGGAAAGAGGCACAAAGAGTATGGACTCTCCCATTAGGATCCTTTCTTCCAGAAGGCAGATGACATTTGTCGGAGAAATCAAAGATAAAAGGATGAAGGAGGTGATGGAAATATCTCATTATGTCATAATTAGAGCAGTGAAACACATTTTGGGAGATGAATTTCTTAGGACTAATCACAAATACAGAGTAAAGATGGAGATACCAGTAGTATTTGTTGCCACCCTCCTCCACTTTGGCCTGCCAAAAAACAAAATGAAAGATTTATGCAAGAAGGTCTTTAATGCAAACCTACTAGGAGGATTGAACAATGTTATGAACAACATAGATGATAATCTGACAATCCCATTGCCAATGGACTATAATATCACGATTAGAAATGGAAAACCTCCTCCTTGGTTCTCTATCTTCTATTTTGAGAATGAGAAATTGTTTAGAGAAAGGCATTTCATTGTTGAGAAAAATGCAAATTTTCTCTAGTCCATGTCCCGACTAACAAAAATCTTTGAAGAAAACTTGATTAAGGATTATTTTGAATTGATTGGTCTAATTGAAGTGGCTCCTGAGGATAGGTTGGTGGAATGGGAAAATGAATTGAAAGCTTTCATGGTAAGCATTGGTCCAGAACCCTTGGAAGTGGTTGAATGCTTCCCATCTCAAAAATTGGTTTGGATTGGGCAAAGGATTCCAATTATCATTCATCTGGTGGATACCTCAGTTGCATCTGACCCTTCTTCACCTGCCCGATGATCTTCTTCAAAATACATGCTGCTTGGCCAATTTTGGACATTGTGTTTTTTCAGATTATCAGCTTAGATAGATTAGTTTTAGAATCACTTTTCTAATGACTTGGTTACTATAAAGACTGTTAATTTTTTATACTTTTCGGTTTATGCCTTAGAGGGATTTTGGCATAATTGAATATGGTATAACCTAGGGCAATATTTTAGGTTGGCTAAATCTTTTTACTATGTATTTACTGCTATTATTAATATAATTGGCTTCGGCCCTTGGATGATATTTTTTTTTTCTAAAAATGCCCTCATATAACACTTATAAATAGTTTCTATCTATAAGATAAAAAATCTCATTTTTACTTTATAAAATTTAATTTAATTTATTAATAAACACTTTTAACATTAATTTTTCAATGATAGGCTATGGACTCAATCGTTGGATTATGAGGGCCTCCCCTTTCGATGTCTTCATTGCTTCTCTACCAGTCACTTGGCCACACATTGTTCTCTCTTGTGTCGTAAAGGTACTGCCACTTGGTGGAAGGATGCTAATGATGATCACCTGATTGTCCTAGCTTTTGATTCTTCATCTAATAAATCTTCATAGGCTATTGATGATTCCTACTAGGAAGATGTCCTCCTCCTGTTGGTTTGGCCTCCTCAGACCTTATTGATCTATCTCTACTTCTTGTTGCTGGCATGGCCCCCTTTGGCCTCATGGACCCTTCTCTGCTTGTTTCTCCTGCTCTACTCTAGCTTTTGGTAGCTGATGTTTTACCTTGTCAGCATTCTGCACTCCCTATGTTGACAATCTCACTATGAGGATTCCCCCCCTAATCCTCCTTGTGATGGTGTTCCAAATGATAATATTGCTTGGACTGTTGTTCACTAATGAAGGAGAGATCATTCTTCCTCCTCCTAAACTCTTCCTCGAGTTGTGGATGTTTTTTCTCCCCACCCTTGATGTGGGTTACTAATTATTCTACAAGTGTGTTGTAAGTGCTCTATTTGAGCCTTTGTTGTCAATAACCTATTCTGTTGTTTGTGGCCTTTTTGGTTTGTCTTTGTACAAAGTCAACACCCTTGTTTTGCTACCTTTTTAATAAAAATCATTACCTTTTTCAACTAAAATAATATTAAATATCAATAATTACATTGAAGGTGCATTACACTCACATAATCGATGCAAAAACCTTGGTAGATAAAAACTAGAAGCATTAAATTTGACATCCTTGTTGGATGCCATCTTCCCACTTCAACAATTTTTTGCTTTTAGTTTTTTCGTACTCTAATATATTATTATAATAATAATGCAGTCTTAATAAAAAAAAATTTGGGTCAAGAGTTCAATAGAAATATAATAATAATAATAATAATTTTTTACTAAAAGTTTTTTTCTTTTCTAAAGATTTTAATGGAAATATAAAAATATAATAACAAGAATATATTAAATTTCTTCACACACTATTGTAGATGTATAAAAATGACCATATTCCTAAATGAATATTCAATGTTAATTTTATTCTCATTCCTCTATTTAGTTAAATTTAATTTAATTAAATCACCCGCATTCTTCTATTTAATTAAATAAATTATTCAATTTATTTAGTTAAATTCACTTAAGCTCTTTATATCATTTAATTGAATAAATCATTTTATTTAATTAAAACCCTTCTCCCTACCTTTTAATTAAATTTACATTTAATTAATAGTTTACCCCAATTAATTAAATCTAATTTATTTAATTTCCCAGCTTGCAACCAAATTGAAATAAAGCAATTTATTTTAATTAAATCCTATTATCCCTCATTCACTTGCATTTTCCTACATCTCCCACTTGCATCCTAATCCCCTTCCTAAATTCTTCTAGAATCCATCTAATCCTAATCAATTAACCCAAACCCATTCATTATCCCTTTTCCCTAAATTTGAGGAGGTCACTTCTCAAATTTGGAGCAAGCAAAGTCTTCAAAAGGCATTAAAGCCTTTATGCCTTCAACAAGCTAGCTTGTTGAATACCCCCAAATTTAGAAGGACTCTTACAAATTTGTCCCCAAAGTCTTCAAACCATTAATGGTTAACTAACCCTTAGTGGCATGGTTAGAGACTTTTTGCCTAACTTAACCCAAGGGTCTCATCAAACATTTATTGCTTTGACCATGGTTATCCCTTTAACCTTTGCACAAGAGTTTGTCCTTTGGGTAAAAGCTTTATCCAATGGATAACCCTAACCTAACCTTAACCCTTACCTTCTAAGGTAACCATGAGGTCTTCTCAAGCATTTAATGCTTCTTACATCTCCTCTCAAGCAGTCTTATGTTGACAATTGTCACCATTTCCTTGGTGAGAATTGTAAACATGGATTGATAACTTTCAATCCCGACCATTGATTAACTCCTCCAATCTTGAACATCCATTGCCCTATTTTCACTATAAATAGAGCTCTCATTCCTCCATTTTGAGAATCCATGAAATCTTTTAGTATCTCATTTATGCTCAAATTTATCAATACATCTAGCTTCTCTTTGTAATAGGAATTAATCTATTAAGAATTTTAGAGTACTTCCTTTATCATTACCTTAAATCATTCAACTAGTATATCATGTTAGGATAGTATTGCTACTAACCTTGTCATCTTATAATCTAGTTTACTTCATTTGTAGAATCATGCATAGATAGGATGCATTTCATGTTAAAATCAATCTAAAGCATCCCTCGTTCTTGCATTCGTCATCCCTAAGTCACTTTGCTCAGTGATCTAAGAGCAAAGACATTGTCTTGAGGGACCTTGCGAGATAGAGAACCATGGAACCTACCTTGGGAAGTTGAGTCATTCCTCATGACTCCATAACTTGCACCAAGAAGTCATGTGGGTGTGTGAACAAGCTCTTTGGGACCATATTTTCACATTTTGAGTTTCATAGGCCCGCTTTTTTCGCACACAACTATTAATTTATTCGATGTCTCCTGCTCCCGCTCAAGTGTTTTCAAATTCCTCCTCTCTTGCTCGCAACGACTCCCTTGTGTTGGCCCCTTCCATTGTGATTGGCATTGCTGGTGTTGGCATCGCTGCCTTTGTGGGTTGTGGTGGGGGATGCTTCTTAGTGCCCTTACCCACGACCTTCCCTCCCCTTTGTGCTACTAGGTCTGTGTGCGTTGCTCCCCTGGTTGTGGGTTCTAGTTCCCCCACGACTGGTGTTCCGATTTTGCATTTGGATGCCCTAGCTGTTGCTAATGATGCTCCGGTTATTAGGGAGTCTCCCGAGATTGGTGTTTCTCCTAACAACCCTCCTTCAGGTGCTAATGCTTTGCCCAAACCTCCTTTTGTTGGGATTCGTAGCTTTGCTCGTGTGGCTAGATCTGTTGCCCATCCTTCCAAGGGGGTTTGACCTCTTCCTTGTGCCAAGACTTGTTGTGGTTTGTGGCCGGGAGGTTGTGGAGAATGTTGATTTCTATCAACGTAGTGCTTTGGTTTGCAAATTTGCTGGGTTTTGGCCTTCTCTTCCGAACCTTCATCGTTGGGTTAGTGATTCTTGGAAGCCTTTAGTTGCTCATGGCATTGAGCTTTTCCCTTGTGCTAAAGGCTTCTTTTGTTGCTTCTTTTACCTCTACTCTTGATCGTGATTTGGTTCTGAGAAAGTTGTGGACTTGGGGGGATCTCTCCCTCTCTATTAAGCCTTGTAATTCTTCCTTCAACCCCCTTATTGAATCTCTCTTTATTCATCCGGTTTGGGTCTGCCTCCCCAATCTCCCTCTCCATTTTTGGGAGCCTTCTTATTTTGAGGCCATTGGTAACTCCATTGGCAGCTTCTTGAAGGTTGATGATGCCACGTTCTCCATGGGTCATTCAACCTTTTCTCGTATGTTAATTGATGTCGACACATCTTTGATCCTCCCTAGGGATGTGGTTCTTATGGTTGGGGAGAGGCCTTGGACTCCGCCGCTGGATTATGAGGGCCTTCCCTTTCGCTGTCGAAGGTGCTTCTCAATGAGTCACTTAGCTTCGGACTATTCTCTCTCTTGCCGCAAAGGTGTTTCTTCTTGGTGGAAGCGCGCTACTGAAGATCACTTGACTATTAATGCTTCATACTCTTTGGTTGAATCCTCTCGTGATGAGGTGCCCCTTAGTGCTAATGAATTCTTTGCTGATATTACCGCTACCATGGACTCTTCTGCCCCTTGGCTCCTACATTTGTTGCTCCTGTGCCTCTGCTTCACTCTTCTCCTGGCGGTTTTGCTCTTGATGTTGTTCTACAACATCATTCTCCTGTTGTTCTACATTAGTCTGGCAGTGTCTCTGCGGGGTCTTCCCTACCTGATTGTTCTCTGATTCCTAATGATAGTGGTTTTCCTGATGGTTTACAAGCGAGATCCTTTCCGCTTGGTCATTCCCTTGATGGCCCCGAGAGTAGTATCGCCTGGACTGTTGTTTGTCACAGGCAGAAGGGGAAGTCCTCCCCGCTCCCCCTTGGATTGGGTGTCCACACCTCTCTCTAAGTTAGGTTTGAGTTGTTGAAGGTTGGACAAATTCCCTTTGTTCGACCTTGTTGGTCCCGAACTTTCTCCGATGTGATGTTTTACCTGCCTGTAGGCTTTTGTTTTTTTGATAGTCTCTTTCTATGTTAAGGGTCAGTGCCCTAGTTAACGCTGCTTTTTTAATAAAAAACAAGAATATATTAAAATTTAATCATATAATCATATCATTATAAAAAATTTAATATTAATTACAATATCATGATGTAATAATGGTTTAATATTAATTATAATATAATAATTAAATAGAATAATAAAAAAATATGAATATAGGTAAAGTAGGCCCAAAGATATCATATTTATTATGATAATAAAAATAAAAATATATAATATCTTTCGATGTACTTTGCCTATATTCCCGTAAAGATAAATATGCTAGTTATATAAATTAATCAAAATAATTTTAATTATTATTTAATTTTTTTTAAAACATCAAATTCTATATTATTTATAATCAAAATTAATAACACCAACAAATATTTAAAATATTAACACAAATTTCAATAAAAAATAAAAAATAAAAAATAAAAAATCATAACAATTAATTTTATTTCTTCTCAATTGTTACAACTATTTTAAAGTTCTATCTACAATTTTTTTTTCATCAAATAAATGAACACAACTTAATCCTAAAACTTGTTTTCCAATTTTTTTTTTTTAATTTAATAAAAAAAAAAAAGGCCAATGTGAAACCCGTACAACTATACATTAACAAAACTCTTAAGTGAGTAAAATGAAAAGTTCATTCCCTTTCTCACACCTAAGAAATGAACAAAATTGATATGTGAGAATTGGGTTTGAAAATTGAAGCTTCCTTGCATTTATGACTTCTAAAGTAATATGTTGCTACTTAGTGACTGCCAGCAATCTCATACAATTTAAAGATAACAAGTTACAGCTAAGTTCATTCACTACTCCTTATCAATACCTACCAATATATTTGTTGAAGACTTTGTATTGATGAATTATTCATAGCAACGATGACACACTCCAGAGCATTATTCACATGATCTGATTTCTTATTTCTTATTGAAGACTACTTATTCTACACAGTTGTCAATCTCATTAATAATGACACATATCTTCACACTTCCTCTAACTCTCTTTCCAAACATGAAAATTAGTCACAATGACACAAAGCAAGGTATTTTTAAAATCATCATAGGAGAGAGGACTTTATAATTGTGCATTGTAATTTTGAGCCTCTCAAAATTATATGTAGTAATTTTGAATGACTCAAATCTACATAGTAGCTTATTTGACAAGTTAATTATATAAACTTGAGATTTCAAGTCCACACAATCAAATATGATGTCATGTCAACATTTTTTGAGGTGTTATAAAAGATCTTAAGAAAATTAACATATATAATTATATATTAAATTACATTTTATTTAAATACACCCATTTAATATCACATAGTAATCTTGTCCAAGGGGTTGAACCTCTCAAAATTATATTGATGGTTTTGAATGACTCAAATCTACATAATAGTTTATTCGAAAAAATTACTATTTAAACTTAAGATTTCAAATTCATATAATATCACATCAACATTTTTTTAAAAGTGTTGTAATAGACTTTAAAAAAATTAATCATCTATAATTATTGACTCTTAGGTTTAGATAGGTTTTGTATATTTTAAACAAATATTTAATCATTAAAATAATGAAATGTAGAAAAAAAAAGAAATTATAAATATAATTTTTTTGGACTCTTTTAAACACCAAGAACAAATACAATAAATATATTTAGAGTCTTTTTAGACACTTATTTCATTTTCTATATTAAAATAAATATATCACAATCAATTAAAATATATTCATTGTAAAAGTAAGGTGAAGCATATTTTAAAAAAAAAAATCTAATCTCAATTGGAATGATATAGACATTTTAAAAAGTTATTGAAAACAAAAAAATATAATTAAAAATTTATCAAATTTCACTTTCATATTATTCTTATTTTAATAATATTTCATTTGTACTATATACCATTACCTAATATTTTTGAGTAAAAAATTAAAAATAATATAATACTCTATAAATTCTATATATTATGTATTATACATTACCTTATTTCAAGTTATTATTAAAAATATAATTATATGTAGAATATAAAAAATTGTCTTAAAAGATATCCACTTCGGAACAAAATCATAGCCTAATTGAAATGGATTTACATAAAATTTATAACTTTTAAACTTATCATTACTAGATTTCTTAATTGCTACTAATTTAAGGAATTAAATTATGCACTTTCTTTAATCTTCAAATGACATTTATAACATTTATAATCATACATTTATAAAGATTAAAACATTTTTTAAGTAAGATATATAATGTTTTTTATAATTTATATTAGTGAAATTAGTAATGTGATAATTTTATAACAATAATCTAATTCATATTCTATAGCTTATTATAATTGTGTAATTTTTTTTCTATTGTGCATGTGACCCATCTTGATTTGCATCCCATTCCTTGATTTAATAAATTTTTACCTCTCTTTTAGTTACTACATATACATACATGTTGAAAAAAGGTAAACAAAAAATAAGAAAATATATATAGACATGATTCATTATTCTCAACAATAGTATTCAAGTTTAAAAAATAAATGGGAAGAAATTATTTTTTAGGAGCTATTTTATTTTCTATCACCTTTCATTTTTATTTTTTTGAAAGTTACATTCTGTTTTCCCTTGTCAATTGTTTTTACTTAACAAGATATTGTTAATAACGTTAATAAATTAACAATCAAAATAAACATAATGTAATCCAAAAACTAAAATGCCATCATCTTCACCTATTATTATTATTTTTATGCCTAGAGACATCCACAATGACATCAAAATGTCCTTAAACAAAATTTCATTTTTGAAACAATCTGACATGCAAATGATAAATAAATGAGAAGAACATTTATTTTAAATCTCTCAACATATTTTACATATATTTTTTTAAATATAAATATACTAATTAATAATAAAAATAGGAAATTTTCTCCATCTTTGATTCTTTCTATCTCCAAAATGCAAACGCTAAAGACTACGGAGTTTACTTATCTATGCATGTTTATCATCAAATGAGTCAAGTTCTTCATATCCATCTGTAAAGTGTAAAGAGACTGAATAATATTCCTTTCTTAACTGCACAACAAATCATTTAATTTAAATATCTCTCAAACCCATTTTCTCATTTGGAAAAATATTCCAATTTGGCATTTGACTTCTTAAATTTGCATCTCTATTAAATGAAAAAGACAGTCTCCCTTAATTGTAAGCCACCAATATATTATCTCTCCACTCATTTTGTATTAAACATGTGTCAAATATCCTCTCCAAGTGCAAACTAGTCAATAAGAAAGCACAGATATTAAAATGTCTAAAAATTCAAAACAAATAATTAAAGTATGACATCATATACAGAAAGAATAGCCAGGCCATTGTTCTTCAGGTTGACTTCAACTCTTTCTGTACCATAATAAATATAGCTGGCAATTACAGTCAAAATATGGTTTTGGGATGATTATTAGTTATTACATGGACAAACTTCAAACCGACGTTAATTGACGGTAATTGCAATTTCATAGTTTAAAGTGTTGAAAATGTTTTCTGGTTGAATAATTTTCAGTACAGAAGCTCTGAAAATTATTCAAAAGTTGAATAAAGTCTATTTTAAACAACTTAAATAATTTAGACAAAGTCCTTGGAAAAGAATAACAATTGAGCAAAAGAAAAAATCTTATTGTGGGTGGTTGTTTTTTCTTGATTTCATTTAGATTTGATTGTAAGTTTGTATAAGGGAGCATGACAAACATATCAAAGAGAATTTTGGTTGGAAATTTACTTAGTATGAAAGACAAAAATGGGGGATCTATTAATGATCATGATTTATAGGTGTCATTGACGAGCATGTTCATAGACATATAAATGCATTTATGAAGTTAGTCTTAAATTTTATTTTTATATAATGTCAAGTCTAAGATATTGTATCTATAAATATCATTATACAACATCATGGATTGTGAAAATTTCATGATTTTAAGATATTATACTTTAGTTACAATTGAATAGCTTATGACTTGGAATTGTTTGTATATCTATTTTGAAGATGAATAAGAAAGAGTGTAAATAGACTTATTAGCATAGAGATGGAGTATTGCAATAATAGAAAAGTTAGTTTGTTGAGTACTATTGGTATTATAGTCTAAAAATCAAATGGTTGAAACTTGTTTTCAAGTTATTAACTTATATGATAAACCTAGATTCTATGTTATGTTTTTATAGTCATTCTTTCAACATAAGGTTGACATGCATAAGTATTAATCTAGCTTCCTTTTGGAAAAGGAAAATCATTTGTTAAAGAAAAACGTAGCTTGCTTACTAAGTTGCTAATATTAACAATCAACTTGAACCTTTGGACTAGAAGACTTATAATCTCTCTCAATACCTAAAACAAATCTCTTAGAGCTCTTCTACTATGTAGACTGTAGTACCCCTACCCTAGTCTACTTCTAACCTTGGTTTAATTTGGATTAGTTTATCGTAATATTATGATTAGTGTCAGATGTTGGATTTAACGCATAGCTATTGATGTGGTTCTCACACTAGTTGTATGCAGGTTATTCAGTGTACCTATTTCGTGATTTTAGTATCGGACTAACGCTTTCATTAGATTGTATATATGTATGCATGTATGATCTTTGGTTGCAGGAGATTTCAGGTACGAAGTCGCATGAGTGCGAGGTTCGTCGTCACCTGGTTTTGCAGGTTTGAGCATACCCCTTTTTAAGCCGTAGAGTTGGTTTAGGTGGTCGTCAGACCTTAGTCGACCTTAGTCGTGCTCTAGTGAGCATCGCCAGTCGTCGTCGGTAATCCCTTCTTGTTTGGGTTTGCGAGTCGTCTGTTTGGTTGACCTCCTCGATTTGCGTGCCTGGTGTGATTGGTTAAATTGATGAATTAGTCCTTAGTAATTTCTTGATTAAATATATGCGTTTGTGCATTGAAGATTAATGGATTAAATTAATCAGGTATTCGTTATGCGATTTTCGTTGTTAATGAATTACCTGTTTTAAATTGGAAGCAAATTTGAATTAATGTCTGTTTTTGAATATTAATGCATTTATATATGCTGTTGAAAAGAACGTTTTAGATTTTATCGCCATAGAGTTAATTGTGTTCTGTTGGCTTATTTGAATTGAAAGGTTAAATTTGATTATATGAGAAATCGACTTTTGATTTGAAAAGCAAGTTAAATTGTTAATAATTAGAAAATGATTAATTTTGGAGGAATTATTTGTTAATAAAAAGATTTTATTCCAAAAATAGAATTTGGGAGTCAACTCTTCCATATAACCCAATTTGGGAAATTTGGAGAGGATGGACAATTTTTGGAGGAGATTTGGGGAATCTGACAGGTGGGCTCTCCCTCAGCCATACCAGGATTGCGAATTGAGGTAGGATTCGGAATTGGTTATTGAAAATCAATTTGATTGTTCATATGAATTTGGCTGGAAAATTTGGTTTTGAGTTTTTTGGTTTTGAGATGCTGGTTATTCCTCCTTGTTTTTGGGCGTTTGAAACCCTGGGGCTTTTGTAGAGAATGAGAAAAACCCTACATGAAAACATGATATCAATCTTATTTGGTTTAAAACGAATTCTTATTGAATCGGAATTTATATTCATTATCAATTTCTTGATGGGCATTTGACGAAGTCCGGACTGTGTTATAAAGAAATTTTATCAGTTCATTTTTGAACTGTGTTTTAAGAGATTTATTCGTTTATTTTTTTTAAACCGAACCTGGGCGTTTTTATCTTTCTCGGGCTGGGGCGTTTTCTTTTAAATGTTTTAGCTGTGGGTCGGGGTTTGGGAGAGCGGGGAGCGGAGCTCCACCCGCTCCCCTCCCCTCCCCCGCGTGCGCCCCCACTTCCTCCCTATCGCCGCTCGCCCTCCGTTCTCACCCCCGTTTCCCTCGCCGCGCTCGCAGTTTGTGTGGGGCTGCGGCCCACGGCGGTGGCCGCAGGGGCCGCGGTGGCCGCAGGGCGCCGCGACACCTATGGGCACCACCGCGGGCGCCGCCCGCGTGCCCTAGCTTGCGCCTTAAGTGCGCTTTTCGTTGTTTTTAAAAAAAAAAGGAACTTAGGTTTATTTTAATGCACTTCTTTGTTTAAAACGTAGTTCGTTTCAAACGATATTTTAAATGCATTTTTTTGTTATGTTTTAAATTAGTTATAAAATGATTTTCTTTAGAATGTATTTTCTTCTATCATGCAAAAAAAAAAAAAAAGAAAACTTATGATATTTTATATCATTTAAAGGAGAGTAATTTTAATGTTGAGTTTAATTAGTTTTAAACTGGATTAGGGTGGCATATAGTGGTAAATGATAATTAGATATGGATTTATCTTATAATGGGTTTATAAGTGAATTAAATATTCAATCCCATTTCTCGACCTATGCTCCTTTCCTGATTAAGTTTTAAAACTGTTGATTTTCGCAATTGAAAATTGTTGATGATGTTAAATTTTATCGTGGAACAGATCATTTGAGTAATTGTATAGTAGTGAAATACTTATCGTTGGGTATTGAAATTAAACGATGTGCTTTTGGAAATGATTAGCTTCTTTAGTTTCTCTTTCTACATTTTTATTTCCGTTATTCGCATAATGCATCTGGAAGTGAAATTATGAATCTGTAGAGATTGATTTTTAGTCCAGTATGTTTATGACGTTTGGGATGGAGATTAAATATCTTATTTTAATCATTTAAACGGTTGTCTGAATTTTAATAATATGAATTGTATAAAACTCTTTATGGCTTAAATTGCCTGTTCAATGCTTTGAACCTTAGGAGTTAGAAACCCAGGAACGACTTATCCCTTGACAAGGTAGATAACTGTAATATGTTTTTAGATCATGTAGAAAACTTGATCGTTTTTAATGTTTAAATCAACTTGAGGGAATAATGTCTTTTCTGATTATTGCATTGCGAGTTTAATTACTGTATTCGCTTTAATTATGAAATGGCATGTTTTGCTTTGTAAGTAGGACCCTGTCGTATGGATGATTTGGTGTTCCTGTATCAGTCCTTGAATTCCGAGTTGATTGTTGTATTGTGATGTTGTCATAATTGGCCATATCCTCTTTGAGTGAGTCGAATAATGATTCATGGTTAACCTTAGTTGTCAGGTCTCTAGTTAGAGTACCGTCAGTAAGTGATTACCGTTGGGTTGTGTTTGACCAGATGATTGTTCTCCTTCTTGAACTCCGTTCGTCTTACCATGTGTATTCCGTGGTTTGAGTCCGTCTGAGTTAGTCTAGTGTCGTATGGGAAAGTGGCTTTCGATTGGGGGCCGCGCCCAAAGTGGCTGCTGGGTAACCCATCGAAAGTGAGTCTAATAAGTGATAACCTAAGTAGATTAGAAAATAATCTCTAAATAAGATAATGTGCCTCACACATGGGACGAATGCTATCATAGATTCGGCATGCTGTGAGAAGGCCTGAAATGGCAAACTACCTTCCTTGTCTTCACGAGAGGATGTGTGGGTCCACATGAGGCTTGGATGGGCCGGAAGTTCAGATTAGGTTGCTAGGGTTACCAGTGTATGGGCCGGGACCTATGAAGACTTGCCAGGGTATCCATACCAGGTTGTGTGATGACACTTGTCCCTACGTTCGCTAGTGGGTTGTCGTTTGTCCTGTCTTGAGTACCTTTGTGAGTCGTCCCTTATCGCTGCCCTTGTGAGAGTCGGTTCCATGTTAGACCTTGGGTGGTGATGGCTCAGTTTATGGATGCTCTTCTGGACCTCTTGTTTTAGCTTTGATTATGTTCAGCTGGATCCTGTTCCTTGTAAGGATCGTTTATGTATTATTGACCGATGTGGTCGTTTGTATATTGCTTATGTATCGCCTTGATGGCTGGATTGTATAGTGTAACCTCTTGTACTCTCATCCTTATTATTTATCCGAGGGGGTCTTGCAGTTGAGCAGACCCGGAGATGTAGCCCTTTAGGGGTGAACTCCGAGATCATTATGGTGTTATGTGATGCGTTCTTTTATGTCTCTTATTTCAGCTTTATCATGTATGTTTAATTTATGTTGTGTGTTTAAGTGGATAATTGGAATTAATTCTAAATGCTTATATTCAATTCTATCTTGAATGCCTTGTGGATCGAATGCATATTTGGTTGAAATGCAATTTATCGTAATGCATGTGTGAAATCGTCCTTTGAAATGCAACGAATTGGGTCATGGAATAATGCATCTTAGAGTAATGAATTGTACTTAGTTGATGTTAAGGAATTTAAATATGCTAGGTAAGATCTCTTATGTTTTCGATGAAAATCCTAGTGAATTAGTATGTTGGATGTATGGTTTGTAATTTTAATTGAAAAGCTTGAATGAGGTTGATGAATGGATCTTAATGATGAATCTTGCTTGTGATTTATATTTCCATCTTTGAAAGAAATTATCCTGATTGTGATTTATCTCGTTATTAAGATATTCAGCTTAATGGATTAATTGTGTGAGTTAAATGAATTGTGAAATTTAAGTAATCTCGTTGGGAAACTCTTTAGGTGATAGTTGTTGAAGTCTTCCGCTATGTAATCTGAATCGTTGAAACCTTGTTGCATCTTTGTGTTGTAACTTAAAAAAAATAAAATAAAAAAATTTGCACTCTATTCTTGTTCTTTTAGCTTATCCCTTCGGGGTTTCTTGGCGGGGCATTACATAGACCAAACCAATAAAATCACTGAACTTGTAAGTATTGTACTTTCGAATCAATTGTATGCAACCATTATGAATAATACCTTGCACAAAAGCACCAATGACACTAAAACTCATATCACTGATCCAACACACTCTTTAACCACTTCCCAAAATCACAAGGCCATAATAATTGTTGTGGTGGAATGTGAAGCATTCGAGTGACTTAACTAAGACAACTTACTTGATAGATTGAGAACTGAAGATCCAACACTTATAACTTTCCTTGTACAAACAACTACAAATTGAAAATTGGTAGAGTGATACCTGACATACTTTAGAGCAAGATCCCAGATCTACACATCAAAATCATGAAAAGTAGAAGAATGCAGAGTAGATTACCAAGACTTTTTTGTACTTAGGCAAATTTCCTTATGTTGCCAAACATATCCCTTGACCCCAAATATCATAGACACCTAGAGTAAATCAATTGCAACCAAGTCAACTGCAACATATGGACAAATAAAAAGGCCAAATACATACCATTTACTCCATGTCAATTTCACCGGACCCGTACAATGACATCGGGTAATTCTTTGGATTATCCTCAACATCTCTGATCACTAGCACAACTATTCTCCAATATATTCAACATATCCATGCATCATCAAATCACATTATTGTCCTCCTCACATACTCAAGTTATCTCCTTGGTGACAATACATATTGTCAGATATCAAATTGACATTAATGACAACACATATTGGCAACATAACCATGAGAAAGGGAGATCATAAACATAACAGAGGGTTGTCAGAGACATTGAAAAGCCCTAAAAAGGGTGTAGTTACTCTTTCAAAATGTGAAACACCTATAAAAATCTATAAGAACCAAGCATATATCACAAGTGGGCATTGAAATCCCCCAACCTATACTCAACATGTATACGAATTAGAATATGATAGTGAAAGGAGAGTTTTGAATAATAGTCCCATATTATTATTTTCTCTTTAGTTTTTGTGCACCTCATTCGTGCACACTCTTCCCTAGAACTTATCTAGGTTTAATTCATCCATAGTTAATGATCCATAAATCTCACTATTTCACCATTAAAGTAATGAAATATATATAAAATTTTAAGAGATCACATGAGGAGATCAAAGGAAAATTATTAGATGTTTGAAACCTCCATTATCACTATGAAAAGAAAAATAGTCATATGACAGTCCTCTTAGACTATCAAACTTCCCTATGAGATAATTTGAAAAAGAGGACAGTTTTTTTTTAGTTGAGATTCAAGAAGATATCAGTGAAGGTGTCTTAGGTTTTATGGCCTTTGACCACTGATCAAATTCCTTAAGGGTTTATTGAGTATTTTCTTATGACTTTCCGCTATCATCTCAACCATGACAGTCATATGGGACTATTATCATGTCATTTGAAACCCTATTACTCATTAAATAACCATGATATAAGGTTGAATTTTTTTCTTAAGGTTTATGGAAGATCACTAAAAGAGTTAATGATGGATATTTTCATGAAAAATGAAACTTTTCATGAGCTTAGGGGTGTCATAATCCACATAATAGTCCACTGTCAAATTGGGAAAATTATAACAACCCACAAAATCATCAAATACTATGAATGAATGCTATAAAAATTAAATATTCTAGTTTCCTAGGGTATTTTGCACAAATAAATAGCTATGGGTTGTCATCATGTCCACCAAAATGACAAAAAAAGGTAAAAATGATTGTTGTGGAGCCATTAAGAAGGATGTTATAATAGTCATAAATAACAAAGCCTTAGGCTAGCCATGATGTATTAAGAATACAAGTGTTTTGAGGGATGATGTTACATGACCTAGGTGTCCTAATTTTGTCTAAAGAGGATGGTAATAATGGAGAACAAAAGAGAGAAAATGAGAAAAAGATTATTGAAACAAAAGTTGTTAAGTTGCAAATTGCTAAAGTTGTTAACAATAGATTTGAGAAAATAACTATACCAACACATCTATGTGGGTTTATTAATTTCATTAAATCTTTTTCTTCATTCCCCAACTCACCTAATCATTCTAGAGAATACTATTATGGTGACTAAGAGACCTAAGAGAAAAAAATTGCCAAACTATGATGGAATTTAGAGGTCATGGCATGCTAATCATTTTAATGTGGCAAAGATGAATGAAGTATTGTAAAAAGAATCATTTATGTTCAACAAAAACTTGTTGGGAGCCATATTTTGCATACTTTATCTCATGGGGATAAATGGATTATGGAAAAAAATCAACATGGGTAGATTACCACTAAGGGAGGTTCTATTTGATTCCTAGGTAACTTGATCATTTTTGGCTACACTAGTCTAATAGTCTCTTAAGAGACCTAAGGAGAAAAAAAATGCCAAGCCATATGTAATGGACTAGTTCTCAAAATCCAAGGCACCAACAAATGTCTTATTTGAACATATAGTTGCATATATGGTCCCTCCACAACAACCTCTCTCATTTTTTTCTCTAAACCAACTGACTGTGGTGATGGTGAATGGAATATCATAAATAGCAACATTTTTGTTCAACACAAACTTAATGCGATCCATATTTTTCATTCATCATCCAATGGATCTCAATTGATTGTGCAAACACATTCAATGGCTAGGTGAACACTAGAGAAGTCTCGTTTCATTCCCTAAGTCACATGATCATTCTAAGATATAGTAGTTTGACAAAGTCTCTTAAGAGACATAAGTTAAAATCTAGTTATGAGGCTCCTCTTGATTCTGCATTCTTCTGTAAATTCACTTGAACATTTTGTTGATTCTTCAATAGGGATGTGTCTAAGTTGGATGCTTTCTCTTCACACAATTTTGAAAAAAAAAAGGCTTGAAAGAAAAACCAAAGATTAAGAAGGTGTCACTAAGGGGTCATATGGGATGTGCATAGATTAATGACCATTTTTTAATATGCAAATGAGCACAAATTACATAAGATACAATCAAAAAATCAAGAATAGATTTCAAGGTAAATATCCCTTAAGAAATAAAGAGTACATTATATTTCTTTGAGATTGTCTAGGAAGATTGAGAATGAAATGTATTAGGATGATTACAATGTAGTTCATTTGCACCTTATTAATACTTATATTAATAAAGTTGATACGTAATTTTGTTTTTAGAGGTTACTTTTGCCATTTGAATTTGGGTCTCCACAATGAAAAGCAAATACTTAAACGTGATAATATTAACTTCTAAAACAATATTTTCAGATTTATAAAACAAAGTTAAAATAAAACTTAGAGAGTTTTTATTGATCTATTTAAAAAAAAGGTGGACTGAATGTTTTGATGTTCAAAAATTGCAAATCCTCAACTCTATGATTAATATGCATATATTATAACTATTTTAAAAATATATGTAAATAATAAATTGAGTAAAATAATAATTCTTTATTTACATATTTAATAAATACAATATTGCTTGTCTTTTTTAATATAATAAAGACTATTTAATTAAGTTAATAAACATAGAAATTATTTTATGGAAGTTAAATGATAAGGTGTTAATCTTTCTCATTTTTATAT